>NC_056725.1:1197854566-1197997066 GCF_019279795.1 Protopterus annectens | reverse complement strand
GCTTGTGGGACTCATTCCAAAGCTATTTGCAGAGTGTGTAACAGCAGACAAGCTGTAATGCCTGTGTGTTTCTGCCTCTGCCAGGCCTCTGATACACTCAGGTATATATTTGAACAGCCTCAGGGAAAGGTACATATAAGTGGGGTACACCTGTAATATATTACAGACATTAAGTTGAGACTGTGAGAGAATCAGAGCATATGTATTAATACATCTTTTCTGATGTGTATGCAGTGTGTTCTATTACTTGTTGACATTATTCATTAAGTGTAATTCCCCATTCTTCAGCCTACCATCAGTACTTTTCAGAGGGATTCTGAGGGACAAAGCTAACATTTGTTTAGGAATCAGGGACATCCCTGAAAAGCAGTCACAGTTGCGAAGTATGGCCTCTGCCCTATTCATATATGCCAGTGTTCATCCTGCTCTGATACTGTGTGGGGTTTGTAAAGTGCTACTGTAACATTATTTCCTGCTAGAATGGCTGGTTCTCTTTTCACAGTCATGTCATGCAATTCCACAACAACTGCTGGTAAAGATCCACAGTACAAGATTTGTGTTATGACATTCCCATTTTCCCTTTATATTCATCCATTGTAATGCATGATATATTTATTACAGCACCACCTTGCTGCAAATCTACTGTGGCCTAGTGGTACTTCATGCAGTCTAATGTGTCCAAGGGCTGGGGTTCGAGACTGACAGAGGTGTTTTATTTTGCTGCTCAGCAGAACAAGGGCCCTGCCATGCAGAGTGACTAAGGCACTTTTAAGCAGTCGTAAGCGGGTTTGCGTGGGTTTGCGTGATGCTTAGCAATACTTAGCTAAGCTCACACATGCGCACACTCACTCACACTCGCTAACTACTGCTTAAAAGTGCTTACTCCCACTAACCCCCGTGCTAATTTCTTTGAAAGAAAAGAAAATGGGGAGATAGGAAAGTGGTGAAAAAGGGGGAACAAAGAGTGGAAGACAGTAGGGAAACAAGCTCGGGATGTGCAGGACAGGTGTAGGGAAGGTCTATAGATGCCCATTTCTTTACCAGCAACAGCTGTGCATATGCAGTAAATTTGGAGTGAAATTTGAAACCTTCCACCCCTGGGAGAGGGGTGAGGACAACAAAGTATGTTGTACTGCCAATTATAATTATCAGTTTACATGTCCAGCAGACATGTGTGCGACATGGGCAGCTATGTATGGGGCGTACTTTTTTTGTGGATACAGATTGCCCTTTTTTTTTTTTTTTTTTTAGGTGAGAGTGGAAAGTGAGGTAGAGGAAGTAGGTATATTTGGGGGGGTAGGTTGGGGAGGTAAACAGACAAGACAAACAAGACACATACAGGGCCGGAGTATGACACATGGGGTGGGTGAACACAATTGATGGGGTCGGATGTTTAAAAATTGCAAGCCCATGAGCCCACAGATGGTAACAGTGGAACTGAGATCCCCACCCATGGGCAGTCACCACTGCACCTTCACAGCCCCGAGGGTGGCTATGCTGGGGGCTGCGTAGGATGGGCAGGCTCACCTGTGAGATGCGCCACTCTCGCCTCGAGCTGGCATAGGGGATCATCGACTGAACACTGGATCTCCCTACGCACCACAACCTGGACCCATCGAAGGGTGACAGGTAGCCCTTCTCCACCCACGCTTGCACGGGGGGGGATGAGCCCCATCCCCCGCAGCTCTTCCACCCGAAGGTGGCACAGGACCAATGGAGGAGGGGAGCCCGGGCTGGGCACCGGACCTGCTGGTGCCAGGTGCAATCACCAGCTGAGGAGGGACAGGTGGGTCCGCTGGGACCGGCCTTCCCATATGTTCTGTGATTAGGTGTGTTTAATTACAACATAAACAACAGCATTCCAAATTAATTGTAACAGCATGCAGTAATATTCCCATTAACCCAACACACCAAGGTTCCAACAGTTGAACAGCAAGCATAACACATGCATATATTGAATGACAGTGGAAATTCCAACAGCATGAAGGGATGATTGGTGGCAACAGGCCACCATGATTGTGGTGTTTGAACATGGCACATGCATCAAAGTGAATGCAGATATTTATAGAACAATAGGACATATGTCCCAACAAATGTTTTGAGATTACACATACCCATTGAGGTGTGGAATTGCATTGTTTATGCACATACAGTAGGGTGTAGAAAGAAATCTCAATTAACATCTTATACGTACTTTTAGTCTACACTACATTCCTATTGAGTGCAGGTGTATATCCCCTACATGTATTATTACACTTGCCAACATGCATTAGGTTGTGTAATGGGTTTGGCTAGTTCATTATATACCTGACCTATATTTGACATACTAACTGTCCAAGATGCAGATGTTACTGCTACATATTTATTGATTTTATTTATATTTCTTTATCTACATATCTGGATGTGTTCACATGACATTTTTAGTTAAATTTGTACAGAACCCTACATTTCGTGTAGCACACTCACATTTCTGGGGAACACATTAACAAGCTACTTGTGTGCCAAATTTACTTATGCATGCCAGCCATTAACTGACTGTTGAGGACTGTATATATGCTTCACAGCTACTGGCACTTCCATCAATCACTTTAGATGGGACTGCCCAACTGTGGGTTGTATAATGCAAGGGTACAACAACATTTCAAAGTAAGTGACACAGACACACTCCAAGTATTATACCTTTATTAATTACATTACACACGTTTCCACAGGCTCTCTCCTTTATTTGATATTACAGTGCATAGGGAAGACATATTCAAGACATATTATACCTTTATTAATAGGTTAGAACACTCTTTTTCAGGCTCACTCACTTATTTTATATGACAGTACATGCAGAGATATTATTCCGGACATATTTTACCTTTCTTAATGGGTTACTACACTCTTTTTCTGGCTCTGTAACTTATTTTATATAACAATACATGCAGAATAATTACTAACCTGCCTGGTGGCGCAGCCTTAGCAGCCTATTTGCATAGGCTTGCTGATTCGCAGCATGGACACCTGCAGCTGGGAAGTAAATGAAGGGATATTGAGACATACCTATCCATTAGATAGACTAAATTAGCATGCCTTACATACTGCATTCCATGGCTACTTACTCAGTAGTGGGGCATCTTGCATCCCATGGGCCTCCTGTATCCATTGGTTCAGTAGGTCCTGCTTCCATCTCTTCAGGTCTGCATGGTGGTAACAGACCTGCTCACCATTCCGCGGAATGCCTGTGGCACTGGTGAGATCATGAGCTAACCGGTTCCAAGCCTCTGCTTTGTACTCCATCCCTTGGAACTGGCCCTGCAGGAGTCTTGACTCATGATGGTGAACAAGGAGCCAAATCATGTATTTTGACTCCTCGATGCCCCAGCGTTGTGCTCAAAAGTGAGTGCCCTCTCCAGCACCAGCCATTATAACTGCAGATGGGAGCTACAATCAGTTATGGCGAGTATTCCCGCCTATGGGGCTTAAATATGCCTCATTTCCCCGCACTTTTTTGTGATTGGCTATTTTTGAAAATTCTCGGCTGACTGCAGACCTGTTTAGCAATGGTTAATCTACCATTTATAAATATATGTATGTTAACAGTGGCTATTTGTCCTAAGCTGTCATGGCTTAGTGGTTCAGTACTTTGATTATGGTGCACAATGTCCTGGGTTCGAACCTTGTCATTGCTTTTTATTTTACTACTGTCCAGACAGGCTAGGGGGTGTGGCTGTGTTTAGGCAACTTTGCTCTACGCTGGTTGGCACGGCATGCACCTCCGTGCAAACCAATTGCGCTGGGTAAAGTGCAATTTAGCTATGGGCAGCTATATTGTGCTGGGTAAAGCATTGCTTAACTGTGGGCAACTATATTGCGCTGGGTAAAGTGCTATTTAGCTGTGGGCAACTATATTGCGCTGGGTTAAACGTTGCTTAACTGCGGGTAATTATATGTCAGGATCCTTTATAAATATACATTTTGTTCACTGATATATAGGCCATTTCAATGCTTTTTATTAAAATTTTAATCATATATGTCAGGAATTATTTCATATACTAATTTAAAACATAAAATAGGAAGGGGAGTGGTGGGACTCGAACCATGAATGCCTCCTCTTTGTGCGAAGGCTCTACCACTACGCTATTGCTATTTGGCGTAATTTGCATAAACATTCCTTATTATGCTCTTCCATGTCGAGATTGCTAACTGCAGCTAAGCAATGCGTACACCCACGCACACACATGCAAATACGGGCAGCTATATTAGGAATTAGAAAAAAAAATTTTAAGTTTTACTTTTTATAATTGTACTGGGGGTTTACAATGTCAGGGAGTGTAGTGTTGGGTACATGGACATTTGAGCAGACTCGCTCATGTGTGTTGACATTTTACAATTCAGACACTTGCAGGGGCATGGACCTTTGGACTGCTCAGCAGTCGGACACGCCCCCTGCCTTCCTGCACGGTCCGTGTTAGACTTGGAGTGGAGTCAGCGTGCCCTCATGAATATGCATGGCACGCTGACATCATACGGTTCAACTGCAGTCTCTGAGTAAGACTTATTTAGTCTTACACAGAGGATTCATGAATCCGGGGGTTTGTCAAAGCCATCACAGTAAAATGAACTTGTGTGAATTACTGGCTGTTTGTATTTTTGTTTACTATCTTCACTCATTGTAGTTGTGTTGCTAAGAGGTCACGGTATATGTCTGGCCATTGTGTATGGCCTATTATGGTTTTGTAGCAGTGTACTGTTCACTTATTATTTGGACTGAGGGGGCAAGTGTGAGTGCCATGGGTCCTTTCGTATCCAACTGTACATGCTGCCCCAGTATATGTTTGTATGGGCATTTAGAGACATGTATACATATATATATATATATATATATATATATATATATATATATATATATATATATTTTTATATATATGCATATATATATATATATATATATATATGCATACACACACACACACACATATATATATATATATATATATATATATATATATATATATATATATATATGTATATATATACACGGCAGTTTTTCTTGGTAATATATCTGTATATTGTTATACAAATATATGTATGTCCACACATATCTATCTCTCTATATATGTAAATATTTTTTTTCATGTATATATTTGTAGATAACAATCATTCCTGATTGCAAAATGTGTCTTTCCAATTGTAAACTGACTGTACTGCATGATATGCTGTAAAAAACTTCCTAATGTCTCATGGCTAAGATGGCCTAGTGGTAAATTGCTGTTACTATGATGTATAGCATCCCAGGCTCATGACTGAGCATGGCTGAGTATTTTGTTGCTGGCCAGAAGAAGGGCTGCTGGATACAGAATGATTAGCGCACTTTTAATCAGTTTTAAGTGGGTTTGCGTGGAGGTAAGTGAAGCTAAGTGACGCTTACATCTGCTTGGTTTTGCTTAGGTCTGCTTACATCTGCTTAAACCCGCACTAATTTTAAATAAAGAAAAGAAAAAAAGGGAGACAGGAAAGTGGTGAAATGTGGGCAAGCAGGGGGTAAAACAAGATGAGAGGCAGCTATGGATATGCAGGACGGGTGTAGGAAAGGACCATAGCTCTGCATTTATTTGACAGCAACAGCTGATATGACTGTGGGCAATTTAGAATTTAGAGCCTCACACCCCACATGGAGGGGTGTGGGTGACATAAAATGATGATAATTAGTGAGGTAGATTGAGTAAGGGGACCGTGCTTCTGGGTGAAATGTAGAGCTATGAATGGGACATAATTATTTTTTTGGGACAGATGCCCTTTTTTTTTTAAGGTGAGAGTGGGATGTTGGGGAAGGGTGTAGGTAAGTATGGGTGGGAATGTTTGGTAGGAGACGTTGCATTTGCAGACAGATAAGACACACAAGACAGCAGACAGGGGCAGTGTGTGACACATGAGGGGAAGACACCTTGGACGGGGAGGGTGGTTGGGAATCAGATGCCCATGAGCCCCCCAGATGGTAGCTGTGGGACTGATGTCCCCACCCGATGGCAGTCACCACTACTCCTTCACGCTGGCGGTGCTAGGGGCTGAGCTGGAGGGGCTGGCTGCCCCCTCAAGCTGTGCCAGTCTGCCCTCCACCTGGCACAGTCGTTCATCCAGCTCTGACTGGTGGACACTGCCCACCATGCCACGGACCTCTTGTCAGGTGACAAGATCCTCACCGTTCTCATGTGCAGGGGGAGGATGAGCCCCGAGGGTGGTGCAGGACCAGCAAATGAGGGAGGTCCGGGTTGGGTCCCAGACATGCTGGGACCCGGTGCCTCGGTCAGGTGGGGTGTGAGAGGCAGATCCACCAGGATCGGCCTTCCCAAACATGCTATAGAGTGAGAATTAACAAGTTTTATTGGTTAGTCATGAACAAAACATTGAAACATTAGTCAACACAGCATGCATGGATGTTCCAATTGACCCAGAACAATGGAATTGTAACAGTGGCATGGCAAACAGAGCACATGCAGAAATGGAATGGCAGTCAGGGTTGCAACAGCATGCCAGTTACATTTATTGCAACAGGCCAACAACAATGGTTATTCAACAAGGTATGTTAGTATCCACACAGTTTCAAATATAATAACCAAAATGGAACAAAGGTCCTAACAGTAAGTTTTGGTGACAACATATCCATATTACATTTTATGCAATTATTGGAGCAGATGAGTGGTGGGGTTAGAGAAAATAATTTCATTAATAGCTGCATTCAGTGATACTTCTCCATACACTACTGTTCAATACTCTACAGTTCTGCCCTCTCTTAACCTCTATCTCACCATGAAGCTACTACAACACATACACACCTGTACATACATGCACCTGGAGTACTATGGGGCAAGGTATGATAACTCTACGTACATAAGTAAAGGGGACTCATACCTGTCATACTTACTGGTACAAGTAACAATGTGTTTCCTGTCATGCTGTTCTGTAAGTGTGCTTTTGGCATACTTGTAATACTTGTACTGTGATGTTATCTGGGTGCAGCTTTCTTGGCAACAGGGGAAACTATCCATGACAGCGTAACACTTGAGAGGCTTTGTATTGGCCAGACTGCATAGTGTAGATGGCTAGCTTGCTTCTATTTGTAGGACTGGTGCTGCTCAACAGAACATTTGTACACATTTCATACATATACCCATCATACTGCTTCTGCAAATATTTCTTTACCTGTGGGGAAAATATCACAATAGATTAGTGTTTCTTCCAATATTCAAGTTTACAGCTGTAGAACTAGAAAGACATGTTAGTAGCAGTCCCTGGATTCGAACTGTGGTGTATGTGTGCAAAAGGGAACTACAAACCTAGTCCTTATCAGCCTGTGCTACTGGGGAAGGGCTGTTAGTTACTTGAATTATTTTATTTATTTATTTATTTATTTATTTATTTATTTTACATTTGTTGACCGGGATAGTCCAACTGGAGCCATGTCCATTTTCAGTGGAGGCCTGGGGAGATAAGCTCCAAGTTATCAGATACAATAATACAAGTAGAACAATAGTACATAAATAGTATTACCAACGAATACATAGACAGACATGAGATACACCTGGTTATAGCCAGGAGAAAATTAACAAAAAATAGTTGGGTTATTCACATGCATGTTGAGAGTTACCTGGGCTTGTTGCAGTGGCAAAGCCAGTTAAATGCCATATGTTGTTTGGGTTTAGTTTTAAATTGTCCTAGGGAGGAGAGCAAAGTAATATCACCTGGAAGTAAGTTCCAGGCTCTGCCTGCAGCGTTAGCAAAGAGGGCTTCTTCAGTGGCGTTGTTGATTTTGATTGTCTGAATTATTTCTATCTAGTACATACTTTTCTATCTAGTACATACTTTTCTACACACTCTACTTTTTTATAAAATTTCTTTTGTATTTGTTTTCCATAGTAACTAACTACAACAAAAATCAGAACAAGAAACTGTTGATGTTACTGTTTACACAATATAAGCAGAGTATTAAAACTAGGCATTTGGACATTTTAATAAAACAGACTTCAATTTAAAATCAAGTCAACACAGTCTACTTTTGCAGTCTGCAACCTAGTGTCTCACATTTTCCTGTACATTCAGGACTACATACAGCGGAAATGCAAAGGTTAACACAAGGCAATGCTGGCAGGAACACAGTACAAGACATTACTGAAGAAAATATTTACTTTTGCATTTTGTCAGTTATTTCAGATCCACATTCTGAACTATGCAGACGAACAGTGCTACATCACTTCACCTTAGTTACTGGATGCTGCAAAAGCTACACAATTGTACTTTTCAGATACAAGACAAATGAAAGACAACAGTCTGTGGGAGTCAGCTTTAATATTTTTGACATAACACTTTCTATAACTCAGAAATCCACAGTAAGTATTACTACATGGTCTGCACAGGAGGACTGCTTCTCATTTGTAACTGTTACAGTAGCCCATACACAGCAGTTTCTTAGCAGGTTCTTTCAGACAGCCTAATACATATCCTACTCTTCCTCTCGTCAATTGTACCTTGTTTTTTACAAAACACAGCAGCTGGCACTGGCAGGCTGACACATGCATTTATTCAGTACAGTTAGATCATATGCATCAATGTCCGGCAGCTGTATGGGGAAAGAACACACATTAAGCACACCTGTACAGTAACATATATACAATGTTTAACTAATAATTTACAAATGCACAGACTGGATACTTACAAACTTCTGGGATGTCCTCCACTCATACCTCTTGGATCCACTGGACCAAGAGCTCACCCTCTCCTACACTTTACGTCATCATAGTAATGATGCATCTGCTCACCAGTCCGGGGAATGCCAGTGGCACTGGTGAGATCATGAGCTAGACAGTCCCAGGCCTCTGCTTTGTACTGAGAGCCCTGGTACTGGCCCTGTAGCAGTCTAGCTTCATGGTCTTTGATAAGGAGTCCAACCATGACCCTGGACTCCTGGATGCCCCAGCGTTGTGCCCGAAAGTGAACACCCTCTCCTACACCTGACATTGTTGCTGCCCTGATCAGACTCAGAGATATGGCTGTATTCCCGCATGTGCAGTTTAAATAAGGCCATTTTCCCACACTTTTCCGTGATTGGCTGATTTTTCAAATATGATAAGCTATGCTTAACTCTGCGCAAATCCGCTTAGCAAGGCTTAAGCCAGCAATCCTTAGCTTGTTTCAGCAGAGCTGTGGCAGGCTTAACGGACCGCAAACAATTATTTAAAAAAAAATAGAAAAAGTTTTTTACATTTCCCTGTGACATTTCCCAGCCCCACACTACCATACATGAGGCATATGACTTACAAATATCATTCCAATTCATAAAAATTAATTTACAACTGCTTCCACACATAAAATATACTAGCCAGAGCTAGGATTCAAGCCATGCATGGCTTGTATACTAAACCAGTACTCTAACCACCACACTAGATCAGCAACAAGGACTTTGCCTTCAGAATTCTATTTGACTCTCAAACAGCATTTAAGGTGGGCTGAGCAAAGTGCCTCAGTGCGCAAATCCACTGCATTGTGCTTAAACTTTCTTTTTTATTGTAAAAAAAAAAAGAAAAAGAAATATTAAATTAGTACATATATTTATCAGCAGGTTGCAGGCATGTGGGGCAGGGATCTGGCCATTCCAGGGACAGTCATGTACTGAGAAGGCTTTTTTTTTCCTTTTTTTTTTTTTTTTTTTTTCAGTATCCATGGACACTGACATGCTAGTTTTATATTTCAGTGTCTGTGGACACTGAAATAATGCATAATATTAGAGTCAGGCTCTAATAATATGCTACTTCCTTGTTTGAAAGTGCCGTACAGCATGTTCAGAGTCCGTGCAGGACTTATACATGCCCCCTGCACTCATACACAGATCGTGTAGGTGTAGGAATACAGCAGCGTGCCCTCATTAATATGTAGGGAATGCTGCTGCTGTATTCCTACATGGAGCACTCTGTGCAAGAATAGACTATTCCTGCATGGACTGTTCATGAATCCCGGGGATTGAGTAGGAGACAGTGAAGTAATTATAGGATGAAGATGGTAGCAAATTATGAAGGAGTATTGTGGAGTCCAGGTAAAAGGGAAAAAGCGGTAGTAGTGGAGAGGGTTGATAGTCTGATAGTTAGAGATTGTGAAGAAGTAGCTGTATTACGGCCAGTTACATAAGAGCTATGAAAGTAAGGGTTTGGTGATTATTTAGGAACATCTCGTATACTGACCTGACAGCTGAAGTAGGTAGGACCTTAGTTGAGTTTTAAATGATTTTAGGGAGTGTTCTTGTATTGCTTGTAGGATAGAGTTCCAAGATTTAGTGAGATGATGGAAGAGTAGTGATACCGGCACAGTGGTGGGTTCTATTTGGAAGTTGGCAGTAAATCATGTTGATTTGTATTAACACTGCTCAAGTTTGTTTAACAAGGTCACCTGGATGCTGTTAAGGATGGCAGCAGAATACATTAGTGTAGGCAACAGGAGAGAAGAGCAGTGTCTAAAAGGAAGGGTTTGACTCTATTGGAAGACTGTAGTTTTAGGGGTATTTTTTCACTGTATTTTGGATGTGTGCGTCAAATTTTACGTTCACATCTACACATATGTCTAGCAGTTTAGTATGTGTTTCAAGTTCAATTTTTGTTTTTTTTGGATGTGAGAAGGAGGTTTTGTTGATTGTAAGCTGTTTTGGAGTAAGTAGGATTAGTTTGGATTTACTTGGGTTAAGGAATAGCTGGGCAGATGTTAGCCATGTTTTTACACAGGAGAAGGACTGCTGCGTAAGTTCCTGTAGTTTGTTGATGTTTTTTTTGAGATACAGATAACTATGGTGTCATCTACATACCATACTAGGGATGCAGTTTTACAGGATTTATCTAGGTCACTGATGGAGATCTTAAAGAGAATAGGTCCCAAGATTTATCCTTGTGGTACACCAGCTGGGACACGGAGGAAGGATGATATGTCTTTTTGCCACATGACAGCTTGAATTCTGTTTTGGAGGTAGGTAAGAAACCATGATATAGCAGTGGTGTGAAGTCCTAGGCTATGATGTTTGTGTTGAATAATAGAGTGAAAGCTTGTGTCAAATGCCTTGGGTAAATCAAGGAAGAGGACAGACACTAGGTTTTCCATCATTCCTATCTGTGTTTACTGCACTGGTAAATTTATTTATTTTTATTTATTTATTGCAGTTGGTTTACCAGGATAGTCCATTGGGCCAAAATGAACCCGTTTTCATTGGAGTCCTGGGGAGAAAAGCTCCAAAACAATCTAGGTACAGCAGGTTATTAATGATAATTATACAAATGTAAAAGATTCAAGCAAATAATTTCAAATAGAACAGCAAACATTAGAAATAATACAGACTTGTGATGAAACTTACAGATGATACAGACTAACAAAAGGGATATTGCAAAGTAATACTGAAAGTCAATACATATTAGGAAGCATAATCTTAAGAGGTGCAGTCTAGTACATTGTTTGCAAATACCATAGGAATAATAACGTGTGCGCTAGCTAAAATAATAAATAACAAACAAATAGGAATAATAATGTGTGTATAGGAAAATAATGAGGAAAAACACAGGGGAATAATATACTATAGGAATAATAATGCATAAGGAATAAAAAATAATAGGGAAACAAATACCATAGGAATAATAATGTGTGCGCTAGGCGAAAATAATAAGGAAAGGTGCTGGAGTAAACAGGGGAAAGAAGGAAGATAAAAATAGCCAGTGTTAGTTATGTGGGGTGGGAGCAAGAGCATTCCCACTGGGATACTAGATGTGAATGAAGAGATCTTTTGAAAATAAAATGGTTAGAGGTGATGCGAATGGACGGTGGTAGGGAGTTCCAGAGGCGAGCTAGGCCATAGGATAGAAGGTTTTTGCCTGGGGGATGAGTTGGTTTGTACACTTCTAATAGGTTTTGATTAATTGACCTTAATGCTCTATCAGGTAGTTGCATTTTAAAGGCAGAAGAAAGGGAGGGACAGAGGGAGGGGTTGAGAATGAGCTTGTGGGCAAGAGTTACTTGAGTGTAGGTGAGATAATTGGGTAGTTCTAGCCAGTTTAGTTTTTGGAGAGAGGAACAGTGGTGGGTGGAGGACTTATGGCTGGTAGCGAATTTGGCGATTTTGTTGTAGCAAGAGGAAAGTTGTTTTTTTAGAGAGGACTGTAGATTAGTTAGGAGTGGAGCTCCATAGAGAAGGGAGGGGATAAGAAAGGAAGTAGAGAGAGTGAATTTAGTGGCAGGTGTAAGGTAGCGATTTTGTCGGTAGAGCATACCTAGTTTTTGAATTTTTTTTTTTATATTTAGTTGTAGGTGAGAGTTGAATTTGAGCTGGCTATCAATTTGGACCAAAAGTAACTTGGTCTCTGACACCAGTTCCAGAGGTGAGTTATTTTGATTAGTAATCGAGAGTGTATTTATATAGAAAGAAGTGACTTTTGAGGGGGTAAATACGATTAATTTGGTTTTAGAAGCATTGAGTGCTAGATGATTTCTTTTCATCTATTGCTCTGTGGTTGAAAAAGCATCTTGTGTAAGTTTTAGGAGTGTGGGGATAGATGTGGCAGAGCAGATAATAGTTGAATCATCTGCATATTGGATGATGTTTGAGAATGGGATAGATTTGCGGAAATCATTTATAAATATATTGAAGAGAAGGGGACCCAGTATGGTGCCTTGGGGAACTCCAGTAGGGGTATTAAGAAATGAGGAGGTGGCCTTTTTCCATTTTACTGCTTGATATCTATTGGATAAGTAGCTGGAGAACCAATTCAAAGAGGAGGGAGATAGGTTAAGTTTTGAGAGTTTAGTTAAAAGCAGGCTGTGTGAGATAGTGTCAAAAGCCTTAGAGAGGTCAAGTAGTAGGGTAGAAACAATTAGGCCAGAGTCACAGGCTTTATTTACAGTTTCAAGGAAGGAGAGGAGGGCTGTCATAGTGCTATGATTTGGTCTGAATCCATGTTGTGTGGGAGTTAGAAGGTGATTATCTAAGAGATGTGGTAGGAGTTGAAGTTGGACACACTTTTCTAGGAGTTTAGAAATGGGAGACAGGATAGTGATGGGACGGAAATTAGTAACATTGTTATTGTTGCCACCTTTATGTAAGGGTATGATGAAGGCCTGTTTCCAGATTTGGGGTACTATACATTCTTGGATAGAGCGGTTGATTAAAATGCTAATAGGTAGGCAATTGCTTCAGCAGCTATGCTAAGACAGTAAGAAGGGATGTTATCAGGAGCGTTAGTGCATGGCTTCAATTTCAGAAGGAGTTTCTTTATAGTAGAAGTGGGTATAGGTTTTAATGAGAATAGAGGGGAGTGGGAAGAGTGGGTATTAGGGGATGATGAAGATGGTGAGAAAGTTAGCGTAGAAGAAGAGGTAGAGGGTAGAGAATTAGTAGATGGGAATGAGGAAGTAGTAGCAGTGCAGGGTAGAGTGTTGGTAGGGGAGGGTGGGGGGTATTGGGGAATGTGGTGGTGCTAGAGAATGAAGAGGTTAATTTGAAATAGATTCAATAAAAAAAAAGAGTTAAATTGTGAAGCTAAGTCTAATTCTGGAGCATTAGGGTCTGGGGTGAGGGTGTCTGGTTTGCTGGGGTTAAGGAGAGTAGAGATACCTTTCCAGAATTTCTGAGGGTTTGTTTTATTATTGTTTTGGAGTATAGAGAAGTAATTTTGTCTATCTGAGATGATGAGCTTTTTTACTTTATTTCAAAGTGTTTTGTATTCATTATGGAGTAGGGGGGTCCTGTTTTTCTGATAGCGTGCCATAAAAAGATTTTATGAGTAAAACTAAGTAAAGCAGTGGAGGCACTGCAGTGGTCAGTAGCCAAGCTGAGATGAAGTTAGGAGGTTATTTTGTACGAGGCAATGTAAGATTTGTAACTGGATGCATCTTTCAAGCATTTTTGATACAAGAGAGTGGATGGCAATGGGCCTGTAGTTGGAGAGTTCAGTTTAATGCCCTCCATTGAGAAGGGGAAGACTGTGGCTTTTTTCCAGTGGGAAGGGACATATACTTCATTGATGAAATGATTTATTAGAGTTGAGATGGGGTAGTGTATTGCTTATGCAGCAGTCTTAAGGTATTTCCCATATAGGTTGCCAGGGGCTAAGGTGGTAGGTTTCAATTTAATTAATAGTTTTTTTATGCAAGTAGTGGGGACTGATTGGAAGGAGTGGCTATGAAGAGGAATGGTGGTGTTGCTGTTGTCTAGTTGTTTGTATTATGGGAATTTTTAAGTAGTGATGAGACTGACTGAATGAAATGAAAGTTGAAAGCATCAGCACAGTTGGTAGAGTTTAGTATTAAGTGTAGGAGATGGTTTAGTGGTGTGGCTCGGATTGAGCCCTCGGTTTATAGAGGACTAAAATGTTTTGGGAATATTTCTAGTCTTTATGTTTCAGGTTAGTATAGTATGTTTTTTGTCTAACTTAATTTGTGTTTTAGTTTGGGTTCTGAGCCCTCTGAATTTTTGGAGATTTGTTTTATTAGATATCCATGTATTTCATGCTCTATCTCCAAGTGTCATAAGGTGTTTTGCATTTTGAGACAATCAGGGGGCAGGTTTGGCCCTAACTCTCTTTTTTTATGAGTGGATCAAGTTCATTTAGGCCATTCAAGAAGGGATAATTAAAAAGAGTTACTGGGTCATGTAGTGGAATGCATTTTAGAGCATTCCAGTTATATAGTTATAGATAGGAGATAAAGGGATCCGTGTTGAAATGCGTGAGGTTCCATGCTATGCTGAAACGTGGCTTCTTTGGAATATTAGTTTGTTTTCTTATTACATAGATAGGGAGATGATCACTTAGGGTATCTTGAAGTGTACCTGAGGCAAATATTTTATGAGGCATTGTGATAAGAATCCAGTCAATTATTGTTTCCTTAGTGTTGTTTGTAAGTTATGTTATTGAAGTTTTTTCCTGAGGCATAAGCTAGGAATGGGAAGCCATATTCTAACTGAGTTAGTAAGATACTTTTCCCTATAATGTTTTTATCTTTAACGGTAAGATATTGTAAAATGTTGCAGTATCCATACAGTACAAATGTTAGCTGTTTACGAAGAATCTATGGGTGCAGGTCATGAAGTGTGGTTTGTAGAATTATCTTATAGTTAGTTGTGAGTTACAGAGAACTAAGTTAGCAATGGAAATAATACAATTTGTTTCTACTAAACTGTAAACTGTTCATCCTGAGTTTATCCACTAACTTTGTCCCTGATGTCTGGCACACAAAAGTGGTAATGCCATTAAACATGGGTGGCCACACCACCGACTCTGAGAATTGCATCCCTATCAGCCTGATGAATCTAATATGCAAAGCCATGGAGCATACTATAACTGACCTGATTAACCATGACATTAAAAATATCATCAGGCTAGTCCTGCAGCAGTTTGGAATTAAGTGTAGATCCTGTCTAATGAATCTGGTTAACTTTTTGGAAACAGTAACACACGTTGTTGACAGCAGTCATGCTTTTACACTATATCCTATGCAAACATAGCACATAACATGTATTAAAAATAGATCTCTATGTAATAAGATGGATAGCAAATTGGCTAAGAGATAGAATCTACATGGTGCAGGTAGCAGGAGCCTCATCAAAGGCTATGAAGGGAACCAGTGGGGTTTCGCATTGGTTTGTGCTGGGACCCTTTTTGCTTATCATGTACTTTTCTGACCTTCAGACCACAAAGCAAAACCTTTGGCTAACCATGTTTGCAGATGGCTGAAAAATTGGGAGTCATCGTCAATTACCTCCTGACCTTCAAGGCCTGCAACAAATGGTGTGCTAAAAACAGGTGTAATTTAAATGCTAAAAAGTATAATAGAGTCACAGTTAGTAAATCATCCTCCCCCCAGTATATGACATAGACAATACCCCACTCCAAAATGAGAATGCTGTTAGAGACCTTGATACATGGGATGATAATTCCCTCTTCTTTGACCTTCTCATAATGACAGTAGTGTGGAAGTCCTTCACTTTGCATAACTGCTCACCAAGGGGATATCTTCCAGATGCAATGAGTTAATTGTCCCATTATATTCAGCAATAATTGAGCCAATTATTTAATACAATGCTCCCATTGGAATGTACCTCACTAAACATGTCAAACAACTCAAACTATCATAGAGATTCCTAACTAAGGAGATCACGGGCTTAAAAAAAAACCTAAGCTAATGGAAAAGACTGGAAGTATTGTCCCTTTATTTAGTGTCTTTAAACTCCTGAGGAAAGATATATTCCTTACCTTCTGAGTTATTAGAAATCCAGTAGTCCAGGATCTTTTGTAGCTCCACAAATCAAATAGTCCCACAAATACCAGAACAAAAGATCTAAATCTTCACGACAGATAAATAGAACAAGATGGAGAGATAGATTCATTATAGCCCCTCCCCCTGCACCACTGAAATAAATTTACTCTGTAAATTAAATAGTGAGACACATTTTCTTCCTTTAAGTAGGAACTCAATGATAGTATGAGTATTCATAAATCACACCTGGATTTAGAGGTCTGGTCTTGCTTTAGAGAAGAGGTTTAGTCTGAGGGAGGGCACTGGCAAGGTGTAAACAGTCGCACGACTCAGCTGCCTTGTATTCCTATGATTCTATGATCAGACAAACCTGGGACAGAGTGTTGATGATAATGATGAAAAGGACAGAGACCAGGATGGAGCCTTGGGGGAATGCCTGTAATAATTATTTTTGCAGAGGTGAGAGGGATAAATTGATTTTTATAGGGAAATACTTTTCTGCTAGGTAACTGTATAGTTACTGTAAGGCAAAACATCTAAAGCTGGACTGCATTAAGGACTCACCTTGCTATATGTGGTTAATTACATCAAAGGTCCTGGTGAAGTCAATAAATCAGGCATCATGAAGGTGGCGTTTGTTAGCGTTGGTGAAAATTATATATACGTAAACAAAATGAATTAAATGCACTGGCAAAGCACATCAAAGAAAATCCAAATCATGAATTCAAATTTAGGGTCCTACAAACATTAAAAGATAATATAAGAATGGGGGACAGGAATAATTATCTACACAAATTGGAACTAGATTGGATTCTCAGAACAGGAGCACACAGGGAACCAGGCATTAATAACTACCTGTCTTTGAAACCAATACTGAAATAATAACAGGAATTATGGTAAAAAGCTGGTAGTGAGATATAAATTTAACCTTAAGAACATAAATACCACTGATTATGGATATGAATTATCCATTAATAAATTAACAACAATCATTTAAGCATTTAGTTTTCGTTCATATAATAATTCAGTAGATTTTTATTTATAATGCATCTACTAATCAATTTGCACAGTTTTTATTGATATATACATATTCTGGTGTTATATGCATATGTAGTTAGTTATTTATGTTATGCTTATTTATGTCATACACACACACCATATAATGTTTTAGAATTAAATGGATCATAATTTATCATAGATTTTTTATAGTGATTTTTTCATAATGATTAATAAGATGATATTTTCATCTTTATTATTTAATAACTTATTATTTTATTGACTAAGGTAATAAAGACACTCTCAAACATATGTTGAATGCTAAATAAGCTCTTAGATGTGATTTCCTTTTTTGTTACTAATAATATTTATTTCATATTTTGATTTAAAGTTAATTAAATGGATTGTACTAATTATTCATCCCAATATTCATAATTGCAATGTGTATTATAATGCATACAGATATAACAATTATCCCAGGAACTGTTTCTTAAGGATATTTGCTTCATAGTACAGAGTAGATTTGAATAAATATTAATGTATTTTCATTACTATTTCTCCGCATGAATACATGCAGCTTTATATTTAAGCTTAAACAGAGAAGTGAGAAACAGAGAATGAATTTCAAGCGTTCCGATGCTGAACACGCATAGCTTAAAAGTTATAGGTAGCGTTTAAATTAAGTGTACATACACATTTTTTACCGGTACGCATAGATACTTTTTAGTTTAGTTCAGTTACATAAACATCCCACTGAAATTCTCTTAAGTTTAGGATAAATATTAAAATACATTTCGCTGCTTGCAACACGGACATAAACAATGAATGAATGAATGAGTAACCAAGTATAATATATACGAGGCTTTTAAAATAGAGTCACAATGAGAAAAAATGGATATGAAGATGCGTTTTAAGTACTTTAAGAACTGGTTCATGAAGATACATGTCCATTGTACAGAGAAGCTTTGAGCAAATATTTGTGTGCTTTTTCAGCGTCTCTCTGACTGGTTATAAGCAGTTTTATATTTATGCTTAAGTAGAGAAGTGAGAAATGGTGATTAAATTTTAAATTTTAAACTTCAAATATTTCTAATTTTATGTATTTTACGCTGAAGACGCACAGTATGTGTCAGAAGTTATAGAAAACGTCAGAATTATGTGTGTATGTTTACATTGTTTACAGATATGCTTGTTTATATTGTCATATATATATTTTATGGAAACTCCTTTAGAAGTTCAGCACAGGTATTAATATAAGTTTTAGATGTTAGAAGTACTTGAAAAATGAATGAGAAAAATATGCATAATAAGCATTAAACTCTTGAGTGAGAGATAGGGATTAAATATTATGAGTTTATATATTACACACAAAGCTAATGATGAAACATCTTAACCCTTAGTGGATTTTAAAGTATGTGATACTTTATCCACAAGGAAAACAGTGCAGCACCTTTAAAGAGTTGATTGATTAAATATGTAATGGGTTTTAACTGAGAACAATTAGGAATTGTAGTAACAATATAAAAGGGCACTAGAGACAGATGTTATTAGATCTGAAGAAGCGTGCGTTCAAGCACGTGAAAGCGCTTATCTTCTGCAGTTTTTATGGAATAAAAGAATTTTACTGACAACTTTGGACTTCTCGTGGTGTATCCTGGTTACTGTTCCAGTTTATTGAACATTTTTGTGTTTTGCAGCAGGATACTTTGGGAGAACAAGCGGTAATTTCAGAATTTGTTGCTTGAAAATTATATCTGTTAGACTATGAAGAGCAGTTTTAGTGCCTCTGTGCTTGATGAAACTGTGCTGGTGAAAACACAGTATATTATATTTGCAAAGGAATTCACTGAGTGAGATGGATGTTGCTTTTCTAGTAATTTTCTTACGTGAGGAAGCACAGCTATAGGTCAGAAATGCGAAGGATACTTTGGAGCATTTTGGTATGAGAACTATGATTTCTTTCTTCAAGATGTCAATCATTGTATGTTAATAGAGTGAAAGATTAAAAAGAGGTGACACAAGAGCATTGAAATTAATTCTCATATTTGTTTAACGAACATGGATAGAGGTTATCAGAGCTTGCATCACCATGGAAAGAGAGAGAGATGTTAGCTTTTGTGCAGCCAGGTAGTTTGTTTACTTCTTTCCAGATGTTTCTCAGGTTTGAGAATGTTGAGATTTGTTGCATAGCTATGTGGCTTTAATACACTGAGTTATCATTTTGACTTGATTACACAATGTTTTGGAGATGTTATGAATAGTGGATGATTTATTTATTTATTTTATTTTACATTTGTTGACCGGGCTAGTCTAGCTGGATACATGTCCATTTTCAGTAGAGGCCCGGGGAGAAAAGCTCCACAGATAAGAGAATACAGGATGCATTTACAAGTGATATAGAGTAGTATAACATACATATCACATATGACAGGAAAAGACATTGGTATAACATATTTGTAAAATAACAATCAGAATGTTATATAGATAAGACTAAGGTTGGCGACAAGTTGAAGCCATGGGGGAAGGTTGAGATCTCTGGGATAGGGTGTATACTACAGCGGCTAGTCTGGTTTAGTACATGGGCATGACCAATGAGACTTAAGAAATATTTTGAGGTGATTTTTGAATTGATTGATCGAGGTCATTAGTCTTAGGCTGTTGGGTAGGGAATTCCATAGCTTGCCAATGGAATTGGCATAGAGAGCATCACCTCCAGAGTTATTAGCTTTAATGGTTTGTACCTGAACACTATTGGCTGACCTGAGTGATTTTAAGTTTGAGTAGGAGGTCAGGATATTGCTCAGAGAGGGGGTTCTGTCCGGATGGTTGATTATTTTAAAAGCTTCAGTAAGTTGGTTGAATTTTAGTAGGTTGGGGAGTTCTAGCCAGCCGAGGGTATTTAGGTTGAGGCAGTGGTGAGTACGATACGGTGTTCCTGTTATAAATCTGGCTATGTGATTATAGGCAACAGATAGTTTATTGAGTTCCCGCTTATTGAGGAACGACAGTATTGGGGAGGCATAGAGGAGGGTGGAGAGGAGATGGGTGCGAGCAATGGTTAGCTTGGTGTGAGGGGTTAGGAAATTTTTTATTCTGTACATAGATCCAAGTTTCTTGTGTACGGTTTTAATAGTTTGGTTAATGTGTATATCAAATTTAAGCTTGTTGTCTATAGACACACCTAATAGTTTGGTATGAGACACGGGGGTTATGATGGTACCATTTGTAGATTCCACGTAGAACGTGTTGTCCGTATTCAGAGGTTCTTTACCTAGAGGAGTAGTTGCAGAGGGGTAAAAAATCAATAATTTGGTTTTAGTAGGATTAAGGATGAGTTGCCGTTTAGAGAACCATTCTTCAACTAATGTAAAACAGTTTTGGGTAATTGTTTGAAGTTTCGGGAGGGAGACGTCAGAACAGATCAAGGTGGAGTCGTCTGCATATTGGATGCATGTAGATTTGGGGATAATCGAGTGGAGGTCATTTATGAAAACTGAGAAAAGAAGAGGACCTAATATAGGATGAATGTTTTTATTTCCATTAGTGTTCAGTAGAGTCCTTTTGTTTAAGTAGTAGGCACAGATTAAAGGTCATCCACAGAAGATATGTGGCTTTATGCATATGAAGTTTGCATGGATAGTATTGATTTTGGATGGTAGTGAGGGTAGCGGTTAGAAAAGTGTCTGACTATTTGACATTAGAGATGCTGCAGAACACAGGCACGTTAATATTACTGATGACACTTTGTAGAACAGGGTATATTACATATGGAAAGGGGGTTATGGAATATGTGAAGGCTATGGCGCGGTGATCACTAATGTTGGGTGGGGGTATGTTATGGCATAATGGTCACTAATGCTGGGAGGGGGCATGTATACAAATTTTATGTATAATATTTGGTTGGTGAATGGAAAATAGTGTGTTGGTATTGTTAGTAAAGCTAGGTCTAGTGTTATTGGGTTCCTTGATAATATGGCAGATTTATATCCAAGAGAAAGCTATTTATATCATGCTTGCTTTCCCTAGGAAGTTTGTGTTAAGGCCTCCTAAGGTAAAGAAATGTCTTTTGTTGTGGGTATGTTGTGTCAGGGTTTGTATCATGGAAAAAAAATCTGACAGTAAAACTGTCTGGGGTATAAAAAGTGACAACTGTACGAGTGATGTTATTGGTGAGAGTTAGACCAGCACTTAGCCAGTTGTAGCAGAATTCATCTGTAGCAAAAGAAGTAGCCAAGATTTGATAGTCATAGGTGAATTTGGTTAACAGCATGCAACTTCCATCCAGTCTGCATCCAGGATGATAAATGATGTATGGTTTCTTTTAGTTTCATTTCTCTAACACCATAACAGGAATATACCCCATTCCTAAGTCAGAGCACAATTAAAGTTCATGAAATTATTATTATTTCAATCTCTGATGTTAGCTAAAAGTGCTTTTCTCAGCACCTGCAATGAGCCCAGAGCTGACTTCTTCTGTAATTCATATGGAGTTACATGTACTGGTAGAATATCTCAGTATGACTGCAAATTCCTTTTTTAATAGACCGGTTACTATTAGAACTGTCTGGGTATTTTTCTTCCACATTAATCTCATTTCTGCCTCCAAATCCTGGTATTTTATGATTTTGTGTCTCTCTCTACACAAGACACTATTTTCACTGGGTACAGCAATTTCAACGATCAGTGCTACTTTTGTCTTTTTTTTCGTGGGCTGCTCTATCTGATTTTCTCATACCTATGTTTAACCATTAGTTATGGGTGATCCCAAATGCTATAACTTTCATCATTGTCTATAATGCTTTCTGGTTCATGTTTCCAATGCCTGTCAACTACTTGTATAATGTAGTGCTTGCACAATCCTGAATGCAACAGTCTTGCCAAATTATTGTGCCTTTCAGTATACAGGCCATCTGCCATGAGTGTATCACACTCAGCAACAAGATTTGAGATTGTTTCTAGTTCATTTCTGCAGAACCTGCATCTGACAGTTTCTCCCACAAGTTCACCGTGTACATAGTCCACTATCCGGAGCCATCATCATTAGCCTTTCATCCTCTGGTTTCAATTCATCACTTCTCAACCATTCCTGTGTCAAAGCCTGGTCAACATGAGGTTATTCGAGGAGATCTCTGTACTTCCCACTGTGTTTATGGATTTTTCAATTTTCTTTCCTTCTCAATCGATCCTTTTCCTTATACTCTTTCTTTTGTTTTTGCTTATGTTTGTTTTTTTTTTTGCATATTCGGTTGCTGTCTGATTTTTGTCTTTTTTTGGTTTGATTTCCATTTCCATTTCAACTTCACACTGAAACACTTCCACTAAACTAAGCAAGGATGATCTTAAGACTTCTTTTTCTCATGTTTTAAAACATTCACTATGCTTGGATTTGGTGAGGTCAGCAGATATGTATCTTGTCACATGACTACAAATCTATATATGTAATCAATTCTGAGGTGGCCTATACCTCTTTCAGAGAGAGGAATATAATAGTTGGTATGCACTGATTTTTATATATCATTTGATTGATATGATTTCATCACATGAAGCATTTTTTTTTTGTTTTCCTGTCCAACTGATCTAATACTTTTTGGGGCCAGTCAATCATCCCAAAACTATAAGTTAGAACAGGAACAGCAAACTGGTTTATAGACTTGACTTTACTCCTAGATGTCATGGCAATTTTCATATTAGTTTTAGTCTTCTGAAATTTTCTTTACTGAGCTCTGTGCTGGGACCTCACATGTTTGGCATCTACTTTTCTGAGTAAAAGCCAGTACCAAAGGGCTCTGGATTCCTAAGTTTGCAGATGACTGCAAGCCAGGATCAGTCACTGAATCCCCATATGACTGTCTCAAATAAAGAACTTGTGTCAAAACCATTGTCTGAAACTAAATGGCAAAAAATGCATTATTGTAATTGACATTACACCCCTAAGAGTAGACTCAGTTGTTCGGGATTTGGGAACTTATGTGGACAGTGATGTAACTTTTGACCAACATATGTCTATTGTTGTAAGAAAGCCCTTCTATACTGCACTGCTAATAAACAAAGGGGTTGTATCTAGATCTAGGGAAGTCATTGTCCTCCCTTTACTCAGCCCTCATGAAGCCAGCCATTGAATATAGTGCCACCTTTGGCTGTTCAGACACATTCAACAACTGGAACATGCACAGAGATACCTTACTAAAAGAATAAAAGGCCTAAACAACATGTCCTACATGGACATACTCAAAGCCCTGTTAATATACTTGGTATCTTACAGAAGGCTAAAAGTTGACCTGTCTCTGGCATACGAGGCATCCTCCGACCCATTACTGATAGATTTACTGCACATCAACAAGTTAAATGGCATCAGAACTACTCAGTCTGGGGATCTAAACCTGTTGTGCAACATCAACAGAATAGTTTGAAGGAACAGGCATATTTCGCAGAGGATATTGCTGCAATGGAACAGACTCCCCAACCACATAAAACAAAGTTCATGCCTCTCCATTTTCAGGTGTAAATTAGATCTATGGATGATAAACAGAAAATTTACCCCAAAACTGCCCCCTGTACTACTAATGGACAGATGCAGCTCCTGAATGCTTTATTCCATGCATGGGTCCTCTCAAATTATTTGTGGTGTGGTCCCAGGTATTCTCATTAGGGTTAATATATAATTACTACCCATGGGGAATTAGCTAGGCTTAAAATGGCCCACAAGGACAGTAACCTATTAGTTACCTATGAACCTATGAACCCTTGAATTTTATTTAAATGTGTTCATTCTTTATTGCCAATACTTCATCTATACTGAAATATTTACACATTCCCTCCTGCTCAAGTTCTTTTATATCACATTCCTGTCCCAGATTAATATTTTCTTGGTACTGCAACTTTTCTGTTTTAAATGTTACTTTTGCACATGTATCAAGACCAAATGACATTCTTATATCATCTGAGAAAGTTTTCACCATTTGTAGTCGTGCTTTCAACAGCTTATCTGATGAACTATACAATTTTAAGTCATCCACAAAAAGCTGATGTCTTTAAACAAAGTCGGTTTCTGGGAACCAAATTGTAACCGTAGCCTAATCTGTTTATAATAAATAGCTTAATGGGTTAAGGTCAAGGCAAAACAGCATCTGTCATAGAGAATCACCCTGAAATATATTATGTGTAGAACTACCAAACACAGATAAATAGCAGAATATGCTAATGAATGCATAAAGAGTAAAATAACATGCTAATTTTCAAATCCAGCATGGTGGAACTATTCAGAAATCTATCAAAGAATCGAATCATGTACACTCAGTGTAGGCTTTTACCTTGTATACCAAAACTCTTTGGAATACAGGCACGATTTCACTTAGAGAAAAAAAAAACAATGTTAGCGGTTGCTGCTGCTGTTATTATGCTGTATGTGCAACAGGGTTTAAATCAGGGTGCTGCTGCTGCTGCCAGATCTCCGTCAAAAAGAATTGTGTTTAGATCCTGTCTGATTAACAATGGACTGCATGACACAGAAATTGTTGAGGGATACAGTGTGGTCAGGGAAATACTGGAGGAAATAAGCACCCACCTCAGGCCACAGGGAAATCATGGAGAACCCGTCCCAGTGTTAACAAAGGTATGTTTAGCATTATATATATTAGTTAGTAGTACTTTTCAGAGACCATGTGAGATATATTAGGGGTGCCACAGGCATCAGTCTGTAGAATATTACATCAGTTTTTAAATGCAACACTACAACATGCAAAGGAGCATATCTGTTTTTCACGAATACCACAGGAGAGAGCAAGAACCATGCAGAACTTCTATGCAGTAGCTCACTTCCCTGAAGTGTTGAGGGCCATAGACTGCACATACATAGAAATAAAAGCCCCACTTGGGAACAGGAAAGAAGGTCTGTCTGTAATGCCCAAGGGATCATCTACAATGTCTGTGCAGGTAATCCAGGCAGTTTCCACAACTCACACATATGGCACACTTGTGAGCTGTACATCAGGTTTGCTAGGGGTGACATTCCTCAAGGGCATCTAGTGGTGGATGCAGCCATACAGCCATACATTATGCACTGGAGCCATGGCTCATGACACCTTTGAGAAACCCACACAACCCCATTGAGCGAGGATACAATGAGGCCCACACTCAAATTAGGAATAGTGTAGAACATGTGATTGCATTGCTGAAATCAAGAGTCCATTGTCTAAACACATAAGGAGGTGCACTGCAGTATGATCCAGGGACCTCTGTCAAATTATTCATAGTCTGTGCCATGTTACACAATATATTACTCAGAAAACAGCTTCAGTAAGGACAACAAGAGGCTGGACCACAGTTTCAGGGACCACAGGCAAGGCCAGAAGCAGCAGGAAAAGATGAAAAGACAGAGAGAGTGCCACCAGCTGCAGATGGTGCTGACAGATGGAGATGTGCCCAATATGCCCTGGGTCTGGCTGAGAGATAAAGGATATCACACACACTCACCACCCAGCTCAAAGCCTAAGATTCCACCCACACATAAATAGGAAAATTGATGCCTTTCAAAAGCACAACCTTTACTTAATCATGTAATGGCTATGTTCTGATAGCATCACACAGGGACAACCGCCAAGGACATAATTTGTACCTGCATTAATGACAAACTATGTGTGGAACCTGTAAAGAAAAAAAAATAAGTTATAGAACTGATTACCCTCATATGGAAATATGTATATGCCCTATAAGCAGGCCATTTGTCTGAGCCATACAGTTATGTTAGTAATATCTGCTCAGTTAGATTTTTGCTATATTCATTTAAATATTACAAACAATACTGTGCATTAAGCATTTCAATTGACCATATCTAAAACATGGATCAGGTAAATTATCTCATAAACATAGTTTCATAGGTTAGTACTAGGCTAACTGCCTTTGTGAGTCATTTCAAGCCTAGCCAATTATCCCTTGTGAGACTCAAACCCTGCACCTGGTGTTTGTAAGGCAAACACCTTAACCATTAGGCCATCCCCCAACTCTAGGTTCATAGATTAGTACTAGGCTAATTGCCCCTGCAAGCCATTTTAAGCCTAGCCAATTATCCCTTGTGAGACTCAAACCCTGTACCTTGTGTTTGTAAGGCAAACACCATAACCATTAGGCCACCCTCCCAACCCTGTTTTCCTATGCCAACTATACCAAGAAGTAAGATTGCAAGACCTAACGCTTTCAGTGCTGTAATGACAATACTAACAATCAGGTTCAACAATTATAGAAGCAATCATTCATAAATTAAGTATGAACAATAAATCAACAACTTTTCTTCTGCAGTGTATATTACTCAAATAAACTTCATTTTCTTTTTTTAGCATAAATAGTAAATATTGATAAATGCAAGCTTGTGAATAAGCACACATTAGCTATTCACTGGGTGCATCAGATATGTATGCAATTCTAAGTCACAAAGACATGTGCAAAGGGTAGGACACAGTCATCATCATTTGCAGTCAGTAGGGGGTAGGGGTCAGAGAGCAAGTCTGACACTTAAGAAATGAGTGTGCACAAAATTAGAAACATACATATCTCTCAGACCATACATTGCTTAGGGTGTGTAACAGATGTATAGCTCTCAACAGTACTGTTTAAATAGTTTGCATGTGAGTAAAGTGGCATTGGCAAGTTATTTTTTTTCTTATGTGTGTGTGTGTGTGTGTGTGTGTGTGTGTGTGTGTGTGTGTGTCTACATGTGCACAATCAAGCATTATGCTAGCACTACATCCTAGCATCTCAGGTAAGTGTGAGCATGTATGGTAGAGTACTCAGTTCAGTGCTGTCTCCCCCAACAATGAGAACCACCTCTGAAAGGAATTACACTGCTACTTCCATGGCTGTGGCTTGACATTGGGGTGCTAGCTGCACACGAGCCATGTCTGCTGGATGAGCCCTCCTCACAACTATGTCCATGACCATGACCCCATGGCCTACCATGTCTGGGTGCGGACCCTGCAATCACAGATGGAGCAGTGGATGTAGTGTCACTATGGGAGTGGGATCTTGCTTGGCCATGTCTGCTAAAACCAGAAGATGTAGCGGCTCTCTAGCCACATGGATGTCCACCCTCATCCAGCAGATGTTCCATCACAGACACTGCCTGATCCAGTGTGTCATTCATCCTGTTTAAAAAGTTGCCCACATGGTTCAGGAAGTCACTCACCTCAAGTTGCACTATCTCTTCTGAGGCCATGGTGGAATATGCCTGTGCCTCCACTAAGGCCCTATACAAACTTCTGGCAGTACCTAATGACACACTGACATCAAGAGGGGAGTGGACAGCAGACCTCCTCCAAGCACTGATGCCAAACCTTCTGTGTGGTACCACACCCTTATAATGACTACTAGGAGAAGCAATCGGCTCTGCAACTTGAGTAACCACACTATCCTGATCAACTGTGAAACCCCAATCAAAGAAAATGGAGGAAAAACAGTCTGGAGAGCAAAATGTGACTAAATGATCGTGGTGATTTTAAATTCATTGTTGACTGGTTTTCTTTCTAGAGCTGGAGTCTGCATACAGCTGGATTTGTTTCCTTTTGATTATTTAGTTGTAGAGGTCTCTGTGCCATGCATATGCATAGGTATACTGTCTGTGTCTGAAATATGGGCAGGCGATGAGTGAACCACAACCTCAGTGTCAGACTGAGCCTCTGCACCCCCAGGCTGTGCTTCTTCATCACCACCACCATCAACATCATCAAAGGCTACCGATACTCAGGTGGCAGGAGTTCCATAGTGCAACTCTCAGGTCACCTATGATAATAAGCAATAAAACAAACAAAGAAAAGGGAGAATAAAAAAGGTCACATATTTTCCTTATACAAAACATATGTTAAACTTTAACAGATACTAAAGGAACACAAAGTTTACTTGCATATAGACCCGAATCTACCTTATATACAGTAGTAACCATAACCAAATGTGTGCTTACCATGTGTAGGTGAGCTGGCAGCCTACAATCCAGAAGTGTTTGTATGTGGGGAATTGAAAGGAAAGAAGTCTGCTAAGTATCACAATGCAAATGAAAAATGGAAAAGAGAACAATCCTCTTCAAAAGTACAGATTAAAAATATTCTCCTACAAAAATGTAAACAGTTGATTACTCCCACCCACAAACCAAGCTCCACTATTTCTCTATGACTGTAGTATGACTCGTAGTTATTGCTGTCTCTCTCTCTCTCTCTCTAGATATATATATATATATATATATATATATATATATATATACATCAGACATCTTGGATATACACATAAAAAGATATAATGATGGCATGTGCTGTGGCAGGGCTAGCCACCTGGTCATGTAAAACATGGCTTGAGATGATTGGCACTGTAGAAGTGGCACCCTGACCCCATGTGCAAAATGGGAAAAGGTGTTGAGGATGGATGGATGTGCATTTTGCATACCTGGAAGTTCTGCTTGTGACACTCTGGATCTGTTGTCCACATCTGTACCAACGTCAAGGATTCTGCGGGAACCCTCTACCAAACTATCTGGATCTCTGACAGTGGACAGGAATTCTTCTGTTTCAGTTAGTGATGGTTCAGTAGCCAGATGACCCCTAAAGTGACCTGCTCCCTGGCAATAGCAGGCATCCTACAGTGGCCAGAGTTTATCATGTCACTTGTTTAATGTTGCATCTGGGAGTAGGTTCTCCCATGTCCTCCAACAGCATTAATGTCATGGACAACCTGTGGCCATATTCTGCCTCAGGCAGATTGGTCACCTCTTCCTTTCCCAAACAGAAATTATCCTTGGTAACATAAGGCTTGGATAATGACCTCATTTTCTGCATCAGTGTATAGTGGCTTGCGGGGTACAGAGTTCTTCTAAGATGCCATATTCTTGTATGACAAGAAACAGAAACAGTCACATAATTACATATGTAATACACAGACAGGATGCCTGTGAGCCCAGTTATGTGTGACTGCATGCATCCAACATGCACACAATTTAAAAGTTAATTGCTCCCTATGACTGCACCAAAGTTAGGACAAAGTCCCCCCAAATATATGTTTCAAAATCAAATATCAACACCAATGTAAGACAAAACTATTAGAACTGCCATCTCCACTACTGAGGAGGTCAGTCAGGTAGAAATCCACAAACAAAATACATTTTCCTTTTTCTGCTAACATAGGTAAAATGTCAGACCTTCCTACAATATAATACACTCATTTTCAATAACTGTGTAAACAGCAAATTAAATACAAAACTAAAAATCTAAAAAACAACAACTTTTTGTAATGCAGATATGGCTATGCCAAAAGAAAGGGATAAAAGAAAAAAAATTAAGATAAAAAACTGCTTTTCAGCAGTCAGTGAATTTACTAGTTAATTTTAAACTAAAAGCATTATGTAAGAAATAACAACATACCCTGACAATACAGCAGTGAAGAAATATATAATTCTCAATTTATTTTGCAGTATAGAGCTCTCTGGATGAGAACAGTCTCCCCAGTTCAGTACAAGGTGTTAGGTACACAATTAGGTTTACATAGTGCAGAGTTACTCTGTGAGCACTGTGAGTATGCATATGAGGTGTTACATCATTATCATTCATGAATATTATAATCTGCACTATGTAGGGAATATAAACATGGTGTAAGGACCTACACAATTACATGCACATGTCCTTTCAATCCAAGGACAAGCATTGAGAAGTGTTCCCTGTTAATAGGTTGCATGTGTCTATGATTACTCTGACTGCAAGAACAATCAGCTTTTACAATCTCCCCTCTTTGATGTACACCTACTGAGGGTGTGTCAGGGAGAAGACACCTATCAGAAACTCTGAAAGTACAGTGAGTTTTTTAGGATATTGAAAGTTCTAGCATTCAAATTCTGGCTTTGATGGCCACAGTTACTGCCCCTTAATAAGAGATGTTGTTCATATTCAATGGAGTATTTTAAGCATTGGTAAAGATAACATATGGCAATAAAACAGAGATAGACTTGCTATTAAGAAAGCATAGATAAGGGAATGAGGCACCATACAGAAAGAAAGGGATACACCTGAAGTGTTTGCAGTTTGTTTAATATTGTATGAATACATGGATATCCTAACTGTCTACGATATCCCAATCATCTGGACATTTACTGTGAAATGAGAAAGGACAACTTTCACAACTTGTTTCTGTTGCACTTTCAATGTGACTTGACACAATGCCACATTATCATTAAATCGAAACTCCTTTGTCATTACTAATATATGTCTTTCTCCATGGCAACTATGGGAAATATTCTTAAATGAATGTTGTCAATACCCTTGTTTGAGGGTTCAAATCCATGCAGGTCACTTTTGCAAGATAAAATTGTTTAAACATGTGAAATGTATATTTAAAGTATTTGCTCTATCTTTTTTATTTTTAGTTTTTTTCCTTGTATCATTTGCACACAGTTTGGCATTATACTCCATTGACTGGCAGTAGTCAATAGCACTGAACTGCATTTCACTGCCCAAGTTAAAAACTAACACATTTTATTTGAGCAGCCATCAATAGTGCAAAGAAGACTGGAATTGTTCCACTTTCCTCTGCAGTCTGAACAGTACTGAGAAATTAAAGATGTCACATTCCTCTCTCTGTGGCATAATGTGCACAGTACTGAGCTTAGGGAAACAATGCATGTGATGCAGGGATCAAAACTTGTTCTCAGATTGTTTTACTGAGGGAGTTCATACTGAATATTGAATGTGTTGGATGTGGGAAACTCAAGCAAGGTCAGTATTTATTAAAACTGGCAGACAGATAAGTCATTTGAAATGATGTCAATATTAATTGTGTGTAATGTGTGAACAATGAAAGTATTTCTACTGTTCCCTGTGCTCTTCTCCATTCCTGTGGCATTAGTTAAAGTCCTGATGTTGTAACATGTACATTATACTACTAGGTTGGGAGGGTGGCCTAATGGTTAAGGTGTTTGCCTTACAAGCACAAAGTGCAGGGTTTGAGTCTCACAAGGGATAATTGGCTAGGCTTACAATGGCTCGCAAGGGCAGTTAGCTTAGTACTAACCTATGAACCCATGAACCTATGATGTGATAATGAGATCTGAGCTGGCTGAACGTACCACTATAATGCAGTACTAACCCAACTAGAATCTTCAGCATTGATAAACACTTTTATACAGACTGTCATATTAAGAATGTCATATATTTTGGTCTCTGTACAAAATGCCCAGCCTACTATATAGCTGCTCAACGATAGAGTCCTAGAACATGCAAGGGACATTAAAAATAAAAAAGAGAGAAGTGCGTTAGTGCTGCATGTTATAAAGGAGGGAGCCACACACACCTTGAAATTTCTAGTGTTACACATTATACAAGAAAATAAAAGAGGTGGGAACATGAACAATAAGACCAAAGCCTCAGAACAAGAATGGATAATTAGATTTCAGGCTGACAGACCACCTGGACTAAATAGTAAGGTTTTACTGAAACCTTTTCTCAGGAACAGGGCTTTGAAACATTGATTATTATGTTTAGTCACATATTTTAACATCTATACATATATTCTACAGTTTTAACACTATCTAACTCTATAGATCAAGCTTTTACAGTTTTTTACATACATTTTTAGTCCATTATTTATACGATTTGACTGTTTATATAGTGTGTGTCTTTTTAATTTTTATTTTCAAGATACTGTCAATTGATTGGATTTGATGCAGATGTATCCTTATTTAAACAAGAACAGCAGTTACTGTAGTATGTCTGAGGAAGCAGAGAGGACTCTGTGAAAGCGCTCACATGTTTTTTATATTTTTACTATTTTTTATCAAAGTGTTGTTTTGCCATGTGTATTCCAACGAGTTGGTGGCTTTTTTGTAACATTATACTTTTATCATTGGTTACTTTATCCAGATTCAGGGGATTTGTGCTTGATAGTTACACACAGATATTTACCTGAACCGCAACACCAGAAGCACTAACTCAATATCCCTTAACATCGGGATTTTGAATTTCGTGCTTCTGGTCTTTTGGTAATGTGGGGTATCGGGCTTCTGGTCTCAGTAATTTGGGCATTGGGATTCTGAGCATTCAGTCTTTCGTAGGGGACCCACATATATATATATATTTGGTGAGATGCACCAGGAGAGATTAACTCACCTCAGAGAGCCACATGGTAAGTATGACTCAGGTACAAATTCAACCCAGAGCTTTACTTTCTTTTCCTCAAGCACTAGCATCTTGAGCAGACAAATCTCAGCCTTTATCTCAAGCATGCATGCCTTCCCCAACACCTCTTGCTGCTTGCATTAGGCAATGAGAATACCAGCTTAATTGTTTGTGGATTCAGGACGCAGAAGCAGCATTTACTTGTTATTACTGGATAAATACTTACAAAATATTAACATCAATAAATATGTCAGGAAGAATTACATTATGGTAATTGTAATTGTTAAAATAAAATGCATATTTATGTCATAGGGGAAATAAAGGCTGCTGTTTCTTATGTCATAGTAGTCAGTTATCTTGATTTTATGACACATAAACACCTTACCATCATATATGGTTGTGGCAAAGGTGTACAATAGTAAATTATCATAATTGTTTATGTATTGTCACATCATGCTATATATCTAATTATCTCTTTTGTTTGTCCCCCCTGTCCTTTCTATTTCTCCATTTATTAGGGGACAGTTATAATTTATTAACAATCTGCTGTTTGCCTAACTTGGCTGCTGGAAAATTAATGATCAGCAGCACTGATCACTGTGGCTTGGCCTGCCATACCTCTACAGATGGCTACAGAGATACCCAGCATTTTGGGGTCACAACCTGTCAGGGTTGCCTCCACAACCCCTGCCCTACCTACTTCAGCTGAGTCAGGTAGCTGTGCCCTGGCTGCTGGTACAGCAGTACCTTCTGAGAGCAGTCCTAGTGGAGGTGGTGTTTGTGTCATCTGGCAGGAGCTGACAGCGTAGGTGGAGGATATAATGGAGAGGACCCCGGTGCACATATTGGTAAAATTGAGAACGTCCTGCATTGCATTGCAAAGATGATGCCATGTCTGGCACTGACCCAGAGTGCTTCTGCTGCAGAAGACAGTGATTACAGTTGTGAGGGTGAGGACCAGATTCTCACTATTCTCAAGTGGATGTGGGTGTGCATCTGATATCCCTATCTATCCCCATTGACAGTGTCCTTTCAACCTTTTGCATCCATCGCCATCCCCTGTCTGTCTTGTTTGCCCTCTGTGTCTGTGCAGGCTTCATAACATATTCTACCTTCCTGACCCTGTCATTCCTAAGCACGTTTCCCAACATTCCCCTGAACAAATGGGTGCCTGTTCCACAAGATAAAAAATTACGCTGGTCTAATTGACCAAACAACATTCTTTTGTTGTTGTTACTCATCATTGATGTGGTGACTGTAAAGAAAGGAAATTGTTTGTGCAATTGTACATTTACGTTGTTTAGTGGATAGCTATGGTGACCCTCCTGCAAATTCCTGTATTCCTTCCTCTTTGTCTTACTCTCTGCTTGCCAACCCCATTTTCACCACTGTCTTATCCACCCCTTTTTCACTGTTTTAATCTAGTCAGAAATTAAACTCACACACAACACACATGGTCAGAAATGGCCCATGGAAAAGCCTTCACTCTATGTCCTTAGCATTTGTATGGAGTTCGGCATAATGCAGCAATACCAAGTGACAGTAAATGCTGTTTGACTTCTTATTGCAAAAGCTGAAGCTTTCAGTTAAATCTGCAGTGGTCCAGTTTCATTCATGCAAATGTACTTAAATCCACTGTTCTGTGGGAGCACAGAGTAAATACAGACTAAAGGCAGTACTGTGGAGCAGCTCTTAGGCTGCTGAATGCATTAAAGTCAGATTTCCTATGTGGTGTGTTGAGATAATTACCCTGTTTATAGCCTGAATATTTTGCATAGTATCATGGGTTCGATTACAGCTGTATGTTGATTCATTACTTCATGACATTTCATATTCCTATCATAGATTTAACTGCAAACATCTGTATTTCTCTCCCTATAAAACATTTCCTTAACATAACATTAGAATAGTGCAGCTAGACAACATTTTCAAAAACATTGCGGCCTCAACAGGGAGACTTTTTTAGCCAACCTTATCTTGGTTAGGTGTTCATATTTATTGCACTCTCCTGCCCCTTATTTGTACTTTATTGTACAGAGCATGACATGTTAATGATGTTTTAATAAGTAAAATTAAATGCCATACAGATGTTCCTACATGTCCCACAAAACATTGTTGCTATTCTTGTCTGCAACTCTCTCTCTGTTCGCTGCTTCTGCTTCAGTAAATTGTCCCCGTGCTTCAACTTGATTTTAATATTACAAAGTGATAATTCCTTTGCAGCATGCTAAGCTAATGCATGTGTAGAAAGAGTTTTGAATATTGTCAAGGGTTCTAATCCAGCCATTTGCTAAATGCTAATGATTGTTTCAGGTACACTAATTTATGTGTACCTGTTGGCTATATATTGTTAGGTGCCACCATTACCCTTCTTCTGTCATAATCTACTTTATTCCCACCTCCATCTGACCCTGTTGACATATCTTCTCCCTTCTGTGTCATTAATCTTCCACCTCTGCATTTGAACAATGTCTGGCACTGGGCCACAAATGGTAAATCTACTTGGAAGTATGCAGCTTATGGCAATAGCTTACAATTTTATTGTCTTCATCTGCATTACTTGGTTGCACTTTGCATCACTGTGTTAAGCTATGTTTAGTCAGTTTAATGGACTTTTGAACAAGCAGAAGAGATAGATGTACAGATTACAGTTGTCAATAGAGTAATGAAAATGAATACATACATTCAAGTTTGCTGAAATCACAATTTTGACTTTAATTTCTCCAAGTCTTTTGGGTTTCTAATGCCATGATCGGAATGGTCCCCATTCCTAAGTCAAAGTACGATTAAAGTTCATGAAATTAGTATTGTTTCAATCTTTGATGGTAGCCAAAAGTGCTCTTTGCAGCACCCGCAATGTGCCCAGTAATGACTCCTGCTGCAGTTCTTATGGGGTTACATGTATTGGCAAACACCAACAACCTGCGCAAGTAAAGTCTATGGGTACATGGCCAAATTCCAATAAGATAACAAACAACAAAGCAGGCCAGCACTCCAGTATTGGTGGAATCACTTTTATTCACATCACAAACTGATTTCAGCTATGTAAGCCTTCATCAGAGTGACATTGATGAAGGCTTACATAGCTGAAACCGGTTTGTGATCTGAATAAAAGGGATTCCACCAATATTGGAGTGCTGGCCTGCTTTGTTGTTTGTGACATGTATTGGCAACATATGTAAATACGATTGTAGATTATTTTTTCTAAGGCCCGTTGCTCCTACTACTATTGGGACTGTCTGAGTATCTTTTTTCTGCATTGCTCTCATTTCTGCCTGCAGATCCTGATACTTTATGACTTTGTGTCTCTCTGTACGCAAGACACTGTAGTCACTGGGTGTGGTGATTTCAGTGATCAATGCTACTTTTGTCTTCTTTTCATGGACCTCTATATCTGCTTTTCAAGCATCTATCTTTTGAACTGTTGGTAATGGGTGATCCCATGTGATGTAAACTTCATCATTCTCTATGATGCTTTGCGGCTCATGTTTCCATTTTTTTCAGCCACTTCAGTACCATAATGTTTGCACAATCTGCAGTGCGACAGTATTGCCACATTATTATGCTTTCAGTATACAGTCCTTCTGACATTAGTATGTCACAATCAGCAGCCAGGTGTGCAACTGTTTCCAATTTGGTTTTATAAAACCTAAATTTGTCTGTTTCTCCCACATGTTCAATGGACTTTGTAAACCAGTGTGTGCGTAGCCCACTTTCAAGTGGCACCAATATTAACCTTTCATCTCTTGGTTTCAATTCACCTCTCCTTAACCATTCCTGCATTTGTTCCTGATCAACATGAGGTTCTTCCAGAAGATTTCCATTCTTGCAACTATATTTATGCATTTTCCACATTTCTTGCCTTCTCATCTGGTCTTTCACCTTATAGTCTTTCTTTTGTTTTTTTTGGCACATTCAGTTGCTGCCTGATTGTTATCTACTTCTGGTTTGATTTCCATTCCTGCTTGATGCCGATATGCTTCTGCTAGATTAAGCAGAGAGGTCATCTTAGATTTATTCTCCACATGCTTCAAAACTTTCACTACGTTTGGGTCTTGTGAGGTCAGCAGATATGTGTGGGGTGCCAAGATTGCAGGTCTATACATGTAATCAGTTTCAAGGAGACACATCCCTCCTTCAGAACAGGGAATATATAATCTTGGTAAGCACTGATTTTTATAAATCATTTGGAGAGCATGAAGCATCCTTCTTGTTTTCCTATCTAGTCTATCCAACACATTTTGGGGCCAGTCAATAACTCCAAAACTGTAAGTTAGGGCAGGAAGATCAAACTGGTTTATAGCTTGGATTTTGTTCCTAGATGTCAATGCTGTTTTCAGGATTAATTTAAATCTTCGAAAGTATTCCTTGCTAAGTTTTACTCACATTATTTCATGTTTTATTGTTGATCGTTCAATTCCCAAATATTTATACGCTCCCTCTTGCTCAAGTTCTTTTATATCACATTCTTGTCCCAAACTGATGTTTTCCTGGTGCTGTAGTTTTCCTGCTTTAAAGGTTGCTTTTGCACATTTATCAAGACCAAATGACATTCTTATATCATCTGAGAAAGTTTTGACAGCTTGCAGTTGTACTTTCAGTTTCACATCTGATGAGCTATAGAGTTTTAAATCACTGACAAAGAGAGAATGAGAAGTCTTTGCACTTTGTTGTTTTCTAGGAGCCAAACTATAGCTATGGCCTAAACTGTTAAGTAGACAGCTTAATAGGTTAGGGGCAAGGCAGAATAGCAGCAGTGACAAAGAGTCACACTGGAATATCTCCCCTTGAATTTTTATCCCTATGATAATAATTTGTCCTTTATCATGGCTTAATTGCAAAGTAGTCTGCCACTGTTTCATGGTCACTGTAATGTAGTCGATCAGTGTGAGGTGTATCTTATGCATTTTTAAGAACTATTTAATCCATGAATGTGGGATACTATCAAATGCTTTTTTGTAGTCAATCCATGCCATACTTAAATTCTTCTCCTTTTTACAGTTATTCACTATGACTTTATTTAACAACAAATGGTCCATTGTTCCATATGACTTTCTTATATTGCCCTTTTGTTCTACTACCATAATTGAGTCTTCTTCTAAATGACTATAAACTCTGTCTGCATCAATTCCCCTGTATAGTTTATACGTCATTGGAAGGCAAGTTATTGTTCTATAATTTTCAGTGTAGCTTGACGGTTCACTCTTAAGTAGGAGCATTGTTTTTCCTGTTGTTATCCAGGTTGGTGCCTGTTCGGGGTGTGCATATAAGTAGTTCTTACTCATGGCTAAATCTTTGTGTAAAGATGTTAATACTTTTAACCAAAAGTTAAATATTCCATCTGTGCATGGGGTTTTCCATTTAGAGGCTTTTCTTAACTTTGTTTCAATCTCTCTGCCTGTTACTTCATCCCATTTCATATCCTGTACCTTTAAACTTCTTATTCTTTCTTTTACTTCCTCTATCCATTTAGCATCTTTGTTATGTTCCACAGGATCTTCATAGATACTTCTCCAAAATGTATCTATTTCTTCTTCTTTTTTGGTGGTCTTTCAATTCCTTTTACATTGTTTCCCAATTCTCTATAAAACATTTTTGGGTCATCAATAAATTGCTTATTTTGTACTTTTCCTTTATATTTATCTGCATATCTTCTAAGTTTTTCCACCTGTGCTGAGATTTTTAGTTTATTATTTGCGATAGTGCATGATAGATCCTGATCTGTTATAATACTACGCTTTGCTTTTATCACATCTATCTTTCTTAGTATTTTTGCTGATCTGTTTCCTCTTCTATATTCTTCTAACAGTATACTTCTTGTCTTAATTGCTTTATAGTTTTCTCTGTTCAATACTTCCATGATGGTATTCGATTTCTCCCCTTCCTTTCCCTCACTACCCTGTGTTCTTGTGGTAGAATTTTATCAGTTATTAATTTAGCTGCACGGTAATATATCCTGTTTACTTCTGTTATATTGCATGGATCTCTATGGACAGTCCTAATTACTGTGTTCATTTGTTTTTTTCAAAGTTCTGAGCTTTTGAGTTTTATTGACCTTCTGCAGTCTAGTTCTTTCATTGATCTTAATATGTCTATCTATGTCTATTAAATCATTTTCTTCTAAACTCTGAGCACTTTTTTGTTTACAGTGTCCTGCAGGCATTCTATACTATAGCATCTTCCTGTGGTACATTCTCTTCAATTTCATCCTGTGCCATCTGTTGCTCTGTCATATGGGAACTCACTGGTCTATCACTCCTCAGCATTGACTGTATCAGAGTTTCCACAGCTCCCTGTTCCTTCCCTTGCTGTCCAACTTCAAGTGAGCATTTATACTGATTTCCTGTGAAAGGCTCCAAAATATCTTCATATGGCACCTGACCAACTGCTTCCCATTCCACCGGTTTCCCCTTAATTTAGATATCCATTGCTCTATCCTGTTGTGGTGCTTTCTGAATTAGATTTTCTCCATTAAATCCTTCACTTTGAAGGTACTCTATAACCTCAGTTTCTATTTCTTTAACTTCTAAATTTATAATCTCATTTTCCACTTTTCCTCTTTGTCTTCTTATTTTTTTCTATTGTAAAGTTTTCCATGTCTGGATTCCTTTGCCTGTATTTCTCTTCAAATATCTTTGGTGTTGCTCTTTTTGAATTGGTTAATTTTGCTTTTTCCTTTGCATAAATATTACACCATATTAAATCTCTTTTTCTTTCCCATGTCCATATTTCTTCTTCAGATGTCTCATGATCTTCTACTTCTCCTTACTTTGGGGACTCACTCTGTCATGCTGTGATGTAACCTGTGTTAGACCTTCTACACCAAATCCTTCCCTTTGCAGGCACTTCATAACTTCAGCTTCTATTGTTTAACTTCTTCTTTACTAATCTTCTTTTCTACATTTCCTCTTTATATTTTTTTTATTGTAAAGTTTTCCATATCTGAATGCCTTTGCCTGTATTTCTCTTCAAATATCTTTGGGATTGCATATTGATTAATTTGGCTTTCTCCTTTGCATAAATATTGCACCATATCAAATCTCTCTTTTTTTTCCATGTCCATATTTCTTTTTTATAGTTTTCAAAAATCTCTAGGTTTTGTTGTTTATATTTTCACACTTCCTCAGATGCTTCTTTTTCCAAACAGATCAAAGTTTCTTGATCTATATACTGTTTTTCATAAATCTGTTGTATTAATGAATATAAATTTATATTTGAAGCTTCTGACAGTTTTTCTTGTGGAACTATTTTCCTTCCTCTAATTTCTCTCTTAATCATTTTGTATATCTAGTGTCGGGAAATTCTGGGCTTTTTGCATAATAGTAACAATGCATAATTTATTTCTTATCCTCAGTAGTCCACTGTATTGTCTTTATGGCTCTTCTTTGGCCTACCAGTTTTTGTGATTTTTAAAGACTACTACTTCCTTTTGCAACAGGGGAGCCATCCTCCCCCTGGGCCTGGCCTGGCCCCACTGTAGGGATGTTTCCGTATTTTGAGGATTCTACACTGTCAGCTTTTCTATTCCTGGCACCAGTATGCCTACCAGGATTGGCCACTTTTTATCCTGGGTCTTGTACACTCAGCTATCTTATGTTTTTTTTTAATTTTTAACCTAGTTCTGTCCATGATATATGCTATATAAATACAGTCAATATATCAGTGTTGTTTTGGTGAGATTTTGTGACAAACAGGGTCCACCTCACAAAGGTACTCATCAAGACTTGAGGATGAATTCAATTTCAGCAATAATACTCTCCTTTACTTGCTGATTTATCATCTTTCCATTCGGAACCCTTCTATGTGTTGTGCTTAGTTAATACTCAGGTATAAATGTTTTTATTTGCATGCTGTAAATGTTTGAATACAGATGGATGAAAAAATGTTTCAGGATGTGTTGTCTGACTCTTGTGGATATTGTGATGATGTGAGGTATTACCAGTTATGCCTTGAGAAGTAAGGCAGTGGCTGTATAACATATGCCAGCATAGTTAGCTGGAGTTTTGTAAAAAATTATATGTCATTTGTATATCAAACTGATTTGTACAGATGCTTGTGTTGGAAAATGTATTTGTAAAGCTACTTGTGTTAAAATGTACCAAAAGTGGGTTCTGCTGGACAGAAAAGAAACACACCTGTATGTCAGACTGTATAGTAACTTTTGAAATTAATATATTGTAATAGAGGATAGTGGAAGAGAACAGGTTAATCTCAGTTCAGCTAACTTTGAATAAATGTCTGAAATTAAATTACCTGGTTTAGGACATAAAGATTGTATCTCACAGTTCTGACTGCAACCACAGATGAAATATGCTTGTGAGAAGCCTGACTCAGTAGCTCTGTAGGAAGAGTGGAAGTGTTAAAATTGCTTTACAGCTTCTACATGCTGTAACACATCTTAGCAAAGCTCTATGTGTGGGTATTGTGACACATATGTGCATGATCCTGGCTCAAGTTTCTAGTAAAGGGGGTAGTTGTAAAGGGGGTAGTATGGGAACCAGAGTCAGGTGACCAAATGTGATGCCATTATATAGCCAGCAATGAAATAATATTTAGATATTTGTGAGAGATGTCACTCAGCACTCAGCAGTCTGTTTGTGAAACCTGACAAGGAGGACCACTCACCCGCATCATCTTGCTTTGCTCTAGTAAGTGAACTAGGGAAAAGTAATTCTTTAATCAGTCAGAATATAGTGAGATTAGTTAAGTATTGTTTTTCTGTATCTATGGGAACCTTTCCATCTGTGTTATTTTTAATATTTTCTGTGACTGAAACTCTAGTGTTTATTGTGAATAGATATTCAGTACTTTCATGTTCTTTTATTATTTAGGATTAAATATATTCAAACTTTTCATTGTGGATGGTCCTTTTAGAGAATACTTTTACCTTTGAGAGTACTTATATTTATTTGGTGACACTGTGGCTGCTCCTGAAAGCCTTGCTGTTTGGTCAACATTACCATTTGTATTAGTACTAACTTTACTCATGATAATTGGATAACCTTGTAAGAGCCTTAGAGTAGCTGGCTTTGGAGTATTCTGGTGGCTGCACCTACCTTATAGTCTGGGCAGAGGGGGCATAACTAGTAAATCTGTGCCAGCATTTCCTAGCTATGTGTATGCGTGTGAAAATAAAATCTCAAAGAGTGTGTTCAGCTACTTGGAACAGGGACACAGAGCACTGTTTTCACACAGACAGTGGTGGAGGACTTGGCTTGGAACACTCAGCTGAGGACTCATCTCTACAGCTGTGCCAGTGGGGAGTCTTATTGGAAGCCTGGGGAGAGAGACAGAGAGGGAAACCCAGCCCCAAGACTGAGTGTGTTCCCTGCTTGCTCTTAAGGGAAATTGTGCTTGGTGCAGAGAGCTGCATCTGGAAATACTGTGTGTATCTATTTTTGTTCCAAGTCTCAGTTGTAAGGATTCAGGCTCCTTGATTACTGGCCCAGAGCAGGGATGTCAAAGATATAAATGCTTACTGCAACTTTACTTAACACATCATTATCCTGCTGCTATATTAATGTGACTGCTACCTATTGTGAAGCCTGTCTTGTGCAGATTATTGTGCGAAAGTCATCACAGAGCAACACAGACTACTGCAAGTTCCCATTCTGAGTTCAAAACTTCAAGATATGATTACACATGTACTAACACTTTGCCATCAGGAGCTCACTTCAGCGTAGCAGTGCTGCACTGAAAGAATAAAAATAAAAAAAGAAAATCAAGTAATTATTTTTTAGGATGCACAACATTTGTATGTGTGTATTACTTTTGTCAACAGGTGATCTTGATTTGAGAATGATGTTGACTCACTTAATTCAGTTGTTTAAATTATGTCTGTTGTGCAGTGTTTACACTTGCAGCTATGTTACAAGCTTTGTTAACTTATTCTCACCTAATCCATCACTGCTATTCTGCAGTGCACTGTCCTATGCAGGACATGCATGTTTGTCTTGTCAATGCACATAATGCAAGTATGAGGAAATACAAGTGTGCAATCATCCAGTCATGAAGTCCCAAGAATGTTTGATTGATAATCCACTGGTGTACAAGAGTAAATGTGTATGTCATCCCATAATGTGAAACAAGTCAATGTCCCTCACAGTAATACAATGTTCATTAAGGACAGTATTTACATTTCAGTAGAGAAGTATGTCATTACACATGACAATCTTGGTGATGTTACATTGTCCTGTGCACACATATGCATTTGTTACAGAACCTGAGATGCACAGCAACATTTGTTACAGAAAGTGGATTTTAAAAAATATGAATGTCCAGTTTCACATTGTTGATGTCAGTCTTCTCATCTGGCACCTGCGACTAATACAATGCTCTCTAGACTGTGAAACTACATAGGTAGGAGTTTTGATTTCCAACATACAAGACACACGCGTGTGTGTGTGTGTGTGTGTGTGTGTGTGTGTGTGTGTGTGTGTGTGTGTGTGTGTGTGTGTGTGTGTGTGTGTGTGTGTGTGTGTGTGTGTGTGTGTGTGTGTGTGTGTGTGTGTGTGTGTAACACTTGCTGCTGTATCCACTTCCATAAGAAGAATACACTTAACTGTTTACACAGTTCCCTTATCCCATTTTAGGATGAAACATCCTGTATGAAACACATTGATGAGGTCATCCTGACAAAAGTGCACTCTCTGCCCATAAGTGTCAGACTTCTGTGGTGCTTGTGACTAATACAGTGTTTTCTACATTGTGTGAGTAGATAGGTAGGTGGTTTGATGCTCAATATGGGTAATTTGTGTGTGTGTAATGCTTGTTTCTGTATTCACTTCCTCTGAAGAGAATGTACTTAAATGTGCACACAGTTCACTTATCCCAATTATTACTGAAACTTCCTCTATGAAACACACTGATGAGGTTATCCTGACAAAAGTGCACTGTTTACCCTTAAGAGTTAGACTTCTGCAGTGGTGCTTGCAACTAATACAGTGCTTTCTACATTGTGTAACTAGACAGGTAGGAGGTTCATTGATCAATATGTGGAACTTATGTGAATGGGGTGTTTACAATTAGGTGAGCATGTAATCAATCAACTTCTACTCTGGATAAATGGATAAATGTTTTAAACTGCTACATGACTCCACTATCCCCTAATCCCACCTTTCACATCTACAACTTCTTCGCCACACATGGATGCAGCTATGCATACTCTTTGTACTCTGCTGACTACAATTTCTATATATTACTTAAAAAAATGGCTGTTTTAGGTCATACTCTGTCCATATCTGTCTAAATTAATGCTTCCAATAGAAGTGTTATACAATGAAAAATATCCATTTAATGTTTTTAGAGGGAAAGTGATGCAAACATTTAAGTGGGTCAGGCAAAGAATGTGTTTTGAGGGACAGCAATAAGAGCACAAGATTAAAAATGATATTCTCTGCCTACACCCCTGGTGCATCACACTGACGAGGTCATTCTTTTGCAAATGAACTGTCACTATTTAATTGTCAGACTTTCCTGTGGTGCTTGGATATCTTACACTATTTTCTAGAATCTGTAAGTAGGAGGTTCGAATACAACAGTGCTTAACTTCCACAAGTGTGACTGCAAATAAATTCATGATTGTTTTAGACACTCACACACACACACACACACACACACACACACACACACACACACACACACACACACACACACACTCACACTTGCAGTGGCAACTTTTACAACTCCAGATGGCTGTAAAACTCATTTTACCAGACACATCTCCTTGGCAATGCATTGCTGATGTCACTCCTTTATAGATGCTATATGCTTGTGGTTGATCCACATATCATAAGTCAGTGGCGACACATAGCTTGCTGCTCACATCCTGAAAAGGGCAACATCGTAAGAATATACTGACGTTACATATACATGTTTGCATTTATTTTTATCCATTTTTATGTCGGACAATAATATATCATCACAGTTTGTGACTGCATGACAGTGAAATGTTATTCAGGGAATATTGTGCTCTGACTACTCCAGTGGCATGTTCATTGAGTTTCAATTTGTATACCATATTACACAGATAGACTGTGGTTCAATTCTGAGACAGTATATATCCTATACAATTACAACAGCCTCCTTGTCAAAGTAGCATTGATATTGTACTGCTCACTGTTGTGTGGACAGTAACATGTGTAGCTCCTTTTCAGCAGTCTGACTAAATATGATTGTTCATATTATATTTGTAACTCCTGTCTTAATGCACAAATTCAATTCACTTATTTGTGGCAGCCTCCATTGTTATCTGATGTGGTATATGCAATGAGTACACAGGTCTGGTGAGAACCTTGTATAATAGGCAGGATTTGAATATGGTAACATCTGTCTATCAGACATCAATGGCTTGCACACAGACAATAGTTATGGCTCACCCAGATGGCCAGCTTTTTCAGTCTTTATCCTACAGAATAGGTCATCCATATACTTTATATGATAGGAAAGTGCTGTAAGCCCTTCAAGGGTGTTCTTCATGACATGACCGATATGCGTATTTCTGTGGTGATCATGATTGTTATGCATCTCTCTGATATCTGTCTTGGTATGTGTTCAAAAATGAGATGACATGAATGTTTCTTTATTTCATTCATTGCTCACATGCATTACCTATTCACAAGATAATTATGCTTTGTATTGCATGCGTTTATCTGGACGTGTCTTCATTACTGCAGTTGTTTTCTTCTCACTATGCAGCTTAATGGCAGATGAAGGATTCCATAAACATTTCTTGCTGTATGGCATGTTGTCAGACCATCATAAACTATGATTGGTCCTCTGTTACAGCACTTTCTATTATGTTCCTGCTGTTGAATTGTTGTTATGTTACTGTTCCCTGCAATTCCATGTGAGCATGCCCAGTATTACAATGTAGGTGCTGTTGCAAACTACCAATGGAAAAACTGGACTCATGACATGTCATCCAATCTGTCTTGTCATTTGTTTCTTATGTATGTTGTGTGTTATTAGATTACCATTTAGCATTTAGAAAAGTGTACAACACTTGCTTGTCTATTACATGCTCGTAAGTGATGAACCCCTTTCCTATTGGTGCCAGTCTCATTTCTTTGCAAAAATGTACCCATTTCTGGTGTACCTGACATTACAGCTGTAAGGTTCTTTTGTTCTTGTGTATACATGTTGAGGTGGGGAATACAGCAGTGGTGTTGTCTTGCATATATAAATTGCCTGTATATACATCTCATATGCAAAAACTGCAGTCTATGCATTCATCCCATAATATATCTTCTGTCCCTGCTATTATTTCAACTCATCTTTTAATTAACATGTATATCATGTTTTCACCCACCTTTGTTACACTGCAACTTTATATCCCTATCACATCCTTTATTAACATATCTGTTTTTATTTATGTTACAACAATCGCAACCAAAGTGTCACATAGCTCATAACACTAGTGTGCCACCCAACAACAGCCCCTAAGGCAAGATAACATACCCAACACTTTAGCTATACGTGACTCTATAGTCAGGCACACTGATGTCCCACTCACTAGGCTGAACAAGGAGAAAATTACAGTCAGCTGCCTGTCAGGTGCCAGGATCCACCACATAATGCATGCACTCAAGTCACTTCACAACAAGTACAAATATGACTCTGTCATTGTCCATGTTGGAGTGAATGACTTGAGACGTACCTCCCTGGACTACATGAAAAGAGACATGGAAGGGCTCTCGGATCATGTGGCCCAGACAGGTATGACCCTAGCCCTGAGTAGCATCCTGCCTTCTCCCAGAATGATACCAGAATATAAAGACAAAAATGATTGACTTCAACAATTGGCTAAGCTTCTCGTGTCATTCAAAGGGGGTCCAGTATCTGTCTGCCTGGGACAACATGATCGACAGACCACGATGTTTTGCCAGAGATGGTCTGCACCTGTCACCCCTGGGATTCATTTTACTGGCTAAGACTCTTGCCACCCCTATAGTGCCTTTCTTAGGTAAAGTTCAAAGCACAACACCACCACTGTAACAGGTGCAAGCATGCAAAATCTGAAAGTAATGCTACTCAATGCTAGAAGTCTAAACCTCAAAATTTAGCCTCTCGAGGCATTCCTAAAAATGGAGAACATCGATATCTGTGCAGTAACTGAGACCTGGTTCAAGGCTCCAGAGAGCACCCCTGCAATACCAGGCTACAACTCTTACCACACTTTTTGGCCACCAAACCAGGACCGAAACACTAAAGGTGGAGGAGTGTCCATATTCACCAAGGATATTCACACCACCAGGCTAGTTACCCAACACAATGCATCTGAAATTCTCCAGGTGCAACTAACACTAGGTAAGACTGCAATCCAAATTGTATCTTGCTACAGATCACCCACCATGCCCCAAGATTCTCACTACAACTTTCTAAACATACTGGAAAATATTAAGATACAACCAAACACCCTAATACTGGGTGATTTCAACTGCCCTGCCATTAACTGTGAAAACTATATAAGAATGCATGGATCATGCCATCCCAAGCAAAACCAAGACTCACTCCTCCAAGAAAAGGAAACCAATCTGGTGGACTCCTGCCATAAACAAGCTATACAATAGAAGGAGGAAACTAGTACAAAAAAGAGTAAAATCCCAAGAAGGGAAGACATCCCTGATCAGTATCAGCAAGAAACTATGATCCCTCATAAAATCATTCAAGGCGAGCTTTGAAAGAAAAATTGCCAAGGACTCCAAAGATAACCACAAGGCATTCTTTAGCTATGTCAAGAATCTAAGTGGCAATGCTCAGATCTGCTCGGAGTTAGTGCAGAATGGCAAAAAATACACTGAACCAACCGATATCGCCAACATCCTGGCAGACAGGTTCAGCGCAACTTCACCACCTTCTCATCCCCAAGAGGGCCCATAACCATACCAGAAGAATATAGAGTCCCTGAAATCACAAACACTCAGGTTAAAACAGCCCTCTCCAAAGCCAAAAACACAGCATCAATGGGACCGGACAGTGTCCCAGACTGCATCCTACATGAGCTCAAAGACGAACTAACCCCTCACCTAAACACACTGTTGAAACTCAGCCTCTCCACAGGCTACTTACCCATAGAGTGGCGCACAGCAGCGGTTATTCCACTTCACAAAGGTGGAGCCACAACAGACCCCGGGAACTATCGCCCTATAAGCCTGACTAGCTTGGTCTGCAAGGCTATGGAGCGCATCATGATGGAACTCATTAAGAGACATTGGGAACCTCCAAACACTGGACCCTACCCAGTTCGGCTTTGTTAAGAGCAGATCATGCCTCTTAAACCTGGTAGACTTCTTTGAGACAGTTACCAAGGCTATAGATGAGGGAAAGGTGGCACACACAGCCTACCTAGACCTCACAAAGGCCTTCAACACCATTCCCCATTCTGGTATTATAGACAAGAAACCAGCCTGAACATAAACCCCTACGTCACAAGATGGGTTGCCAACTGGCTCACGGACAGAACCCACATGGTGAGAGTTGCGGGAGCTAGGTCTTACTCTAAATCGGTTACAAGTGGAGTTCCCCAGGACTCAGTCCTATGACCCCTCCTGTTCTGCATATACTTTTCAGTGGTACAGGCAAGCACAGGAGGACTATGGCTGACCAAGTTCACAGACGACTGCAAACTAGGGGCTATAATTGACTCTCCGGCTGACACACAAATCTTCCAAAAGGGTCTCACTGAGACGGATACCTGGTGTCAAAATCATGGCCTCAAGCTAAATGCCAAAAAGTGCATAGTCATCCCCTTTGGAAAAAACAAAGTACCCACAAACTACCACAGGTGGTAGTCCCCTAAATACAGAAGACGTAATAAGGGATCTGGGGACCCAAGTTGATAGTAATCTCACCTTTGATAATCACATTGCCAAAGGGGTTAGAAAATCCTTCTATGTGGCCCACCTAATCACAAAAGGGTTCACATCCAGATCAAAAGAGGTCATTGTGCCCCTCTACTCATCACTCATCAGACCCATCATAGAGTACAACGCCTCATTTGGGATGTGCCTTACAAGACATCTGCAACAGCTGGAAAGACCACAGAAGTACCTCACCAAGAGGATCACTGGCCTCAAACAGATGCCCTATGCAGCTTGACTGAAGAAATTACAGCTGTACTCGGTTGCATACCACCTACTCAGAGGTGATCTCTGCCTGACATACAAGGCCATGTCCAACCCAGAATGGATGGACATGCTCCATCTAAAGAAAACCTTATCCCCGTGAGCCACACACTCTAGGGATCTAAACCTCACCACAACAATAAACAAGATGTGCTGGAGGGATAGATTCCTGTTCCAGAGACTTCCCATGCTGTGGAACAAGATCACAATCTACATTAGGCAGAGCTCCTCACTAACACTCTTCAAAAGAAATCTTGACGAGTGGATGGGGAACAGAAAGTTTACCTTGGGGATCACTTCAGTGGTTCTGCTGGACAGAGGCACAGGGAACTAATCTAAGGGGGCGGCAAAAGCCAACACATTCTGGCTAGGCTTATAAAAGCCTTTGGGCAGATAGCCTAGTACCTACCTATGAACATATGAACCAACACCTTTGCTCAACAGTTCTTGGAATTCATAAATTCCAATGCCCTGGATCAACTAACCCATAGTCCCACTAGGGGCTCCAGTATCCCAGACCTGGTCATTACCAACATGGGCAATCGATGCTCCACACCTATGGTCACCCCCTTGTTGGTCAGTTCTGACCATAAGCTAATCACCCTTGACATCTACATCCCTCCCCCACCCCCAGTAAGGAAACCTCCGTAAAAAACTTCTCCAAAGCCAACTTCATGCTACTCAAGTCAGAAGTGACAGACTTCATGCCACCCATGCAGATGGGAACTGAAAGTTCGACTGCTGAATCCTACACTAAGGCACTGTACAAGCACATCCACTTATGCATGAATCATGCCATCCCAAATATAACCAAGATGCTCTCCTCCAGAAAAAAGGAAGCCAATCTGGTGGTCCCCTGCCATAAACAAACTTTACAACAAAAGAAAAAAAAACTGTTGCAGAAAAGAGGAAAATCCCAGGATGCAAAAAACTCCCTTACCAGCCTCAGTAAGAAGCTGAGATCCCTCATAAAATCCTCCAACGCTAGTTACAAAAATTAAATTACCAAAGATTCCAAAGACAACCATAAGGCATTCTATAGCTATGTCAAGAATCTAAATGGCAATGCTCAGATCTTCACTGAGCTACAACAGAATGGCATTAAATATACTGATCCCAAGGATATTGCCAATATCCTGGCAGATCGATTCAGTGCCTTCACCCCCCTCTCACCCCCTAAAGGGCCCATCTCAATACTGAAAAATTGCCAAATTCTGGTAATAACGGCCACACAGACAAAAACCACACTCTCCAAAGGTAAGAATACAGCATCCATGGGACCAGACGACAACCCAGGCTGTGTACTACATGAACTACAAAATGAACTGGCACATCACCTAAAGTGTCATGTTTAATCATAGCCTCACCTCAGGCTTCGTGCCCACTGAGTGGTGCACAGCTACAGTTATCCCACTCCACAAGGGGGGATCCACCGTGGATCCTGGGAACTACCGCCCCATCAGTCTGATGAGCCTGATTTGCAAGGCCATGGAACGTATTATCTTGGAACTTATAAACAAAGACACTGGCAACCTTCAAACACTGGACCCCACCCAGTTTGGGTCCATGAAGGGCCGATCTTGTCTCCTGAACCTGATTGACTTCTTCAAATCAGTCTCCAGAGCTGTAGATGAGGGTAAGGCAGTCCACACAGCCTATCTGGACCTCGCCAAGGCCTTCAACACCATCCCCCACTCTGGAATCATAGATAAACTTACTAAGCTGGGCATTAATCCCTGCATCACTCGATAGGTTGCCAACTGGCTTACTGACAGAACCCACACTATAAAAGTAGCCGACTCCAAATCCAGCTCCAGACAAGTGACAAGTGGAGTACCTCAGGGTTCAGTCCTGGGACTGCTCTTGTTTGGCATCTACTTCTCTGAAGTACAGGCCAACACTAAGGGACTCTGGCTAACAAAGTTTGCAGATGACTGCAAACTGGAAGCCATTATTGAATCCCTAAATGATGTGGATATTCTACAAAAGGGCCTTACAGAAACAGATGCTTGGTGCCTGAGCCATGGGCTCAAGCTCAATGCCAAGAAATGTATAGTTATCCCCTTTGGGAAAAAAACATATACCCATGAATTACCACATAGGTGGCAGTACACTAAACACCAAAAGTGTGATAAGAGACTTAGGGACACAGGTGGACAGTGGTCTTACCTTTGACAACCACATTGCCACAACAGTCAGGAAATCTTTCTATGTGGCACACCTTATCACTAAGGGCTTTTCATCCAGAGAAAAGGAGGTCATTGTCCCACTGTACTCATCCCTCATTAGACCCATTATAGAATACAAAGCTCCAATTAGTATGTAACTCTCAAGACATCTGTAACAACTGGAAAGGCCGCAGAAATACCTCACTAAAAGAATCACAGGCCTAAAGCAGATGCCGCATGCTGACCATCTAAAATAACTCCAGCTATACTCTGTCGCATATTGTCTACTCAGAGGCAATCTCTGCTTAACATACAAGGCCATGTCAAACCCAGAGCTGTTGGACATGCTACACTTAAAGAAATCCCAAACCCTTAGAGCCACACGCCCCAGGCATCTAAACCTTGTCATCACAATGAACAAAACATGATGGAGGGATAGGTTCCTGACCCAGAGACTCCCCAGACTCTGGAATAGACTGCCCATACATGTCAAGCAGAGCGTCTCTTTAGCCATCTTCAAAAGGAGCCTTGACAATTGGATGGGAGATAGGAAATTCATCCTGGGGATCATGTCAGTCACCCTGCTAGACAGGGGTTCAGGGAAGTAAATATTGTGGGAAGAAATATCCAGGGAATTTTTATGGCTAGGCTTGTATACACCCTAGGGTCGATAGCCTAGTACAAGCCTATGAACCTATGTGCACAGCTGAGGTATTGTCATTGACATTAATAATCATTACATCAGTATTGCAGGATTTATGTCAGAAATGCTTCTTACACACTTTAACAGATTTGTCTGCAGTATATGAGTACACTTTGAAGATTTCCACTTCAACATTAATTAATTATGCAGTGTAACACAATTTGTGTACAATTCCTCCATTTCACTTCCCTTCCTTCTGTATTTCTTCCCTGTACTTGCCTTTATACTTCTGGGCTACAGAGCATGCTCATATGTGAGCATTGCTTATATGCAGCTATTGTTTACATTCTGTGCACGTGATTGCAAGCACCTTTCCATAGCCATGAACACTATTGCTGGCCATGAAAAGGAGCTTGCAAAAGTGTAGGGGCAATGAGCAGCACTCATATGTGAGTGGTCCTGCTGCTCATTGAGCTAACATGCTTACATTGTGTAGGCTTAGCACAACACCTACACAGTTGTTAATGAATTCCAAGATAAGTTTTTCTTCCTGTGGTGATAATTTACTTTAATATTAGCAATAGTATATAATAAACCTTGATTTATTCTGATAGTGTGCATTGCTTTTATAACATCTATCGTTCTAAATATTTTTCATGATCTATTCTCTGTTTTGCATTCTTCTAACAGTGATACTTCTTGTCTTAATTGCTTTATAGTTTTTGCTCTGTTCGAATCTTCCATGGTGGCATTTTACTTGCTCCCTTCCTTTCTTTTGTTACTCTATATTTTACGCTAATGCTTTATCTGTTACAAGTTTAGCCTACACAGTATTATATTATGTTTATTTCTGTTATATCATGTGGATTTCTCTTAATAGTCCTGATTACTGGGTTCATCTGTTTTATCAATCTTCTAATATTCTGAGTCTTATTTATTTTCTGTTACCTATTTCTTTATCTTAATATGCCTATCCATCTCTATTAAATCAAGCAGGTCTTCACTTAAATCATTTTCTTTGGACTGAGAACATCTTCTTTGATCACTGTTTCATGTGAGTAACCCACAGAAGGTTCCAGAAATCTTCCTGTGACATAACATCTTCAGATGCACCCTGCTTCATATGCTGCTCTGTCATATGCAACCCTTTGGCCCATCACTCCACACTACTACCTGTGTCAGAATTGCAACTGTTTTATGCTCCTTCCCTTGCTGTATAGCTTCAACTGGACTGTCATAATGGTCTCTTAAAGAAGATTCCAGACCATCATCATGTTGCAAATCTTCTTCAGATGTCTCCTACTCCATCTTTTTCTCCTTAGTCTGATGACCAGTAATTCTATCATGTGGTAACATTGACTGTGTTAGATTCTCTACACTAAATCCTTCACTTCTCAGATTCCATAGCATCCAATTTTATTTGTTTAACTTCTGCCTCACTATTCCTATTTTTTACATTCTCTCTTTGTTTTCATATTTTTTATTGTGAAATGTTCCATATCCTGGCGCCTTTGCCTGTATTTTTCTTTGAATATGTCGGTTTTGAAGTGACACCTTGACCCCATGTGCAAAAATGGAAACAAAAGAGGTTGTGGATGGATGTATGGATGAAACTTTGGAGATGCTTTGTTGTATTGATTAGCTTGCCTTTCTCCTTTGCAAAAATATTATACCATACAAGATTTATTTTCCTTTCCCACGTCTATGCTTCTTTTTCATACCTTTCAAAAATTACTGATATTTATTCCTTATATTTTTACACATCCTCTGTCGTTTCTTTTTCCATGTGGCCCAAAGTTCCTTTGTCTGTTTAATGTTTTTCATAAATGTGCTGTATTGCCAGATACAAACTTCCCTTTGAAGCCTTTGACAGTTTTTCTTGTGCAATATTTTCTTTACTTTAATTTTTCTGTTAATCTTTCTAAATATCTTCTGTCTGGTTATTCTGGTATTCTTGTGTAATAGCAACAGTACATAATTTCTTTCTTTCTTATCCTCAGTAGTCCACTTTGCCATCTTTATGACTCTTTTTCAGCCTGTCAGGTTTTGTAGTTTTTGTAGACTACTTCTACAATGTGGTGGCCATCTTCCCCATGAGACTGGCCTAACCATGTTGCAGGAATGTTTCCATGTCCTGAGAATTCTACATTGCCATTTTTTCCAGTCCTGGCACCAGTGCATACACCAGGATTGGGCACTTTTTTATCTTGGGACCTGTGCACATAGCTGTCTTTTTTATTTTTAACCTACCCTTTTCCATGATATATCTTATATAAAATACAATCTATTTATCAGTGTCATCTTAATGAGATTTTGTAAAAACACGGTCTACTATGGAAGGTACTCATGAAGGAATGAGGGTAAAATTAATTCCAGCAATAATACTCTCCTTTTCTTGCTGATTTCATCATCTCTCCATTCATATGTCTGTATAGTTGGGAAAATCTGCTTGTAGTGTGTTCATGTGAGACATAAGTCAGCTTTTGCTATATGCATCTTTATCTATGTCATGCTGAGTTAACACGTCTTTATGATCCAGTTTATTGTCAACATGTGCATAGTTAATTATTCCAGTATGAACCTGTCCTAAATTGTGTACATAAGTGGTTGATTGGGGTTGTTTTTTGGCTATATTTCAGTTGTAATATTTTGGACCTGGTTTTAAGTGAATGGCTCTGCAGAATGAGATCTACATAGCCGGTGTTGAATACCTGAGAAGCAGAGACGGCTTTAACTTTTCAAATAATTTGATTTCTTTCCCATATGGAGATTTGTTAAATGGTAAGTGCTTAAAGTGAAATGCTTTTGTGTTTGCATGGTCATTTAAAGCAGTTATTGATTGATTAGGTAAATTTACAGATTATTTTGAGTGCCAGTATATGACTTAACTGGCAATGAAGAATCTTTTCTTAGTGTGTTATAACTGCGGGAGCTATTATTATAAAACTGTTTGGAGTAACAGCATTATCAGTGGATAGAGAAGGGACTATAAAATGTGTTTAATTAGGCAGTATTAGACATCAAATGTATGTTTCCTTCCCTTGTGTACTTGTCTCACTTTATTTAGTTTTGTAAGCAATTACATGATATAGGGGAAAAGTCTGTTGTCTAAAAAAGTTAAACCTCCTTGGGGTGGCTGGGGATAGGAATGGTAGAGGAACAAAATGGGCAACCAATTAGAAAACAGTACTAGCTAATCAGTATGCACATGTGCACTAGTAAGCCACCAACAACACAGTGGTAGCAAATGAGGAAAGTGAGTAGAAATATAAGTGGTAACTGCATAAGTTAATCCACTACACTATAATTAGTAACTGTATAAATTAATCCGCTACACTATAAGTAGTAACTGCATAAATTAATCCACTACACTATAATTAGTAACTGTATAAATTAATCCACTACACTATAATTAGTAACTGTATAAATTAATCCGCTACACTATAAGTAGTAACTGCATAAATTAATCCACTACACTATAAGTAGTAACTGCATAAATTAATCCACTACACTATAATTAGTAACTGTATAAATTAATCCGCTACACTATAAGTAGTAACTGCATAAGTTAATCCACTACACTATAAGTAGTAACTGTATAAATTAATCCACTACACTATAAGTAGTAACTGTATAAGTTAATCCACTACACTACAATTAGTAACTGTATAAGTTAATCCACTACACTATAAGTAGTAACTGTATAAGTTAATCCACTACACTATAAGTAGTAACTGTATAAGTTAATCCACTACACTATAAGTAGTAACTGTATAAGTTAATCCACTACACTATAAGTAGTAACTGTATAAGTTAATCCGCTACACTATAAGTAGTAACTGTATAAGTTAATCCGCTACACTATAAGTAGTAACTGTATAAGTTAATCTGCTACACTATAAGTAGTAACTGTATAAATTAATCCACTACACTATAAGTAGTAACTGTATAAGTTAATCCACTACACTACAATTAGTAACTGTATAAGTTAATCCACTACACTATAAGTAGTAACTGTATAAATTAATCCACTGCACTATAAGTAGTAACTGTATAAGTTAATCTGCTACACTATAAGTAGTAACTGTATAAGTTAATCCACTACACTATAAGTAGTAACTGTATAAATTAATCTGCTACACTATAAGTAGTAACTGTATAAATTAATCCGCTACACTATAAGTAGTAACTGTATAAATTAATCCACTACACTATAAGTAGTAACTGTATAAGTTAATCCGCTACACTTTAAGTAGTAACTGTATAAGTTAATCTGCTACACTATAAGTAGTAACTGTATAAATTAATCCGCTACACTATAAGTAGTAACTGTATAAGTTAATCCGCTACACTATAAGTAGTAACTGTATAAGTTAATCCGCTACACTATAAGTAGTAACTGTATAAGTTAATCCACTACACTATAAGTAGTAACTGTATAAGTTAATCCACTATACTAGACTATGAATAATAAGAAAAACATTTTATTTGCTTTTACTCTGACATTTTGCAACAAGAATTGGTCAAGAAAGTGCTGATAAGGATAGATCACACCTCACCAGTCACCTAAGTAGACACAGTGGATGTTAATCTTCTGTACTACAGTAATTCGTAACACTACAAAAAGGTAATAAACAAGCACCTACCTGGTATATTAACAACAATGACTGTTTAGGCAGTCAACAGAGTCAACACCAGGGCAGCAACCTATACAGCACAAAAATGTACAGCTGAGGTAAAACGTCCATCCAACAAGACCACATAGAGTACCTTAAAGGTAATTACAAAATAGTAAACAAGAGGTCTGATAAACCAGATAGAAACGTGTCTGTAGAGCTAAGGAAGCATGAAGTAAAGGAATAGCAGCAGCAAAGGAAAAATTAAACAAAACACAGAACCAACTATTAGAATAAATAATGCCAAATAAACACAACAATTATTCAGGACTGCAGTACACGAAAAATATTTTGCATTTGGGTAAATACATTATAGTATAGTTACAAACAGATATGAGTGAAATGTTTCATTAATTAGGAAAATATAAAGCAGTATGTCATGCTCTAGGTACAATCTGGTTCCCCTCATAGCAGATAGATATGTGATACTTCAGTTAATAGCAACCATGTACAACCCTATGAAAAATTCATCGAAGTTAAACAAAGATAGCATCAGACTCATTATTACCAGTAAGAAGAGACCTATCAATGTCAACGTAACTCATCAGATAACATAAGTACATGATATGAAATGCTAGCACTATAGGAAGATAAATGGTATGGCTAAGTACTGAAAAGGAATGAGGCTGCTTATAGATTCATAGGTTGTTACTATGCTAATGACCACTAGAGCCCTTACAAGCCTAGCCAGCAACCCCAAACCACTTGGGTCCCAAGTATCATATGGGGAGGCATGTTAATAGGCAGGTAGCTAAAGAATTGTGGGGCAGTGTTAGGATAATTGCTTTTCTTATTGATGGTCTCTGTCCATAAGGGACACTGGGGCCAAACTGGGGGTAAATTTATGATTTGCCATCCAATTGTCAAGCTTTTGCTTGAAAGGGGTCAGGGATGAACTTTGTTTTACATGGATGGGGAGCCTCTTCCATAGTATGAGGGTCCTTTGGGGGCACATATCTGTCTCTCCAGCATGTTCTGCTTATGTCACAAGCAAAGATCAGATCCCTGGATCTAGAGTATCTGGCTTTGTGTGTTTTGCATATGTTCAACAGATCTGTCAGGGCTGGGTATGAGGAAGCCCTGTAATCCAGGTAAAGATCCCCTGTCAGTCTTTAGGAGACGGAATACAGAGACAGAGCCTTTAGGTTAGCAGAGTAGGACAGGGTATTCATGTCCTGAATTCTCCTGGTGAGAAACAACTGTGAGCATTCCAACTGTTGCAAATGTCTGGTTAGATACATGCCAAAGGGGGCAATGTATTCAATGACAGGTCTGGTAAGGGCTGAATAGAATGGTATTATAACTTCTTTGGACTTGGATACCATACCCTTACCTATAAGTTGGGCTATGCTCGAATTTGATATATATTGTCATGCCTGCTTTAAACACTGGGTTGTAAACAGGGAACCTGCATGACAATAGCGATATCTACATGCTAATTATGAGTGGAAAACATGCAAGGCAGTCAGTAAAGTCACAGGGCAGAAGGAAAGTTCAAAGTAAAGAGGAGAATGTCAAAACCACCAATCAGAGATCAGACATAGCTAAATCAGCATGTGTGTGTATGTCTGTGTATATGGACTACCAAGGCTAGGGCAACATGACAGTGGCAGAACAAGGCAATTGAGCTGAAATGTAACTGTGGAATTTTAACCACTGCATTATAGTAGGGATAAGAAGAAATATGTTTTATTTGCCTCTATTTTGATGTTTTTGCTGCAAGGAGCAGTCAAGAGAGTGTTGCTAGCAATGTGAACTTCTTATCAGGACTGATCACACCTCACCAGTTACCTAAGCAGATATGGTGATCATTTGTCTTCTGTGCCTTAATTTTTTTAGGAATCTGGTTCAGAACATAAATTGCATTTCTGCAGAACTGAGACCAAAGCAATATTCTGTCCTGATAAGAGGGGGTAGATCACTGAAATTCCTGTAAAAATAAAAATCCTTAGCAAACTATAATTGTAGTTTTTGTAATTACAAAATCTACTGATCCACCCACACAAAGCTTCAGACAGAAAACTCCTGTAAAAATAACAAATTGTTAGCAAACTGTAATTGCAGTTTTTGCTAGTATAAAGTCTACTGATCCATCCACAGCAATTTCCCACTTGCAGTCAGACAAAAAAAAAACTCTACAATCGCCATAGAGGGAGGTGTCCTAAAACCCAAGGGTAGTTAACTCCACATTGACATTGAAGGGTGCCAGTCCATTGGTATGAGTCCCTGAAGTCAAGAAAACTATTGTTTGCCACATCCACATACACTTTTATGCCTGTCCAGTCACTGCACTTCCCACTCACAGCCATACCCATTTATACTGACAGAGTTTTGTTGGTTCTCTGACATCAGTTTTTCTCCTGGTTGCATTGGTGGAGCCCTGTTCCTGAAATGAAGAAGAGAGCACTTTAAATTTCAAATCCATTTTATAATAAAAGTAAAACTTCTCATCCAGGTTCATTTTGCAGCCATACCACAGATTCCCCACTGTAAGTGATCCCCTAGCTACTTGCTCAAAATTTTTAATTACAAAGTGGTTCTATTTTTCTGACCCTCCCAATGCATTCCCCTAATACTTACCTTTTGGAACAGCAGGGACTTCTCTTTCCACAGGAAATTATACAAGTCATCCTCTCATCAGCTGGTCACAAATTGAGGTGATCACAATTCTGATGCAATGTATTTCCATATACATTTCAACAAGGGCCCATAGGGTCACTATTTCTTGATATTTTGCCCACACGTTTCCAGTAGGGCATCTACTGGATACCATGCAATGAAATGCAGGAATGTAATGAAGAAATTCTGTTAAGGTTTGCTTCATAGTCACTGTACAAAAATCACTTTTCAGGAAAGAATTCAGATTAACTTTCACTACAATTCATAAAACAGATGTTATAAAGTTGAAGTACATATGGATATTATTGTGACATCAGCTCTGTGGTAGCACTATCTGATACGTATTCTGTTTGTACTATAGAAAAGCCTGCTTAGCTCTTAAAATTGGTTAATTTGAGGTTTTGCACTGAGGCATTGTAGTTATTTTGATTATTAGTCCTTTAGATAGTTTATTGGTATCATTGTTGACAACCCTCCTAAAATAATGCATGATTCAGACATGCTGGAAAAATAACCATCCATTCTTATACTATTCTGTATCAAGCAGGTAGTATATGTATAGCTCCACTATGAGTGCTGGGAAGTGCATGCCTCAAAATACATTCCACAGCAAAATCTACTATAAACTGATAGTCTGATTAGATAAATCCTTAACAAACATATATTTGGGCCCTGTAGCACTTGTGCACATCTATAAAAATGAAAATCATTAACAAAACTTGCACCTTTGCACCCTGCATCCTCCATATTGGGGGAGGGTTTGTCCCTCTTGCCTTAATTTTACTTACTCTGAGTTTACTGCACCTTTAAGGAAGACTGGCCATTAAAGTTAAAAAAAAAATGTCTCACTCTTTCTCTAGGAGGCTGTAAGCTTGGAGAATACAAAAATCACTCCTATATGAAGCCAGCAACAGCACATGAGAAACTGCTATCTTGAGCTATTATATCTAAGCAACTGTGATATGAGTGAGCTCATATAAAAAAAACTGACTTTAAGGCAATATGCACAGATGTGTTGTTATTTAACACTTCATGGCCTCCTTAATCCATGTCAGAGTGGTTTTAGAAAAAGGCACCCTCATTTAAGTGGTTAATGACCCGATAGAAAGGAATCAGTGCAATGGTTATGTTCCATTGTGGTTCTCCTTGACATCCCAGTGACACATGACACTGTGAAACATGGGATCCTTGGGATTCTGAGAAGGCACTGGTATTGTGGTTTGAAAGACACCAGTCATAAGTGGTCTTGCTGTTACCTCTTGGGCCCCTTACAATGGATGGTTTCCAGAGTTAATTCATCTGACACTCTTCCTTTGGATTGTAAGGTGTAACCATCTTGCCCGCCCCCCCTTATATTTCCTTATAGTTGTATGCTGATGACATTCAGCTCTACCTGTCCTTTATCATTGGGTCAGTATTAGATTGGACTCCATCCTTCAATGGTTGGGTCATAACTGTCTATATTAGAATGGCTAAGAATCTGCTGATGCTATTGCGTGCAGGCACATAGCTATCACTCTGATGACAGATTGACAACAAAGTACCATGTTTTAGCAGTCATTAAAACATCATATTTCTATCTCAAGAATGTAGCACGAATCAGGCTCCTGATTCCAGCTCTGGACTTATCAGCAGTGGTTCTTGAATTGGTATCCTTTACCTGGAGTACTGCAATGCTTTTTCCTTTGATGCTTTGGATAAAGATCTGGCTAAAATGCAGTTGGTACAGAATTTGGCAGCCAGACTGTTCACAGGGGCACCTCATATCTGCCTTGAATGTTGGGTGCTTCCTGAAGATTCTGATACTTACCTACCTTGCCTTTCACAATCCTACTTACATAAATGAGATCCTTGTAGTATACTGGCTGAGAAGGTTCCTCTAGTTAAAAACACTCCAAATAAGTGAAAGCATGCAGGCTGATGACAAGTTTCAGTTTAAATAACTACAACAAATGATCTGTGCTATTAAAAAGCTCTTTTATTATTAAAACACAAATAAAAAAAAAATCATAGTAAACAAATTGTCCTTATCAAACTGTGAACACAATTGGATCTCTGCAGCTTATATGACATGCCCCAAATCACATGATAAACCTTCCCATGGGATCATTTTAAAAGGTGGTTTTGTAAATTTGTATAACTCAAATGGGGTCACAAGTGCTGACATTTCCCTGACTACAAATGACAAGGGTGTCTGCCAGTAACCCTTGGTATAGTCAATATTGGTTCTGGGCATGGAGTAAATATTTGCCTCTATAGGACTGTTCAGTTTTTTGTAGTCCACACAGAATTTGGTACTGCTAGGTTTCTTTGGCACTAGCATCACTGGTAGTGCTCCTGGATTACCCTTGGTTCCAATATGTCCTGCAGTTACTGTCTCATATTATACCTAACTCTTTCAGGCACCCTATAAGGAGCTTGTTTGATGAGTCACTGGGTTGTGGTTGTATGTCCACATGGTAATTCTCCATTTGGGTACACTCTAACTTATCATTAAATTTATCCCCAACTTCCTACAGTGCTGCTCAAATTTCCTGAAAATGGCAAGGAGAAAGCTGTTGGGACAGGGATACCCCATCCATTGAGGTGACAGACCAAGTCACAGTGAGACGATCTACCACCATATCCCGCTCTTGTACCTCCTACCACCACTGCAGATATTAAGGATCAAGGTCTCTCTGTCATGATAGTGCTTTACATGGTACAGGTTGTGCTTCTGTCTCCTTTCTGGCACTTCTGTCATAGATATAGTTAACATTACCCACATTTTCACAGTAGAGAAAGGACCATCTCAGGCTGCCTGCAGCTTATTGTGCCTAACAGGAAAAAATGGAATAGAGGCCATTACCTGCTGCCATACAGAAGACTGTGGTGGTGGTGCTGCGGTAGCATTGTTGCCTCACAGTAAGACGTTGTCCTGTTCGATTCTCAGCTAGAGCGTCTTCTGTGTGGAGACATGCGTGAATGGGTGTACCTTCGTTGAGGGTTGTGCATCAGGGCTGGCAACTCAGCACATAAAAATCTACTGCCAATCATTAGCGGACCGGAGTTCCGCTGTGGCGACCCCTAACCGGGAAAAGCCGAAAGACACAACAACAACCTGCTGCCATACAGAATACTCTCTGGCTTTCCTGTCACGTCTGATGCTTTGCTGCTGTTGTGTCTATGCTAGGAGGTTCTGGGCCATCCCTGTGAACTCCCTGAGTCTAGTCCTGAAGTTTAGGACATACTCCACAACAGACTCCTCGTGGATATCCCACTCACCCTTCCACTCATCCTCCATTAAAGCCAGGCAACCTCCTTACTATGTGACCCTATAGCAGCAGAAAGGGTGAAAAACCTGTAGATTCCTGGGGCATCCCCCTGTATGCAAAGACAAGATACAGATGGTACTAGCCCCATTCCATCTTGAATTGGTGTGCAGATGCTCTTAACATGGTCTTCAGTTTAGAGTTAAACCTCTCCACCAGACCCTTTGTCTGTGGATAGTAGAAGGTATTCCTTAAACACTTTACCCGACAACACTTCCACAGACATGTCAGTAAGTCTGACGTAAAATTCGAACCTTAGTCTAGCACTATATCTTAAACAAAATATATCACTATATCTTGGCACAAAATTAACCTATTGAAAATCTCTAGCAAAGCATTTCTATTTTCTGTGCTTCAATGGAAGCCGAAGACACCTCATCCTGGTATCTAGTTACATTAATCACTATTACCAGGATGTACTTCTTACCTGAGGAACCTGTGGCGCCCAAAGATTCTACTATGTCCATAACTACCCATTGAAGTGCCTATTCAATACCAGGGAAAGGCTTGAAAGCAACATTGGCTTTGTCTCTGGCCTTGCCAACTATATTGGTACAGCTCACAGATAAAAACAGCATTATCTGCTGCCCAACAGAAGACTGACTGGCTCTGGCTTTCCTGTCATACCAGACCGTCTGATCATGTTGTGTTCATGGCAGGTGCTTCTCGGTCAACCCCAATATAACCTCCTTGTGAGAATCACACATCTTAAGTGCCAGTCTCTGTAATTTTGTTTGAGTTTTGAGATCCCCCAGTAATGGAGCAAATTATCCTCTGTATGTGTAGTTTATTTGTCAGAAGAGATATATATTTTTTCCTGTTACTAAACTGATTAAAAAATAAAATAACTGCTGGGAAAAGCTGAACTTATATTTATGTATATAGGTTCATAGGTGTTTACTAGGCTAATGACCACAAGGGCTTTTTTAAGCCAAGCCATGCATCCCAAATCTTTGACAAGATCTGATACCCTTGATAAGTGTAAACATAGGCCTGGGAGATTAACCATTTACAGGTTACCTGTGTCCATTAGAGACATAGGTGCCAAACCAGGGATGAATTTCCTGTTTACCATCCAACTGTCCAAGTTGCACTTGAATTGGGTTAGGGAGGAACTCTGCTTCACATGAATGGGGAGCCTGTTCCATAGACAGGGTAGTCTCTAGGATACATGCCTATTTCTCCAGCAGTTCCTATTTATATCACAGGGAAGGTTTAAGTCTTTAGAATGGATAATTCTGGTGCTGTTTGTTTTGTGGATATGCAAGAGATCCATCAGAGTGGGGTTTGACAATGCCCTGTATGCCAGGCATAGATCTCCCCTCAAAAGCCTGTAGAAGACAGAATACAGGGATGTGTGTGTGTGTGTGTGTGTGTGTGTGTGTGTGTGTGTGTGTGTGTGTGTGTGTGTGTGTGTGTGTGTGTGTGTGTGTGTGTATCACCAGAAGGATGGTCTCCTTATTCATACCAAATAAAGTATATAGAAATCTAATTCAATAACCAGTTCATCAAATGCAACCTGAGCTCAAAAAACAAAAGGAGTCTGTACTGGTGTCCCAGTTACATACTTCACTTAAAGAGCTGAGCCTTTGGCTAAGCACCCCAGTCTCCTTTCTTCCTTTCTCTCTGTGAATGATAGTGCTTTCCTCTGTTCTTCATCAACAATGACTGTTTTTCAAACAAACCACACACACACACACACACACACACACACACACACACACACACACACACACACACACACACACACACACACACACACACACACACACACACACAACTATGAGAAACTTGTATAATGCAAATTAGTCTATTACGTGTCTTTGGAAGGTAAGAAGAAACTGAAACATCAAGAGCAAAGCACTCACTTATACAGAGAGGGCATATGCAGTCTCTGCACAAAAGGCACCACAGCTAGGAACAGAACCAGAGGTTCTCTTTTTGGGAGACAGCTGTGCTACTTGCCATGCTAGTGCACTGCTCCATCAAGAATTTCCTGACTAATAATTTCTTTTGACAAATGCATGAACATAATAAGTACAACATCTTAGATTCATGTCAAATGCATGTTTGCTGTCCAAGTTGAGATTCTGTCCTCACTTTACAAAGTCAACATCCTTGAAAGACTTGAGTGATTTTACTGCTTCTATTTCTGTTCTTCTCCATACTGACTCTTTTGCAAAAGTACTAAAATCTACCACAATTATAATCTAATATTTTATCTTTTGAAGGCATGCTCATATAACCCTCCATCCTGACTGCCAATGCAAGCTATTTCTTCACAGATGATCATAATATTTGCCATCAAGAATTTTCTTTTTTGCCCATTGAAATTAAATTTCATGTGTGTTATGTAATCTTCCAGCCTGGAAAGAAACATTTTAAATAGCTTATTTCATGAAGGATAACCAGAAAACAAAAAGGTGGACAACTTATTTCACAATTAGTATACACTATTTCACTTCCTTTTTTTCAGGTTTTCACACCCACTGTCTATCAGCTATTAGCCCCCTTCTGGCCAGTCGGCTCACTTATTCCCCCGCTCCATTCTCTGGGATGTGGACTGACTGGGAAAGGATGGCACTGAGATGGTCACTAGGAGCAGTTTGAATTTTTCTTATTTTCTCCCTGGCCCTAACTATGCACACTTGGCTTGGTACTAGAGAGGGACAAGCAATGGCCATCCGTTGAGGATGACTTCTCTTTTCAACAAGCTGCTTTCCCTACGAGTGGCTCTGCCCCTTCCCTTGGAGCAAAAACAGTGATATCATTAGTCTCTAGCAGGGACAGTGTACTGCTCAGTATGAGCCTTAGTGTAGGTGAGTGAGCCATGTCCATTCACTCCTGCCCCTCCCTGGCTGTTCAGTACTACTTTGGTAATTGAACCTTGGTCACCTGGGTCACATTAAGTGCTCCACCCCTCTGCACCATAGAGCTAGAATTACGTTTTACTTCTTTACACCTGTTGTCCATGACAGTGTCTAACTAAGGCTACTATACACTGTTCAAGATTGTGAGCATTATGAGACTGCCATCCAGGCAGCCGTCAGAGGGTTTTTACCTTACGCTACACCTGTCTCGTTATCTTTTCTCCTTCTCCCATGCATATATTCAAAAGGTGAACATACGATGAGTATATCATGAGACTTTCACGTACTTCCATGAGGAATGTAAGTCCACAAACAGCCCTGCCCAGCTTTGATGTATATCTATTCTGTTAGGTCCTCTGGTTTCAATACCAAGACATAAACGGTAAATGTATCTCTGAGACCTCCCTCCCCAGCTTAGCACCAGTTGGCATTCAAACCATGTTTGTCTGAGTCACAGTTAGAGCTCTACTCCTCTAGGCTACACAGCCCACACTTAATTTATATCTGTTTAGAAATGTGAATAACAATCACATATGTATAGTCTTAGCAATGCTTTGCTGCTTCTCCTAGCCATGTAGGAGTTTGAGCTTATTTTTCAAGTGTGTGATCAAAGGACATTAAAAAATAAATAAACTTGTATGTACATATAATTACAAATAATCAGACATGACAGATTGGATCTAATTGATAAGATTTTTATTCATACAAGTGATGTCATTATTTGTGCAAGAAAGTTTTTATGTTGTACAAATAACAAAGGCACATATGAATATGAATAAAGTTTGAATAAACTGCATCCATTCTGACATGTTTTATTATTTTCAGTAGTTGAAGTAGATCTCTGATGGCACTTATGTAAGATATATGTACATGTGCATATAAACACACAAATACACTGAATCACTCAGGGGGTTTAGGCTTACAACAAAACAGATAAGTATAAAGTAGTAGCAGTTGAAAATGTATATTTTACTCAGTTCTTGAGGACTATACAGAGCCGTGTACTCGAAGTCATTTAATCACCATTATTTACAATATTTGGTTATGTGACTTAAACTAGGAATATGATGAGGGGACTCAAGTAATCATGTGACCAAATGTAACTTCTCCTTACTTGTCCTAAAAACTGTGCCTTGTCAGCTAACAGGGTTACCAAAGCCTGTCAACTGACCTATTCCCTGGGAAACTAGGAAAGCTTTGGAATTAAAGCTAAGCAAATTAAAAGAATTTGTTTGAGTTACGTATGATATAACACTGATTATTTCAAACGTTGATGCATTTTAGTATTTGCAAGGCAAAAGGAGGCTACAGTCTATCTTTCTTCCATCCTAATGTTTTCTTTTATGGCAGATGAATAAATGTCAACAGAACTTGCGAATACTTGGTTCTTCTGGTGCAGGTTGATAAGCTAATAGAGTGAACCTTATCAAACAGACCAGGCTGGCATTCTACTAATGTACCTTGCTATATGCTAGGGATAATTGATGCTTTAATAATGCAGTTTTTCCCCTTTATTTATATAGAATTTGGAACTTGGGGCATTCAGAAATAGAAGCATAAATCATCTACTGTTTGGTTTGATTTAATATTTAAGATGACACGGAGGCAAATTTAAAAATAGAAGCTTGCAGGAAAATGAATATCAAATGTAGCATTGCCAAGGGGCATTAGTAATTACTCTGTCTTACAGAAATCAATTTCTTAAGGACCATTCAATGTGACTTTACATTTTCTGTCATTTATAGGCTTTGCACTGTCTTCTGTTTTGTCATGAGACATATAAAACAAATTTCTAGATGACAATACAATATACAAGAAATAAATTACATTATTTAATTCTGTTTTCAATACAATGGACTCTTCAGCCTAGTTAATGTACAGATTATCTGTGGTTTTGTTGCTACATAAAAAGAATTTCTGAATACTGAGAGAAACAATCTACCAATTCATTAGCTGGTACACAGCCTCAGGAAATATAATTCTTACAGCGAATACTGTATTCTACCATCCTTTTAGTCAGACGTCTTCCCTCCCGGTGATATAAATTGTACCCCAAATCCTTTATAGGGGTATCTATTTGAACCCAAGGAGAAGTCAGTCTGTGTAATGTAGCTGTTGTTTTTGTCTGTACTTCTGGAAATATGTTACAGATACAGAAATGTATGCAGTCCTAAAAGTAAACTCAAAACATATCAAAAAGCTGACAATTGGAAACTGCATGCATTAATCATACTATATCAAACATAATTATATATACCGTACCAGCATTCATATAAAACTGGGCTTACCCCTTAACATTTCTATACTCAATATTTAGCTTTTTTGTCAGACAGACTGTTGGCAGAAGATAATACAAGATGTTACTCCAGACAGTACAAATCATTAACACTGTCCAATGCAAATGTGATCTATCTTGTAGACTAACATTTAAAATATGTGTCAGTAAATCAGTTTTACAGAGCAATGAATGAATAAATGAATAACAAACAAACAAACAAATAAACCTCCTGGGTTTTCCTCGTTCCATCTCAGCCCTCCCACCTACTCTTGCTGAATGCCTACTCTGTGACTTAAAAACAAATAAACTACCAGAATACAAGTACAGAAACTTTCATTTTGAAGTCGGCACAAACTAAGAACATGCAATCTAAGGGTTCTTCTTAGACAGACCACTGCATAAAAAAACATATCTATACCATGACCTATTAATACCTCCTCAAAACGTAATGTAGTAATATGACATAATTGACTACAGAAATGACTTCCAAGGTATTTCCATATTCAAACCATGTGGAATCTTAATAATAAAATTTAAAAGATACTCATCTTCTAATGTCTCTATCTCCCCCGAGACCTGGTAGAATAATTTAAGCAGGCTGTGGGAAGATATCATTAGTGATGTTGCATCAGCGCATACCTGTCTTCCAGAAAAAACAAAATCTTCATGTAGAACTGTTACACATCTAACGCACTTGGGACACAGTATTGGTTCATTAAAACAGCTGATGCTGGCACAGTATTATTTGTACTATAATGGTGTAGATGTTTTTTTATTAGCACGGACTACTCAAACAATATTCTTTAACCTTAGGAACACCAAATCAAACATTATTTGTATTATGTTATGGACTGAAAGCAAGGTTTAATGATTGTAGATTACAGCTGATGTTAGTATTGTGTAAAGATGAGTAGCTAGAAGTGTGTGCATATGTGTGTGTGTGTGTGTGTGTGTGTGTGTGTGTATGTGTCTGCAGGCATGTGTGTGTGTCTGTGTGTGTGTGTGTGTGTGTATGCATGTGTCTGCAGGCATGTGCGAGTGTGTGCGTGTATATGTGTGTGTGTGTGTGTGTGTGTGTGTGTGTGTGTGTGTGTGTGTGAGTGTGTGTGCATCTACATGTGCTTGTGTTTGTGTGTGTGTGCATCTATTTGTGTGTGTGTGTGTGTGTGTGTGTGTGTGTGTATGTGTGAGTGTGCATCTACGTGTGCTTGTGTGTGTGTGTGTGTGTGTGTGTGTATGTGTGTGTTTGTGTGTGCATCTATTTGTGTGTGTGTGTGTGTCTGCAGGCATGTGTGTGTGTGTGTGTGTGTGTGTGTGTGTGTGTGTGTGTGTGTGTGTGTGTGTGTCTGCAGGCATGTGTGTGTGCGCGTGTGTGTGTGTGTGTGTGTGTGTGTGTGTGTGTGTGTGTGTATGTGTCTGCAGGTATGTATGAGTGTGTGTGCATGTGTACGCTGTGTGTGTGTATGTGTGTGTGTGTGTTTGTGTGTGTGTGTGTGTGTGTGTGTGTGTATTTGTGTGTGCTTCTATGTGTGTGTGTGTGTGTGTGTGTGTGTGTGTGTGTGTGTGTTTGTGTGTGTGCACCTATGTGTGCTTGTGTGTGTGTTTGTGTGCATGCGTTTGTGTGTGGGGAGGCATGTGTATGTGTGTATGTGTAACTGCATATGTGTGTATGTTTGTGGACATGATGAAGGAGGATGACTGCTCATGGATGTTCCCTTTATTGACTTTATTTCTTACCTTAAAGAATGATAAAAATTTAATTTGCCTTACACTCATATTTTAACTATTTAGACTTGTTCATTTATTTGCCACAGTAGTGAGAAGAGCAGCCGGGTGACAAGATTTAAAAACTATTATAGTATTACCAGTGATGGTGATATGTAGTAGCTATACTCCTAGAAGGAAGAGAGTAAAAAACAAATAATGTAATCTGGTTATCCAAAAAGAGTAGACTGCTAATACAGGCTAGAGAAAAAAAGCATGGAAAGAATATCAAAAATATAAAACACCACAACATCTTGAAAAGCAAATACATGAAGACAAAAAACTTTAGTATAATAACTTTCAGAATAAACCATAAAAAGTTCTGGACAGCCATGAAAGAAATCTTGTATCCCGGCCAAAAATTGAACCCTAACCCCTCTCCCAATAACTCAGCACTCAGAACTACAATGCAATTCAACTCTTATTTCAAAGATAGTATAGCATATTTAACCAAGGATTCCCCAATATCTAAGCCTAACCCTGCCTCAGCCATGTGTCACCACATATACATTTGTGCCCACATCCTATATAAAACTACTCAAACAAACTCAAGCCATGCTCTACTTCAGCTGATAACCTTCCAAGTGAGTACATTAAAATAGCAGCTGATAGAATTGTTTTTCCTCTCTCAATCCTTATAAATAGGTCAATCCAGGAATCCCAAATTCCCAGTCTTTGGAAAAAGTCACGCATTATCCCTCTTCTCAAAGGAAAAAAATCAACAGGCATTTCTAACTTTAGACCTATAGCAATCTTATCCCCTCTCTCCAATATACTTGAAAAATGTATTCAAAAAGAAGTGCTAAACTATCTCCTGCAGGAAGAACTCATGCACTCCACACAACCTGGCTTCCAGTCTGCCCATAGTATAAGCACTGTACTTCTAGCCTATATAGCTGCCGTCAATGAAGGTAGAGATAATGGCAAACTGGTCTCCACCTGATTCTATATTTGCATAAAGCATTTGACACAGTTTGTCACAGCAAACTTCTACTTCAAATTTCCTCATTAGGTCTCTCTAAGCCCACCCTTCGATGGTTCAAAAGCTACCTATCCAATAGGTATCAGTCAATAAAATGACACTCGAACCTCTCTCCATATCTCCCTGTCACCACTGGTGTACCACAGGGCTCTATCCTTGATCCCCTCCTCTTTAACATTCACATCAATGCCATTCACACATTCATATAACAGGCTTCCATAATACAGTATGCAGATGACTCCATACTCATTGGCACATCTGACAACATGGCACATCTCCAAAAAATTACTCAGGATATTTTAACAGCCAGTGAAACAAACTACTACTTTTTTCCCCAAAAACTCTCTCTCATGAAAAAATAATACATCCATTGAAGTCACTTCTCATAGCTAATTATTAGGGAAGATAGTGGATGCTAATCTTAAATTCAACTCGCATATATACAATTTCATAAGAAAAACTAATCAAATCTAGGCATGCTTTACAGAGCCAAAAATGTTCTCAGCAATGCAGCTAAAACTATACTTGCCCCTTTGTATCTCCGCCCCACAATTCTTTATGGAGCTTCCATTCTTACTACCCTCCAGGCATCACAAATATCAAAACTCAAACAATGCAATAACAAAGTTGCTAAATTTTCAGAACCTACTACTGTATAGCACTAAAAAGCCTAAATTGGTTAGAACTATCCCCATCAGCTAACATATACACAGCTTCTTACCACCTGTAAAATTATCCAGCATTCATCTGCTTGTCCAGCACTGAATAACATTCTACACAACTATGTTCCCAGTCAGTCATTGCAGTCCAGTGACCAAAAACTCGTTTGTCCACAAATCTGTCAAATATGCTGGGCATTGTCTATACTCGTAACATATTGCTATGGCCTGGAACTCTTTGCCTGTACCCATCAGGTCAATACCCTCTCTCCCATCCTTCAGAACCATTCTGAAAGACTTCATAGCTAAAAGCTGTCTCTGTTCTTGCTCAACACCAGGATAAACTATATCCTAAATGTGATTAAGTACCTATTCGTACCTTACAGCTCCTAACTCTCCCTTCTTCACTCACTTCCTTACTTTGTCAATTTCTCTCTCCTGGCTTTCTCTCTAAACATACCATAAGTCTGCTTTTCTCTCACGTCATATTACAATTCATGTCTGTATTATACTAACCTGCCTTTAATTTCTCAATAAATTGCCTAACATTTCTCAAAACTGTTAAATCATTGTCATATAACTTGTATCTATTCTTAACCAAACATTTCATATTATGTCTAATTTGCTGTAATTATTTAAACAGTAGTTGATTCTTGTATTATTTTTGAAGATTGTAAAATTATTGTGCATAAAATGTTTTGTAGTACTTTGGAGCTTTTATCCCCAGGCCTTCAATGAAAATAGGATCCTACCCAGCTGGCCTTTCTGATAATCAAATGTCAATAAATAAATAATAATTCTAAATAAGAACTGTACAAATAGCCCTCATTTTAATTGTCAGCACTAGTTAATGTGGGGTAAGTGCAGTACAAGTTTGACATCCTAAGAATATTTTTGATTTTCAAAAAAAAAAATCTTATGTTAAATTACCTTCATGTATATCCTGAAAGTGCTGGGGAACACTATTCATAGAATGGTATTTGAATTCATTTGCAGATTTCATCCTTCAACATGCAAAGAATTTTTTTTTTCTCTCAGTAAGAGTTTTCTGCATTTCCCATCAATTTCCCTTCCCTGTCATGTCATACCATGTCCGTTTGGTACTACATTTTTTTCTTTCAGGGGTCATTTTTGTCAGTGGTCCTAAGATCCGTGACATTCTCATTTATGCCTTCCCTCCCTTGTTAGCTTAACTATGTTGATTGCAATGTTCCTTAGTTTGCCATTATTAAATGTTGTTCTCCGTGTACTACATTTGTACTACCCCTATGACACAACATCCCACTCTCTGCATTCTTCTGAAGATGTGATTACCCTTACTGGATATATCAAGCCAATGTACTGTTTCACTTATGGTCAGAGTAGTAGAACCAATACCTTTTTCTTATGGCCAGTAATGTTTCTTCCTATGCATCCTGGATCTTGTTTATTCTGATAAATTTAAGTGTTTTTTTATCACTTTGAAATTACTTGATATGGTCACTTTTAGGTACTTCCCTTTTTCTTGTTTTTTCAGAAGCTGGGATCTCACATCCAAACCTTCCTAACATTATGGCTATAGTGGCCTCCCGACCACATTTTATTGCAAATTCCATCTTTTGCTTATTTCTAAAAAGCCTTCAACTGGTTTTCATTGTTTTCCTGCACCATGTACTTAATGGTAGTAATCTCTCTTATCTATTATCATTATCTGGAATGTTTCTTTGTAAAATCCTATATAGTTGTTAAAACTTGAGTACATGCAAGAGTTCACAGTTTTACAGCACCATGATCACTATCTGGAAGGATTTCTTTAATCTCAAGTTCTTTAGTCCCAGCAACATAAAATCTTTTTATTTTTTTGTTTCCTGCAATTTTTGTCTGAGTCTTGCTTCTGTCAAACCACCAAAGTTGTAGTCTCCCTTCTAGCTGTTAATGTTGAAACTTCTCTGTGAGCTTCTTGTTGATTGGGGTCACCCATCATGTTAAATCTCTTTTGTTTGGTCCTTCCTCTGATTTTACTCATTGACCTCACATCCTGTTTCCTCCCATAAGGAGCTGTACATGGTGTCCATTCTCAGGCCTCTCCTTTATTCACACTTACTCCTTTTGACAGTGTACTATAATAAAGCATTGTCACATATGCCTCATGTCTGATCCACTGCTTTATATCACAAAAGCACCAGCACTCCAGGAAAGTAGAATATAATGTACTTAGGATCATAAAAACACTAGTTTTGCTTATCATTGCAACATCATTAGTGCATAACAGTTTAAATTACTACGTTACAGAGCTCAAACAACTTCACTGCATCATGTAATTTCACACCATTAAAGAACTTAAGTTACCAAAAAATATTTTTTTTTCCATGTGAAAATAGAAAATTATTTATTTATTATTATTTATTGACATTTGTTGACCGGGAAAGTCTGTTGGATCGAAAGATCCATTTTCAGTGGAGGCCTGGGAAGAAAAGCTCCAAAGAATACAGTAAACATTAAACAAAGTTAATAGAACTTACAACAGTTAACAAAGGTTTATACATAAATAGCAAATGTTCTCAGTTTAGACAATTGTATATAATAGCAGGCAAAAAGAATATCATTCTGTGAAATTCTATCAACTATATACTCATAGACATACAGCATAGAAAGATATTTACCTTTCTTAAGTTTATGAATCGATTTGTGTGAATGTGCTGAATAGAGTATCTTTTAAGGGGGTTTGTTCACATGCTTGCAGGTACATGTAAGGTTGTTGAGGTAATGTTTTAATGCTAATTTAAAAGTTTTTGTAGAGTCTAGTTGAGTAATTATGGATGGCAGAGCATTCCAGAGTTTGGCTACTGTATGGGAATAAAGGCATTACCCAGCTCTCTTGTTTGGTTTGGTTATTGTTAGGAGTAGTTTATTAGAAGACCTAAGATTTCAAGTTGGTGTATATGTATGTACCATGTCTTGAAGTGAAGGGCAGTAGTTTTGGTTATATAGTAGTTTGTGAGTTAGTGAGTTGAGTGTAATATAGGTAATGGGGGAATGCAAGCCAATTTAAAGTTTGAATGGCTAGGCAGTGATGTGTTCGAGTTGGCATATTGGTGGCAAATGTTGCTAATTTGTAGTAACACGATTGTAATTTAGTCATAAGTGATGTATGTAGGTTTGTGAAAATGGGGCTTCCATAGAGAAGGGAAGGGAGAAGTATACTATTACCAAGTTTTGTTTTGGTAGACATATTCAGGAAGATTTTATACCTGAAGAGCTTCCCTAGCTTGAAGTGGGTCTTTTTGATTGTGCTGAGTATGTAATTCTCAAAAGAGAGTTTGTCATCAATTGTTATGCCCAGTAGGTTTGATGTTTTAACAAGCTCAATTTCAGTATTGTTTTGTGAGAGTATCTTAAAGTCAGGAGTTATGGGTTTAGTAGAGAACAGTAAAAGTTTAGTTTTCATGGGACTGAGTAGCAGTTGAGCATCACTTAGCCAGGATTCTATGGATATAAATGCTTTTTGAGTTTTGGTGTAAAGTTCTGAGAAGCTGTCAGAGGATGTGATAATGGTTGAATTGTCTGCGTATTGGATAAGGGTACTTTGTTGGGATGCTTTGTTAATCAATATATTAAAAAGCAGAGGCCCAAGAATAGACCCCTGGGGAACTCCTGTGTTGTTTGTTAGATATTCTGATTGTTTATTTTGCCATTTGACAGATTGTTTTCTATTGTGAAGATAGTTTTGAAACCAAGTAATAGTATGTGAGGAGCAATTTAGAGACTCAAGTTGTAACAGTAATTTGTGGTGTGACACTGTATCGAAAGCCTTTGATAGGTCAAGCAAAGTAACAGTAGTTAATAGACCAGCATCAAGAGCTTTGTTTACAGTAGTGGTAAATGATAGTAGGGCTGTGGTAGTGCTGTGTAATGGCCGAAAACCGTGCTGTGTGGATGATAGCAAGTTATCAGTAAGATGCTTTAGCAACTGATAGTGTATAGTCTTTTCTAGGATTTTTGACAGAGGAGAAAGAATAGAGACGGGTCGGTAATTGGAGAGGTCGTTGGTGTTGCCACCCTTGTGGAGAGGAGTTATAATAGAGTTTTTCGAGAGTTGAGGGATGTATGATTCAAAGATAGATCAATTTATAAGAATGCTGACAGGGTAGGCTACAGCACTGTTACCAAGTCTTAGGTATTCTGCTGGAAGTTCATCGGAAGAGGGGGAAGAATGCTTTAGTTATTTTAGTAATTTGTGGACTAGAGTGGCAGATACAGGTTGTATAGAAAAAGAGGGAGGGGTTGGACTGTTATTAGTAGAATCATATGTAGTGGGGGAGTTGGAGGGAGGCTGAACATGGGAATAATTATTGTTTTAGTACAATTTGGATTTGTGTTGGGATAAATCATTTACAAGTTTTTAATGGTGTCAATAAAATGAGAATTAAATGCTTGGGCAATCTCTTGTAGGTCTTTGTCAGAGAATGGTGTGGGATTGTGCTGGGTTCCTGGATTGAGAAGCGAGGAGACAGATTTCCAAAATACTTTGGGGTTGTTCCCTTGGTTAAAAAGTTGAGTGAATATTTTTTTTGTTTTGTTTTGGATAACCTGTTTTTTGGCAGTATTGCGGAGTTGCCTAAATACGAGTTCATTTTGTGGAGTTCTGTTTTTCTGCCATTCTGTCCATGCTTTATCTCCAGAAGCAAGTAATTGTTTAGTTTGTTTTGTTAACCAAGGGACACGGTTATTTTTGATTCTTTTAGTACGTAAGGGGGCAAGACTGTTAAGAGTGTCAAGGAAGACCTTGTTAAAGTAGTTAACTGCAACATCTAATGGTAGTATCTTGGTTGGATTCCAATTGTCAGATTTTAGAATATCTATAAATGTTTATTGGTTAAATTGGGTAAGGTTCCTTGATGTTTTAAGGGAATGTACTTTACCTATTGGTATTGGGTTTCTAAGGGTAAAGGCAGGTAAGTGATCACTGAAGGTATTAGGGAGTGTTCCAGACTTGGCATATTTTTGAGGGTGGGAGACAAGTATCCATTCTAAGATTGACTCAGCTTGTTTATCTACCATACGTGTTGGGTCTGTGATTAGTTGAGTGAAGTTATACAGGATGATGCTGTTTGAGGAAAGTAAAAAGTAATATTCCCTTATGACTTTTCACATTGAGCATTTTGGAATTTATATGCAAAATAAATATTCACAGAGTAATGAAACAGATTTATATGCAAAATAAATATTCACAGAGTAATGAAACACAGCAATCCAAGTAAATCAAATCCATGCTACCCTTGTCTCATCTAAGCTATTAAACATCAGCCTACATTATACCATCTATTCCAGTAAATGCAAACTAAGCATAAGCATGAGATTTATCATGCCTATAATGAGCATTTAATTTATGCCTAGAGTGTTTATTACTTAACTGCTCACTTACCATTATGTTAAAACATACACAGTGCCTTGCCAATATTAAATACTTGGCATATATACCTCACTAAATAAATAACACCTTAAGTAATACCATTAATTAAGTGATTGGATTGTCTAGTGAGTAGTGTAATGGATGGTTTAATGATAAATATCATTACTGAGAAAAATGAGAGCAAATTAAAGGTAGGTGGGATTTAATTGAATGTATACATTTACTAGTAACACCCAGTGGTGGCTGGTGACTTCAAATCAAAGGGGGGTTGCAGGAGACAGCTGAATGGGTGGGGTCAATTGGGAAGGGGTGTGGCCAACCAGAAAGGGGAGGAGCTATGCTCAAAACCACAAAAACTGTAACTTTAATTAAATACGCTGCCCTGGGTGCCAAACTGTCATTATGAGAGGCCAATCAAGACAAAATGAAGTGTAGAAGAAAAAAAATATTTCAATGCTTTGACTGCATGACAGCTTACTTAATATCTAGATGGAAACAAAAAGGTTGTGAGGCATGTAAAAATAAATTACTTTTTAAATACATTACTGGAATGACAGTCAAAATCAAGTATAAGAAAAACAAGCAGCAATCAACTCAAACCACTTCTCCTTGCACTGCAGTTCTAATTGTAATTTATGTTGTTGTTGTTTGTCTTTCGGCTTTTCCTGGTTAGGGGTCGCCACAACGGAATTCCGGTCCACTAATGATTGGCAGTAGATTTTCACAAATGCCGAGGTGCCAGCTCGACGTCCAACCTTTAACGAAGGCATGCCCATTTACGCATGTCTTTCGAACGCCCACCCAACCGTTGTAATTTATATTCAGCTTTATTAAAGTACTAAGTAACATGCTGAAAGTAGCAATCTCTGTGATACCCCCACTTGTAAAAATGTTTCTTATCCAAAAAAGACCTGCTGCCTGACAACTATTTACTTGTTTCATGGGGAAAACATGATCAAAGTAAAAAATGAAAAGCAAACAAGAAACAAGCTCAAGATACATTGCTTAAAGGATTACTGTACAGGTAATGGACCTCACATGATAGATTGGCATTCTATTTGCAGGTAAAGCCTGCAAAGATGACTGCAAGTCTCCAACAAATGTAATGAGCTTCTTAAAATAATGTAATCCTGTCCTTTATTAAAAATACTGTCATATGCATTTCAATACCCAAGGCTTATACATTATCTAGTTATGTAAGTATTCTCTGCATGGCAACAACAGAAAGGCTTTCAATGTTGGAAATTCTTTAACAGTATGCTTATTAAAGCTTATTTGCATCTTACAATTTCAGACTAGCTTACATGATGGTCATTAAAGCATTGCTACTTAAACACAGAGCAACAGGCACTTTCTGAGTAATAATAAGCATAAATCAACAGTATAAAAATATGACAGAAACCAGAACATTCTGCAAAATCAAGGACAGAATAAAAGTAGCACTTGTGTCTACCTTGGATGGGGGGATACTCTGCACATTTACACTGCATAACTGCTCCTTGCCTTGCTTGGACACATCCAGAGTCACTACATGGGGGAGTGGGTTGCAACAGGTATGTCACCATTTGAAATGTCTCTAGCTGACTGTGATGGCCCTGACACATTTGTCATACTTCTCAACCTCAGAACAAGAGATATGAACAGAGCCATACATAAAAGTGGGACAAAGGCCCAAAAATAAGGACAATTTTTAAATATTGTTCTTATAAACTTAGAAAGATAATAGAATGAATTTTCTGAAAGGTATGAAATATGAAACTCAAATGTCTGTCATTATTTTCTAACTTCAGTCTTTAATGATTTGCCACTAATTTGCCAAAAAACACAATTTTATGAAAAATGGACCAAAAATGTGATGCAAAAATATAAAGGAGCTGGGAATTTGTCAAAGAAGGGACACTTTTTTTAATATTAGTACGGGTAACTTGAGCAGCTGACAAAATAAAATAATCTACATGCATTTCTGAAATAAAAGTGATCTATAACTCTGATTATTACAGTTATTTCTTAATTGTAAGTCCTCCACGTTTTCTTCCAAAATTGCCATTTTGTGGCAGGATTATTAGGGGAAGAGCAACATTTTGAGCCAAAATCGGGGACAGTTGAGAGGTTTGGATATGCCTAATTCTATAAAGCAATTTATTTGCACGTACCTCTCAACCTGTTAATGCAGGAAATCTGGACAAGGCCAAATATACTGGGGGAACATATAAACAGTACTATAAATTGTATAAACTGAGACAATTGATAGAATAACAGGTCTTGGTTTTGCATGCATTTTTCTGAAGGTTATGAAGTCTAAAACTCAGTGTCTGTCATTATTTAGTGAGTTAATTCCTACATTATTTTCCAGAAAACCACACATTTTATGAGGAACAAACCAAAAATAAGAAGCAAAAATCTATTCATTCTGTGAAAATCTGGACATTTGAGAGGTATAGTTCAGCCGGGGCTGTCTTTGAGTTTGCCGCCCTTCCCCCTCACAAAATCATGGTCGAATGGAGCCTCCCCCCCTGCAGCTATTCCAATGAACCATTACTTGGCTATGTCACCCCATTTACCATAAACACTAATGTGCATACTGCTTTACTTCTACCATGATTTGGACTTCATTTGAAAGTTTTATTTTGCATTTTACAGCACAAACACTAAGACATCTGCTAAATAAAGCAATGCAATCTCACAATGAAAACAGACTTAGCATTAAAACTTCTCTGCCCTTGAAACTCACATTCATTGAAACAGCATTGAAACCCACATTCAAAGAAAATACATTTTGCCAGTGGCAGATAAAGATTAACTTTGGGCTAATTTCAAATCATAGGCCCCTTGCACACGAAACATACATGTGGTCTTTGATACACCTTCCTGATTGTATTAAATTATATTCCTTGCACAATATAGTACAGTTGTTAGAGGGTGTTTTAAATTTGTTTTTAACATTTTTCCAGCAAACAATGAAACAAAATGCATGCACCAATAATGACAAAATTGTCCAATTCAGAACATTTTTCCAGTAAACAATGAAACAAAATGCATGCACCAATAACAACAAAACTGCCCAATTCAGAACATTTCTATCATAAAAGTCTACTCAAACTTCTACAGTCCACCAGTATCAGTAAATATGCACAATCTCTGAAGAAGTAAAAGTCATCTAAATAATTCCACATTAAAGAAATCTGTAACTAATGAAGAGGTAGCTGCTAGCAAACAACTTTATATTTCATTGTTTCATCTACAAATAAAGTGCCTGTTGCCCTTGAGGAATAAATTGCCTAAGTTGCATTAAAAAACGATAAGCTAGTAATATTGCAATGGGGAATGAATGGCAAACTGATAACAGGTTCATAGTTACTAGGTATCTTCACCAAGAAGGACTGCAGCATCTACCCCCTTTACAATACAGTACAGTATCAGCAATGCATCTATCTACTATGGGAGTAGAACCCACAGCCTTCTGCATCAAAAGCAAGTATAGTACCTATTGTGCTATTAACAATGCAGGCAGACTTAGCATAAGCAGCACTAAACTTTTGTTCCCCTGCAGCTCTCAGCTTCTTGTAAAATCTACTTGACACTCAGCTGTGAACTTTGCAGCACAAGAAATCTGGAAAAAGCCACAATTTGGCGGGGGGGGGGGCAAAAGACCAAATAACAGGGACACATTTTAAACATTGCTTGTATAATGTTGGAAAGTTGTTAGAATAAAATGCTGTGTTACCACCATACATTTTCCTGCCACGTATTGAACCCAGGACCCTGTGCAAAACAGTCAGAGCAACATACCACTATGCCAAATCATCTGTTTTATGAAAGAAAGGAAGACTGAAACTTAAATGGCTACCATTTAGTGAATTTAGTTCTCACCGTCGCTGTTAACATCTTAGCACAAAACACCTGAACAAAGCCAATAATGGGGGAATACAGCCCCCAAACATATTCAGTGAGTTCAGTTATCATCATAGCTCTCAATCTTGGCACAAAAAACCTGGACGAAGCCAATAATGGGGGAATATAGTCCAAAGAACAGGGACAACTATCCATCAAGGACAGCAGAGCAAACCCAAACAAACACAAGGAGGACATGTAGACTCTACACAGAAGGCACCCCAGCCAAGAATCAAACCAGACAACTTGTAGCTGGCAGGCAACAATGCTACCACTGCACTACTGGCTGTGTTAAGAAACAAAAATACAGAAACCACAGATTTTATGTGGAACAGAACAGAACAAATATGAGGCAAAAATCTGCAAACGTTTTACAAATGGTGGTGGTTAGGGAATTCAGGCTTTTGCCACTTGGGTCCAAGGTACAGAGTTCAAACCTTATTCTCTACCCACCACCATGTAGCAACTGGTGCATTTTACATACACACACACACTCTGATTTAGTATTGTGCACTTTCATACATGCAGTTCCTCCCCACCATAACTGCATGCAGAAAATGGATTAATAGAAAGAATATCCTACCAGAGATCTCTCATTCTTTCTGGTTGAAATACTGAAGTTAAGTAGCACAAATAAAATAAGTGGGTACATAAACAAAGAACAGGATGGTAAGTGCTATGATCTTAAAAGGGGCTTTTAAAATTGTTCCAACATTCTTTGGCAGTAGTCCTGGGCAAGACAGTGGAACAAAGGTAGTCATCCAAAGCAGCTTTGACATTTTTGATTGTTTAATATGTTTTATTGGAACAAAGAGCCTAATTGGTGAGCTGCTTTGTGTTTTAGCACAAGGATGACTTTTGGGGTGGATATTTAACTGCACTGAATTGTTACTGGCTTGATCAGATGACAACATAGTCCGCTATTATATTTAGCCCAGGTATGAGTAGAGGCTGAATGGAAGATGCTTACAATGTCTTAAACTGCTACACTGTGTTGGATGAACTGATTGTTCCTTTAGGTTTTCATCCACAGGATGTTCATTCCTTAATACAGTTAGGGAAGGAAACATTCACTGAATATACTTTCAAATAGTTTACATTGCTAGACAAACTCATCACTTTGATATCGAAGAAACAAAAAAATATGCCTTGGTCTGATTATATCTTTCAGCAATTATGACTTGAACAAAGAAATGACTGTGCAGTTTTACACAGATGCAATTGATAAGAAAGACCTATCTGAATTCTTTAATGCTGAATGTGACACTCCACACTCATCTTCTCAAATTAAAGTTGAAAAAAGTATATTGACTGATTTGTGAAACCTGTCTTTCATTAAAATTCATAAATATTAATGTAAACATTTTGTAAGTGCCATTATTATTAATGGTAATAAGGGGATACTGTGAGGTATTAGGAAAAAAAGAAGACATGCTATTATTGTGGCTCAGATAGTCATGATTTGATTGAAAGTTGTGATATGAAATGGTGTGCACAATGTGGTAAAAAAGCTCATTTGAGTATTTGTTATTTTTTTGTAAAATGTCACGTGTAACTAGGAAGGACATTTTGGTTTGCCAGATGAGGCGACTACTCTGAATATTGATACTCCTGATGCATTTGTACGTACACACACACACACACACACACACACACACACACACACACACACACACACACACACACACAACAGACACACACGACAGTCACAAAAAATGAGCAGTACAAAGTGGAACTTGCCAAAAACAAGTCATTTGTTCAAGTAGTAACAGCAATAATAGGAAACTAATAAACTGTTCAAAACTATTGCTGTGTTCAGAAAGTATACAGTGAGGGCAGTTACACAACAAAAATAAATTTGCCCAAAGATACTTTCTGTAGAAACGCATCACCATGGCAGAGAAAGATTTCATGTTGTTATTTAGAAATTAGCAGCATACAAACAATTTTCAGACACTTACAGATTCTGAGCAAGACTACCAAATACGTAAAAAAATGTCATTCAAACTATGGTTAGACAGCTTGTCCTTGCTGATAAGACAACTTTTAAATGAAACTGTATTCAGAATGCACAACAAAACAGACAGGTAAAGACTGCACAAAATACAGTTTCCACTGAGGATTTTAGTATCCCTGCCATTTCAATATTTCACTTACCTGCGCGCACACACACACACACACACACACACACACACACACACACACACACACACACCCTGCCTCCAGCAGATCCGATCCTCCATGGCAGCTCAGTCCTCCATAGTGGCCTGAAACCGACCCCTGCAGCAGCCCAATCACCTGTCCTCCATAGCAGCAGCCTGCACAAGCTGTTCTGCTGTCCCTGTGTGAGACGTGAGTTGGCTGGAGCCTCCAGCCTGCGGGGGATGCAGTTTGGTGTTCTTCAGGTCTGTGTGGTCATTACCGCACAGACTTCTGGGCTGGCAGGGCGGAGTTCCCTTCCTTCCCTATCTGGACTGCCTAACAGAGCAGTCTGGTATTCAGGAACTTAGCACGCATGCATGTGTGGAGTTCTGGACTGCCTAACACAGCACTCAGGAACTAAGCATGCATGCGTGGAGTTCCGCGACTCGGGATTTTTTTTTTTAATTTTATTTACAGTGGGGGGCAATTTCTTTTTCTTTTACAGGTGGGAGGGCTGCAGTTCTGCAGTCCTATAGCATGAGCCACCACCGGTGACACTAGCTTTTGTTGCTAATAATTTGGTATTAACAGAAAGGAATGGAATATGCAAAAGAGAAGTCATTACACAAACAGAAAAGTCTGAAAAAAGATGGAGTTATACCTTAGAGCAAAAGCATATGATTAAGAGAAAAAAGATAATGTGGGAATAATTTACTCAGCCCTCATTAGGTCAGTCATTGAATATAATGCCCCCTTTAGCATGTATCTGTCCAGATCCATGCAGCAACTAGAATGTTCCCACAGAGACCTTACTAAAAGGATACATGGCCTAAACAACACATCCTTTATGGACCAGCTCAAAAGCCCTGTCATTATATTTGGTATCCTACAGACTGCTAAGAGATGACCTGTGTCTGGAATACAAGGCATCTACTGGGTTTACTGCACATCAGAAAGTCAAATAACATCATAAATACTTGATATAAGGATCTAAACCTCTTCTGCAACTTCAACAGTATGGTTGGAGGGAGAGATGTAGCTTGCAGAGGATACTTCTGCTCTGGAGCAAACTCTTCCTCCACATAAAGCAAAGTTCATCCATGTCCATATGTGAAACACAACTTGGATCTATAGATGGGAAACTGAAAATTTACCCCAGGACTACCCCCTTTATCTACTAATGGATAGAAACAACTCCTAAATATTTTACCCCATGCATGTGTCCCCTGAAATTATCTATGGTATGATCCCAGTTATTTTCAGTAGAGGTAATATCTAATTATCGACCATGGTATGGGCAAAACCAATATCTAATCAAATGGGACAGGTTAATTTGAACACAAAAAAAGGAAAATGGCTAGGCTTAAAATGGCCCATAATGGCAACTAGCCTATCACTAACCTATGAACCTATGGTATAGGCCCTCTGTCAGGGGATCAGAGATCTACATCATCATCATGGGAGCCATCATGCCTTACCCTGTGCAAATTTAAATTTTCCTGCACCTGAATTGAGGGCTACCATGTTTGTGATTTGGCAGCCGAATGCAGGCCTTAGGTCATCATTGCATTACCATAATTCTTCAGAGAGATTCTGGCATTGGACAATCCCTGTTTGCACTCCCTCCTCCTAGAATAGGTATACTAGTTCCCCCACACCAACTCCAGTATATGCCCAAGCCATAAACTGAGATTAGGTCACCTGGACTATAGTCATGGTTTAATCCCTATAATGCCATCTTCCTGGAACTTTGATAAATGTGTCTTATATGAATATCTACAAATGTTCATCATACAGCACACAGTGACTGAAATTATAGATTCAGCTAAGCTATGAAGAAACCAACAGTCTGGGTGCCATGTTCGTCAAAGAATTCCTGTTACCAAAGAATGTTCCTCATGTAGACTTTCCAGGAACAACACTCGACTAGCATTTCTTCATTGCTGGGCAGATTAAGTCCCTCAGGGTGTGTGTGTGTGTGTGTGTGTGTGTGTGTGTGTGTGTGTGTGTGTGTGTGTGTGTGTGTGTGTGTGTGTGTGTGTGTGTGTGTGTGTGTGTGTGTGTGCGCGCGCGCGTGTGTGTGTGTGTGTGTGTGTGTGTGTGTGTGTGAGGGGGATTGAAACTTCCACATTTATTTAGTTTTACAGAAACATAACTTTATCTGTAAAATGAATTTAAGCTAGGAAAAAAATTTTATTGGATTAGCATGACTTTTATTCACTTTTTACAGTGAAGTGCAACTTTTAACTTTTTCTACTTAAACTTCTGCTGCAATACTTTTAGAGTATGGTGTTGTGTTTTTAGTGATTTTTTACTGTTTTTATTACTTACCTATTCTAGCAACTGCTGATGTCAGTTTTCCCCAGCCCTCAAGCTCCATTTCCAGCTTTACCACAGGTAACTTACTGGTTCCAGACAGTCTTCACCACTTCAACAAGTAGCATCAGCTACAAAAGGATGAGTGAACATGCTTCTAATATGAGAGTAGAAACAAGAAATGCTCTAGCTAAACATGTGCAAAGTGCATGGATGATTCAAATGTTTAATTTTGTAGTGATACAGGTAATTAATATATTCCCAAGGGGTGGTAACATACTAGATTATACTGAGAGAATGGAATTGGAATGGCTTTTTAAACTACAAGCTTTAATGAAAGCAGGTTTAAACAAATCAGTTTCAAGACCTGTTTTATATGAACAAACTTATGTCATTAAACTGTATTTAAACAAATTTCTTTAATTGGTTTATGTGAATTTGTCTAATGCCACACCTTTGAGCATGAAAGCACCTAAGTTTTCCATTAAATATTAAATATAAACAATAAAAAGAAAGAATGTGTTTGATAGAGAACTGCTGTTGGGATGAAACATTGAAATACACTTTTGTTAAACTGTAGTATCATGGGAACTTTAACTGTCACTTAAGCTACTACCAGCTTAGACAGATGGGATGTCAGAATAGCATCTCATCAAAAAGATGGTACCTCAGGAATTCATTATGTTACATTACAGGGTCAGTAATGAAACATAAACCCAAAAACCTGCTGTGGGGGTAGAATTCACAGCCTTGCATTGTTCCCAGCATCAAGGGTGTGTGATTTATCTTCACAGCCAAATGTACTGACAATACTTTGAAAGTAAAAGAAAAGGACTTTCATAGGATGACAAACAATGGCCAAGCACCAGTTTGTAGTTGGAGAATAGCAGAAAATTGGAAATGGCCCTGGAAGTCAATTCTCCCCATAGAAGGGCATCATTTGTTTGGGACTTTTGCTGAACATGAGTGTGAAATAGGGTTGCTACCTTTTAAGCAGGCCAAAGTGGGGCATGGGGGTGTGCCCAATATGAAACTGGCCACACCCTCTACCATGACATCACCACAGGAGCGGTGAAGGAGATGCTGTTATGGGTATGACGGATGGCTGCTGGAGTGGCTAGCTAGCTGGCTAGCTGGCTGCTGGAATGGCTGGTTGGCTGGTTGCTGGAGTGGCTAGCTGGCTGGCTGCTGGAGTGACTATCTGACCGGCTGGCTGGCTGCTGGAGTGGCTAGCTGGTTGGTGAGAGTAGCAGCTGGATGGATGAATGACTGGATGGATGGCTTGATGGATGGCTGCATGAATGGATGCCTGGCTGCATGAATGAATGGCTGGTTGGATGGCTGGCTGCATGAATGGCTGGCTGGCTGCATGAATGGATGGATGGATGGATGGCTGGCTGGCTGGATGAATGAATGGCTGGCTGGCTGGATGAATGGCTGGCTGGATGGCTAGACGAACGGATGGATTGCTGGCTCATTAGAAAAAAAACAATCTCGGTCATTCTTTTAGCTGTTGTAGAAGTGCTTAAAACAAAGTGCTCCTACAGCCGCGATCCTTGAAAGGCTCTTCCTGCCCCAATCCCCACCCCTTTCATAAATTGCACCCAACTGCTGCATGAATTCAAACACCCAGACCTAACAGGCAGCTGCTTTGACTGCAGGTCTGGGTTGGTGACATCACTGAATTGCCGTGGGAAAGACTGAAGTAATTGTGGCTTTTCCATGGCAATTCAGTGCAATTGAAAAGCGGGACTTTTCAAGTCCCACTACTTTGCACAGCAGGCAACGGGATGAGGCAGCTCTACCCATGAGTGTCCTGCTGACAACGGGATGGGTGGCAACCTTAGTGTGAAATGGACTTTGGCCAAGGATAAATCAGAAAGAAAATGTAGGAAGTAACAGTCCTTGAACTGTTCATGAATCAAATTATAAAACTACCCTTCACTAGCCCACAAATGGTTCTATCATTCTATGTGGGAATATGAACTCCTCCATGAAAAGGTTCTCAAAGGATCTGGTCATTATGTGGTCTGAAGATGTTTTGTAAAAGGCATGATTCTATGTTACTGGAAAGTTGGTCATACATTGAAGAGGATCTTGCCCTCTTGTATTTGTCCTGTTGTATAGCTTTCTTTAATATGCTTAGCAAAAGCAAAATTATTCCATGGAATGCCCCAGTTTAAATATTATAGACTTCTATCTCATGTATGTCTGTTTCTGAGAATCTGTATTGGTACAGTGTATTATGGGAATTGCAGTGAGTACCACTGCCTCTAGTTCCATGGCCATGACAGTATAGACAAAAAGGTAAATTATTTTATGCATTAGAAAGAAGTGTAAAACAATGAACAAACTTGTTTTTTGTTTCATTTTATATGGTCACAAATATAGTTTACCACTGCAAAAGAAAATGAACTGGAAAAAAAAGTGCAGTCAAAAGATAGCTATAATGTTAAGTGGCTTTTTACAAAAAAATTGTCAAAAGACAGCCATGATGGGGGGGGGGGGGCAAAGCATGCAATAGCAGAATACCAGAAAAAAAGTTAAATCATAGACACACACACACACACACACACACACACACAAAAAAATGAAAGAGATATATAGAAGGTATTTCAATTATTTGCCCCTATCTAGAGATCAACTTAGGCTACACATTTCCTTTATTGAAGGATATGCCCTTATATGCCTGTAATATCATTGTGATCGAAGATTTTCACTTGGTTTAAATTACCTTGATATTGTTTATATACAAAATCATCTTAACTGCCATCAGAATATTAAAACAATAGGGCAGATTCAAAAACCCTACAGGGTCTGCTAAGACCGTGTGTGTGTGTTGTGACTCACACATGGTAACGCACTGTTTTGTATTCAGTAAGTGGCTGTACATGGTGTGTAGTCCTGCACAAAAACGGTAAACACCATGGCATGCTAATTACAGCATAAGCAGCTGAATTGCATTCTAATCAAACAGTCCAAGATGGAGGAGCTATTCAACAAGCTATAAAGCAACCATGTAGACTCAGTGCCTGGTTTTCCCTGTGAATTTCAAAACCTATTGGAATACAGCCATGGAAAGGAGTCTACACAGAAAGAATGTTAGGGGCTGCTGTTGTTTTAACTCATGTGTATGTGCAACAGGCTGAAGTCATTGTGTTGTTGCTGTTGCTAATAGACCAAGGCTAAGAAGAAGACTTTTCAGACCTCTTTTAAATTATCCTAATCTGCATGAGGTGGAAATTGTAGAGTACTACATGGTGGATAGAGACACACTACAGGAACTCTGCAACCTCTGTTGTTCTCAATTCAGACTCAGAGCAAACTGAGGGGGACCAATACCTAGGATCAAAAATATGTCTAGCACTTAGAATGTTAGCTACAGGAACCTTTCAGAGACCAGCAAAGGATATGTTGGGGGTGTCACAGGCATCAGCAGCCAGGATCTTCCATTGGTTCCTGAATGCTATGCTCCAAAATTCTGGGCCTCCACTGAAAATATGGTCTGTCCTAGATGGACATTCCTGGTCAACAAATGTTAAATAAATAAATAAATAAATAAATAAACATGCCAGTGACCTCATATATTTTCCCCATACTCCTGAGGACAGGGCCACAAATATGCAGGAGTTCTACCCTGTAGCACACCACCCTAAAGTACTGGGTGCCATAGATTGTACACATATAGAAATCAACGCACTGCCTGTGGAACAGGCAAAGGTCTCCATAAATAGAAAGGTCTTCCACTCCATTAACTGTTAAGTTGTGTGTAACACTAAGGGAATCATCTTGAATATGTGTGCTGGCAACCCAGTTCATTACCACAACTCACATATCTGGCACACTTCCCAACTGTATCAGATATTCACTAGGGGGTGACATCACAGAGGGTCATTTATTGGGGGATGCAGATTATGCACTGGAACCATGGCTAATGACACCCATCAGAAATGCACACACACCCACTGAAGAATGCCATAATGAGGCACACGCTCAAACCAGAAATATCATAGAGCATGTGTCTGGGCTGCTGAAGTCATGGTTCTGGTGCCTAGATACATCTGGGAGAGTCTTGCAGTACAATCCTTGTACATGTACTGAAATCTCACAGTTTGTGCCATGCTTCACAACATCATCCTGAGAAAACAGCTTCTGCGGGATCAACAAGGGGAAGTGGCTCACATCCCACCACCAATGGCAAGGTCACCATGGCCACACGCAGGTGAGGAGTCAGAATGGGAACCAGCAGCTGCTGTGGGTGTAGGCAGATGTAGGCATGCTCAATATGCACTTGCACTGGCTAAGAGGCAATGCATAGCCCACTCACTCACCACATAAGGAGCTAAAGCCTCATTCTATGCACATATATATAGTAAGACTGATGCCAAGCAGCGTTCACAACCTTTACTTATCCATGTAATGGCTGTGTACTCCTTGCATCAGAGAGACATAGCCCTAAACTAAAACTGTAGCAACTGCTGGATTTACAAGGTAAGTGTTAAACCTGGAGTATTAAAATAGAATTGTGTAATAATACAAATGAATGGCACATCCTTGCATGTTGTTACTTGATAATGGAAGTAAGTAAAAGGTGGGTGATTTGTACAGCAATGACTTCAACATGTCACAGTGTCACAGTAGAGACTTATGTGAATACATTTGTCTTCTATCAAGCAATAGGCCTCAGGCATCAAAGATTCACACATTTATACCTCTCAAAAGTGCTGATGTTCACTGAATGCCCTCTGTTTGGCCTCATACTTTTGTAGTGGCAAATCATTAAAGAGAGAAGTTAGAAATTAATGAGACACATTTCTGTTTCAGACTTCATAACCCTCACAAGAGTCTGAAAAATACCTATGCAAAAACTGGTTTGATTACATCAACTGTCTAACTTTCTAAGACCAAAATATGTAAAAAGTAGAATTAGCAAAACAGCATCACAAATACAGATATACTAAACACTAAGTCAGTTATGCACTCTGGCATCAGACACAAAGCTTATGTATCCCTGAATCAAAAATATAGAAAATAAGGATATGGCACAGTTATCATCACTTGCAGTGGGTGTCATGTGTGTGTCTGTCTGTGTGTGTGTGTTTGTGTGTGTGTGTGTGTGTGTGTGTGTGTGTGTGGGGGGGGGGGTTCAGGAAGCCTATGCTGACACAAAAGGTAAGTGAGTGCATATGAGTAGAAAAGAGAAAAAGGCAGACATATTGATAAAGTAACAAATGGCCACTGAGACAGAATGAGCTTTAAGCCTCACAGTTGAAACATGCAACTGTTGTGTGTGTGTGTCTGTATGGGTCCTCCAAGTGAAATTGGTATGCGAGTGTCTGCAAAAAGGCAGCCAAGCTCTGTGCTAGCTCTACTTTTTGGTACATTGGACAGGTGTGAGCCATGCATAGTAGAGGTGGCAGTTCATCATTGTCATACCGGGCCATGAGAACTGGCTCTGCCAGGAGTTGCCCTGGCATGCCCTTGCCCATGGTCAGATGGAGTGCTGCTGCCTGAACTTAACTTATGTCTGCTGGATGAGCTCTTCTCTCAAGGATGCCCAGGACCATGACCCCATGGCCTGCCACATCTGGGTGTGGACACCTCAATCACTGATGGAGCAGTGGAAGAAGTGCCACTATGGGACCATGATTGGGCATGGCCACATCGACTAACATCAGGTGGTGTGGCTGACCTATGCCCACGTAGATACTGTCCCCCTCCCAGTGGACGTTTCATCACAGACACCACCCATTCCAATTTATCATTTATCTGATCCATTGAACTGACAACACATGGAGGCAGTCATGCTTGTCAGACTGTGCCACATCTACAACCCTAAGCATTTCTCTGAAGGACCTATTGGAATGTGCCTGTGTCTCCATGATGGCCCTAAACATACATCAAGTGGCACTGGAAGACACACCTGGATCAGGTGGAGGATGGACACTGGGCCTCCTCCAAGCACTCCTAACAACCCTCCTGCATGGCACCTCACCCACACTTTGGCTATGGCCTGAAGCTGCAATAACAACACTACTCTGAGTGAGTGTCTCACCTTCCTCCTGTCCAATATTTGAGGACTCAATGGAATGGTTTGGTGTAGGCCTACTGGCTGTGCCCAGTGGAATTGCAGAGGATGGCTGAATGTCAACCTCAGTGTCAGATTTAACCTCTGCAGCCCCTGACTGTGCCTGTGTTTAGCCAGCATCATCCTCAGATTGTGGCAATACTCTGACATCAGGTGGTAAGAGTCCTACACTTCCACTGTCAGGAACACCTGTGATAATAAGCAAAAAACACAGGAAAGAAATGAATACCTACACCATTCTAGTCCAATATATGCTAAGAAACCGACAGTGGTGCCACTATTACAAACAGTACAACAATACACACAACAATCCTGATACCCACATCACACATATGAATAAAATAAATATTTCCTTGAACTGCTCGTTAGTACTGACATAAAAATGCTTGGTTTACCATGTATAGATGATTCTAGGGTTCCTATGGAGGATGGTCCTGGAAGATGTTAAGCAAAAGGTAAGGATATCATCATCACAATTAACAGTAGCACAGGGGGATACAACTTTTTGCCTTTTATATGTTTATTAATGATACTTTTAACAAACACTTAGAAGACACATCCACCCCAAGTGCATGTGTGTCAATCTACAACTACTCACCCCACAAAATGTTATGTTAAACAGAACTTAAGTATTGCTATCAATATTTTACTATACAAGAAGTTTTTAACAATTGAGATATGTAAGCCTACCTGGAAGCTCCTCCTGAGACATAACCCTCCCTCAAACAGCAACACCAATATCAATCACATGCTGTTGTGCATTTTCCACTGTGCTCTCTGGATCCCTGACAGTGGACAGGAACTCTTCATTTGGTGTCAGTGGTGGCTCTGTAGGAGGTCCCCCCCAGTAGCCATCCATCCATGGACCACTGCAGCTGTTCTCCTCCGGGCTGATGAAATCATGTTAGTGGCCCTATGATGCACCTGAGCATATGTCCTGCTCTGACCACCTACTGCGTTTAAATCAGCCACTATCTGCTGCCAAATTTGCATTGTGACAGACATATCTCCAACTCCCATTTCAAGTAAAAAGGCACCATGTCACTAAATGCTTCGACAATCACTTCATCCTCAGGGCCACTGAAGGGGGGGGGGGTTCTGCAATTGGAACACCTGGGTGCCATAGTCCTAAGTGCCATAAAACTCAAAAAAAGGATAATACACATAAGTATTACATAAATAAAAGTCCTGCTTAGATATAACACATTAAATTTAGTTTTTCAATATTACCCACTGGAGAAACAAAAAACAGTCAAGATAGTTAAATACCAAGTAAAAAGTTTGAAAAGCACCTTCAAAAAGACTTGTAATATGTAGAAATGTGCTCTAGGGCCAACAACACCATAAGCTGCACACCAGTTCAAGTAGATAAAAAACAAAACTTTATTCCAAACTCATAGACAAGTTGTTAAGCGCTTTCATCCCTCTTAATACATTTTTGCACTTCTTCAGAACAAAGAATGAATAAAACCCCCTGCCTCTTATATATATACCTGCTAATTAAGCAACAATTACAATTTAAAGAACAATTAATGTCTAAAAAAATGTGTATGTGTTGAAACGCGGTTTTCAGCCTGTGTGGAACCATTTAGGACAAGTTATGTTTGGAAACAGGTAAAAATAACCTTATAAAATCTCATAGTGTACTTTTCTAAAAACTTTGAAAATCACAGAGAAACCAAATAAACATTAATTAATTAGTTTGTCAAAGATCCAAAGCTCTCTTCTTTAATGCAGGGAGTCATGAAATGTAGTCATTAAGACCTGGTGCAACATTTGCATTGAGCTTAATCATCCAGTATAACACTCTATGAGTTCTGTCTTGTTTTTTATCTACTTGAACTGGTGTGGAGTTTATGGTGTTGTTGGCCCTGGAGCACTTTTCTACATATTACAAGTCTTTTTGAATGTGCTTTTCAAACGCTTTACTTTTTATTTGGCATTTGTTTCATTTGAGTTAAGCATAACTTCACGGCTGATACCATTTGTATTATTGTCTTACCTTCCATGTACTTAGTTTTGGTTGTACACACTTCAGGGTTAAGATGGATCATTCTACTGAAAGGAGCAGAGGAAGATTGCCAGGACACAATGACAACATAGTCAGCCCTTCTAATGGTTTTACTAGCAATTCTAGTGCTAGTGAAGGGGACCCCGCACAAATTATTTCTGCTCCTTCACAGAAAAGAATGGACTCACTACAATTCCCACAATCCACAGCGGATGTGCAAAGGAAGGAAGTGGTTCCTCCCAGCATTAGACTGGCCAATCAGGGTGATTTTATGGACAGCACAGCAGAATAAAGTGAGCCCATACAAAAGCCTGTGGAATGATCTAACAGGAACATGACTAATTTCAGTGAATGGATTAAAAGGGATGTTTATTTTCTAAATACTAATGTTAATCAAGTGATTCAGGGTGAATTTAAATCGTTTTATGGCACTGTGAAGGACTTTGAGAATTTACTGTTTAAGGTTTGTAACATTCAATGCGATAACTTGTACTTGGGAGAAAGTTTAAAAAACAAACGTGTCCCAAAGGGGCTTAGACTTTTTAAATTTCCCAACAGAATGCAAGCTAATGACTGTAATTTGGATGACCTTTATGCACTATTTGACTGTTTCGGCTTGGACTTAATGGACTTTATCATTAGAACTAATAATATGGTTATTAGAAAATTGTTTGAAGAACTAGATGAACTTAATGATACTCTGCTTAATGATTTATTGTTTGAAATGAATGTAAATCACTATGAAAGTATTTTGAGAGAGTTGAAAAAAGTGTTAAATTAAATTTGGAACGTAAAAAGAAAAAACTTTATAGGGATGAGTTGGATTATAATAGGAAACTGGTTTACCCCATGCCCAGTATTTTTTTGGGTGTGGAAGTTAGGAGGGAATGGTCAGGTGCTAATGGAATGGAAATTAACCTTGCACATTCTGGTGAGGTTTTTGAAGGTGAGCATGATGATTTTGATCAAATGCATGAAGAATATAACACCAATTACTCTCCCTTAAGGAGGTCTGAATGTACTGAGAACAAATATAGGCAAAAGGCTTTTTTAGCAAAGCCTTATTTTCCAAAAAACAACAGGGAGAAGAACAGCGGAACATACAAGGACACATACAGACAATGCAACTAGACACAGTAGACAGTATTGTCATGGGTTATGAAGGTAAATGTCTTACTTTCCAGGGGTTAAATATTTTCAATTATACAAGTCATGTAGTCGATGAAACCTACTTCTCTATTTTCAGAATGGGTTTTAAATTTGTACCCACCTTTAGGATAGGGACAGTAGATGTGATTATGGAACTAAAACTCTACACGAAAATTAACTTCAAAATTTTGTTTAAAGGACAAGGGAATGTTTTCCATACAAATCAGAGTATTAAAAAAAAGAGTAATTTCAACCCTCTATTGCACCCATTGTTCAGGCTTTTGAAAAGGCTTGTGAGAGCGACATTTACACTGCACTTAACAATGATTCTCAGACAAAACGTTTTAATCTTACAAAGGATGAATAACTTTTAATAAATAAGTAAGACAAGACAATTAAATAAAAATAATGAAACCCGACAAGGGTGGGGGGATTGTCTTGTTTAACAATTTGGGCTATGTGAACCAACTTAGTATGATTTTTTCAAACTCTGATAAATACCAAACGTCCTCAAAGAATGAGGTTTTTTTTAGCACATAGAAAAATCCAGTTGTTTTTGAAAGATTCCTTATTTCAGGACATTATTTCAGAGGATAATCCAATTGTTTTTGGAAGATTCCTTATTTCAGGACATTATTTCAGAGGATGTGTTAAATTTTTAAAAACTGATCACCCTCTGATACCTATTGCCTTTGACATCCTGAAGGTTCATAAATGTGTTCAAGATCCACCTTTCAGAGTTATTATTTCAATGCGAAACAGCTCTACTTATTCTTTATGTACTTTTCATTGAAACTGGTATACCATTTATTAAAAGACTCCTGGGATTTCCTGTCTAAATTCAATGAAAGGTGGTACACCGACAGTTGTACTTTCTCTACAATAGATGTGGCTGGCCTTTTTACTTCGATTCCCCATTGAGAGGGGTTAGATCTTTTTTATGAAGCTATTAGGGAACTAACTGATTTAGTGATACCATGACAAATTTTGTGATGGCCACAATGGGATACATTTTAGCTAACAATTTTTTTACGTTCAAAGGGGAATATTATAGACAGGTTCAAGGGGTGGCAATGGGGGCCACATGTGCCTCCATTTATGCCAACCTTGTTTTATACACCTGTGAGAAAAAATATATTCTAACTAGTGCTTTTAGTCAGTCTTTGTTTACGTACCTCTGTTATTTTGATGATATTTTTATCCTTTGGAAGGATGATCAGACAGATATGAATGGTTTTCTTGAATATATAAAGCAAGTATGTGACTACTTCAAATTTACATCTAACACCTCTAAAGATTTTATTAATTATTTAGATGTGACCATTTCTAAAGGTAGAGAGACTGGTTCATTTGTCTCTAAAATTTTCAGAAAGGAAACCTTTTCGAACAGCTACCTTGATTTTCAAAGTTTCCATTTTCAAAGGGCAAGTTATGAGAGTTGCTAGGATGTGTCCAAATAAGGACACACTCATTAGTGAATTTAATTTCATAACAAAGATGTTTAAATCAATAGGATATCCAGACAAACTTTTAGCAAATATTGCCAAAGAGTTACTGGATGACTGGGGAACAAAATACAAACCCCACCTTATCAAAGACTGTCGAAAACTATCGACTTTCAATTCATCCCAATTTAACTCCATTCTCCACAACATAGATTGGTCCATCCTAAAACACCTCCCCCTAAACGATGCTGTAAGCACTTTCAATAGCATCTTCATGAATACTCTAAACTCCTTAGCTCCCTCTAGGAAGATCAGAGTAAAATCAAACCATGCTCTCTGACTCTCCAAAGAGGCTAGGTCCTTTATGAAACAAAGAGATCATGCTTGGAAAACCTGGACTAAAACTAAACAACTACCTTTTCTTCAAAAATACAGACAACTGAGGAACCTTGCAAAAAAACATACAACTAATGACAAAAAGTTATACTATAGCTCTGCTCAGCTTAACAACAAATCCAATCCTTGAAACCTTTGGTCAACTCTCAACAACATCCTCTATCCTGGAAAGCCCTCTAATCCCTTCCCATACCCTAACTCTTCCTCTCAGGAAAGAGCTACCCTCCTGAATAAACACTTTATCTATTCCATCCAAAATCTGGTAACCTCTAAGCCAAACTCTACTTCGACACCCACCTCTCCAAGTCCCACTAACACAACTTTGTTTTCTTTTGAGCCAGTTCCCATTACTTACATCAAATCTCTACTACTCAAGCTAAAACCTTGCTCTCCTTCCACTGAGAATCTATCTCCTACATTCCTCAAACTTGCTGCTGACTCAATTGCCTATCCTGTATCTATGTTAATTAATCGATCTATTCTGGAATCAACTTCCCCACCCTTTGGAAATCTTTCTTCACTATCCCTCTTCATAAAGGTGGAAACTCCACTGACCCCTCAAACTACCGACCCATTGCCATTCTGTCCCCCTTCTCCAAGATATTAGAAAAATGCATTCACTCACACCTTCTCAATCACCTCCTCACACACCACTTACTTACCCTTACCCAACATGGATTTCGTCCTCACCACAGCACCACCACTGCCCTCCTCTCCTTCACTCATATCATTGCAGAGGCCCTAGACAGCAATAAACTCATTTCCTGTCTCTTCCTAGATCTCTCCAAAGCCTTTGATACTGTCTCTCATCCTCTACTACTATACAAACTCGCAAATCTCCACCTATTCCCCTCCACACTTGCCTGGTTTAATAGTTACCTATCTGGCAGGGAACAATCTGTCAAATGGCTCTCATCCTCATCACCTTTCCTTCCCATCTCCACTGGTGTTCCCCAAAGCTCCATCTTGGGACCCCTTTTGTTTAACATCTTCACCAAAGATCTTTACACCTCATGCAAATAATCCTCCCTTATTCAGTATGCCGACGACTCCACACTTATATCCATATCAAATAACATTCCTGAACTACACTCCCTGACCCAACACACCCTACTATCCACTGAACAATGTCTCTCTCACAACCTATTGATCCTAAATCCCAAAAAGACCAAACTCCTACTTTTCCTTCCTCGTTCTCTTTTCATCACAAAACCTTCTTTTTTATTACATCTTCTAACAATACAAACATCCAACCTGACACCCACACAAAACTCCTAGGGGTAATTATCGACGATGAACTCAAGTTCAACTTACACATACTCCAATGTATAAAAAAAACAAACCAGAAACTAGGTATGCTATATCGGAACAAAAAAATCCTAACCCCTGAATCTAGACTCACCCTGGGCCAGGCACTCCTCCTCCCCTCCCTCTTATACGCTGCTCCAGTTCTTACCAATATCCAGGCCTCCACTCTAAACAAACTGCAACAGACTTACCATAAAATAGCCAGATTCATTACTAACTCCCCATACAACTCACACCACTGCATTTCTTTAAACTCTCTTCAATGGCTTGAACTTCCCCAGTTTCTGCTATCTTATCAATTTCATATGGTACACTCTATTCTTTATAAACCCTCCTTCTGTCCATCTCTATCTTCCTTAGTCTCCATCTACATGCCATCCCGGATCCTCCATACTTCTAACCAACAATTACTTGATATCTACCACCCAAAAAGGTCAGTAGGCAAACTACTCTACAAACACTCCCTTGCCCATGCTTGGAACAAACTTCCACTTGACTTACATTCAATCTCCCACATCTCACACTTTAAAAATGAACTAAAAGCTTATTTTCTCAATTCCAGAACCTGCCCTTGCCATGACCCTACCTAGTCTTCCTTCCCTTTATGTACACTCAAAAGGACCATACTTAGTACCTCATTACACCTCTCTCTCCAATGTGTCTACTATGCATTTGCACAATTTTATACAAACAAAAAATGTTTATTGTTGACCTATTGAACTATATCAATGTAAAATTGTTACTTAGCTTCTTTCTAATGCAACTTTAACTTTATGCATGTAACCCAACATATGTGAATTGTTTTGCTATAACTGCTATTATATCAATATTGTTTAAAATTGTACTTCTTTTAAAATGTATTACTGGAGCTTTTCTCCTCGGGTCTCCACTGAAAATGGGCCACAAGCCCAGTTGGACAAACCCGGTTAACAAATGTCAATAAATAAATAATAAATAAAAATATAATGGTAATCTTGTTTCTACTCCCATCCCCAGTGGTAACAGCTGTTCTAGGTTCAACATGAGTATGGTTTTACCATACGGTGAAGGAGAAAAAGCAGTGAGAATAATATTAAAAAAGAATTGGAATATTTTTCGAGGTAATCTTGAGATTTAAAATACATTGGGTCACACTCCGAGTTTTGTTTATAAAACAGGAAGGAATATTAAATATCTTATGGAACACACTAGACCACAACCCCCTTGACTGTAAAGGGCACAACTAGATGTGGCAGATGTAATCAATGCCCTTTTATTTTGGATAGTGACACAATATTTCTTGAGGGATGTGGACATGGTATTAAACTGCAAAAAAAGGTAACTGTAACAGTAGAGGTGTGATTTATATCTGTATTTGTCAAACATGTTACAGTTTCTACATAGGCAAAACTGAGAGAAGATTTAGATCTAGAATATATGAATATTTGTATGCTATTGCTAAGGGAAATTCAAATAATGCCCTTTTTAAACACACTCTAACATGTCAGGGCCACACAAAATTCAAGTGTGGAATTTTAGAAGTTGTGCCACAGAACATTAGGGGAGGGTGGTGGGAGTTACAGATAGAACTTAAAGTGTTATACTGGATGATTAAGCTAAACGCAAATGTTGCACCAGGTCTTAATGACTACATTTCATTACTCCCTGTGTTAAAGAAGAGAGCTTTGGATCTTTGATAAACTAATTAATTAATGTTTATTTGGTTTCTCTGTGATTTTCAAAGTTTTTAGAAAAGTACACTTTAAAGTTTTATAAGGTTAATTGTATCTGTTTTCAAGCATAACTTGTCCTAAATGGTTCCACACAGGCTGAAAACAGTGTTTCAACACATACACATTTTTTTAGACATTCATTGTTCTTTAAGTTGTAATTGTTGCTTAATTAGCAGGTATATATATAAGAGGCAGGGGCTTTTATTCATTCTTTGTTCTGAAGAAGTCCCAGAGTGTATTAAGAGGGATGAAAGTGCTTAACAACTTGTCCATGAGGTTGGAATAAAGTCTCGTTTTTTTATTTTCTTGAACTGGTGTGGAGCTTATGGTGTTGTTGGCCCTGGAGCACTTTTCTACATATTACAAGACAGTTAAATATGTGTAGCCATGGTGGTACAGTGGTAGCGTTGTTGCCTCACAGCAAGAGGTTCTCCTGCTCGATTCTCGACTGGAGTGCCTTCTGTGTGGAGTCTGCAAGTCCTCACCGTGGTCGAGTGGCCTCTGAAAGACATGCGCGAATGGGCGTGCCTTTGCTAAAGGTTGAGCTTCGGGCTGGCAACTCAGCACCATAAAAAGTGACTGCCAATCATTAGCGGACCGGAGTTCTGCTGTGGCAACCCCTAACTGGGAAAAGCTGAAAGGACAAACAACAACAAGACAGTTAAATATAAAAGAGGATTTATGTGGTTATATCATATTATAATCACAGACAAAGCAAGGTTGGATACAAAGCAAGGAGGGTAACAATAGCAAAGCAAACTTCTGAACAAACAATTTTATATGTGCCAAAACAGAAATGGAATTTGGCTCCCCACCCATAAAACAACAAGCAAATGGCAAATTTTTGCTAACAAATCATCAGTGAACTGCTAAAAGTACTGTCAGTAAACTGTCACAAAAACATGTGTACACATTTACCACAGAATATTCAATTTTATGCAATTGTCGGTCATCTCTACCTGAGACCAGCACTCCCCTAGAGGTGTCTAAGGGCCATCCTAGAAGACTAACACCCCTGTGTCATTAACAATAATAGGACATTTACATTTCATTGAAATAACAATAGAAGAGTGTAAACGGAAAAACAGTTGTAACATTAGCACTTGTGATGATAGTTAATAAGGCTGTGCATCTGAGAAAATAAAATGGACAGACAAAAATGCCTATGCCATCAGTAAACTTCTAAGAAATGCATACAGATAAAAGTAGCATTTACTAATGCATACATATATATATATATATATATATATATATATATATATATATATATATATATATACACACACACACACACACACACACACACACACACACACACACACACACACACACACACACACACACACACACACACACACACACACACACACACACACACACACACACACACACACACATATATATATATATATACACATACACACACACACACATATATATATATATATATATATATATATATATATATATATATATATATATATATATATATATATATACATATATATTTTTTTTCTTAGCGACATGTGAATATATCCAGTATATTACTGAAAAATGCAATCATACCTTATCAAAATCAGTAGTCTTCTGTGCAGATATTTCCAAAGTAATAGCAATCTTCAACTGTGTTATCCACATAAAACAAGTCTCCTCACCTTCGGGTTCCATAGCTACAGGGTTTACTTTTTAAAGTGTAGATTCAGAGCTGTGAGCATGGTGAAATGGAAATGAGGTGTGAACTCATTAGAATTGCTGAATCTGAAATACTTGGTTCCGTGTATCAGATGTAAATGTAGTGCAGGCACTCCCTCAGTATTTGTTGCTAATGGATTGCAGCTGTAAATGATTACTGGTAGGGAGAAGGAAAACACAACAGCAAGTCAGACTCCCTTACCTCCAGTGGGTGTGTCAGCCAGGTTAGACTTACAAAATGTAGAAGTAGTGGTATCAAGGTTTTAAATGTAAGTAAGCAACACACATTTCACAGTTTCTGTTCAGTAACATCCAACCTGCCCTTAATTTCTTGACAGCTGTATATTATTGCCATTTAATATCCTTACGCATTTTAAGGACAATGATACAGAATGCTTTACAGACTGGATGTCTCAAATTACAGGTGAGACAAGAGAAGAATGAGCAACAAACACAGAGAGATAAGACAGAGCTGCATTTCTGAAAGCAATAGTCATAAATGGTTGCGTGATCATTCAGTGCACTACATATGTAATTAATACATGTACAAACAACTCAGAAGTGTACAACTGTCATATGTTTTATTAATACTGTTGATGATGCTGCAGTTGCTTGTATGCACAATGATTTTCATTCTCTGTTGCAAAGCTGTTACTGTGGCAAAGAGAGTTAAGGCACCCTTACTGTGTTTTGAAGGTTCATTGGAGTGAGAGTTCATATTCATACCTGTGTAAAAATATTTCATGTGTACCAATATAAATATTGTAGTGTTGTTTATTTAATACATTTTTTTCTTCTTTTCTTGTAATTTTCCTTTTTTCTAATGAGTGGCTTAACACAAACAGGGGAAATGGAGAAACACAATAAATGTCATGTAATGTACTTCTTTGATAACCAATACATTAACTACACCTGTGAATCAACTGTGTATGTAGAACATTTGCTAAATACGTTGATCTACACAGTATATATTATCTGTAGTTCAAGTCTCACCTTTGTCTTTTAAGGATGAAACCTAATAAACACTGCTCACAAGGCTAAAACAAGTTTAGCTTTGCTTGTTTCATTTGTGTGATGCCTAGCAGTGCACAAAACTGGACTAATGTCCCAGACAGGAAACAGATAGAACACCTGCAGACAGGGCGTAGACAATTTAAATGTCAAAAGAAGATACATTGTTGAAGTTTTTGCTTTCCATGGTGCAACACCGCTTAGCTACATTGCTTGGCAGCTAGCAACATTCTCCAACACCTGCAGGTCTAGAACACTTGTGGAGAAGACGCAGACAGTCAACAATTTCAAAACAGATACATTCTATTAATTCTGTTGGGCAATGCGTAAACATGCTAAGTGGCATTGCATGGTGGTTAACATACAGAAGTTAAGAATGAATAGGGAATTATCCAACTGTTATTTAACTATTCCTGTGGCAGCAGGTGTAAGTGCAGGGCTGTAATATAGATGGTCCTGGATTCTAATACAGGAAGTGCAACATATTTTTGCTGTTGTGACAGTCCAGTTTATAGTAATGAACAGGAAAATATTCAAATGTTATTTCAATATTCCTGTGGCAATAGGTGTAAGTGTAAGGCTGTTATACATATGGTTCTATGTTCTAATATAGGAAATTCCAGACCGTTTTACTGTTGTTCCATCCATTTCACATTATATTAAATATCACTTATAATAGTTTATACATAATTGTAAATAACAACTATACATTGCACTGGAACTGATAGGAATTATATGTATGAGGGATAAGACACACTTACTATATTTTGAAGGTTCAGATGTATGACAGAGGGTATACTGTCTCTTATGTTTCTGTAAGTATAATTCTGCTCTCTGGCCTTGTCTTCACACTTAATTAAGACACATACACAAATAAATGTCTATACAAGGACTCTGTCAGGTCACACACATGCATTGTTAACACCTCAATATTTTCTCTGTATTTATAAATAATTCATGACTATGTCTGAGAAGCACTTCTTCTGTGTCAAAGATAGAAAATCATTGCTGTGAAAGAAAATGTTTTGCCCCTTATGTATAGGTTTGAATCCTACACTGTAAAAATCCAATTTTTTCAGTGTATAAAGCCAAACCAAACATGTGTCAGGCCATGAAATTTATGCTCCCAGTGCATGTATACAAAGTTAAACATGATAACAGGAACTGGCAGGCTGAAATCATTATTTGCTATTGTGCTGCTTTGGGATTAGACTTGTGGGGTGTTAGAGGGGGAAGTGCCCAATTTAAGGCACAGAGGTGGGGTATTCAGGAGTTCAGAATCTTTACTGGACTCCTGGTAAAGTGTCACAGTCAAAGACTTTTGCAGGGGAGACTACCGGCTTCCATTACAAGCCTGAAACTTGGAATAGTCTGGCCAATGCTATATCCAGTGTGACCACATCTCACATACTGGAGAACAGTGTAGGCACCACTTTATAACCTAAGAAGGTGCAAGAGGGATAAATTCAGCCAATAGTTGGATTAGTTCTGAACTAGGAACATCCTACAGTTGTGTACATATGCTAATAAAGACAATTTATAATGCATGGAAAGCTAAATAGAGGAAATATTGCTATGCATAATGCTCTTCTGTTCTTTTCTTTTCTTTTGTTTTCTTTTCACAATGAATTCTGAAATTGATGTGAATAGGCAGGCCCATGCTGAGCACCTACAGAGACTGAGGGAAGCAAGTGGTATGTATGCAACACAAGTGAAGTATTACTGTAGGTTTAAGATTTAAAGACATTTTTTTCTTTTCTATACAGTAGTAGCCAAGTGAGCATGCATATCCTAACAGTAAAAGCAAGTATGCATGTGTTAGTATGTAGCACAAATTAACTTGAGGAGTAAAGTGTAAGATTACAGTCAAAGGTTGTGGGTGCAAATACCACAAGTAACAAATATACAGTACTGGAATTCTTTAATAATATTACACAAATTAAATTCTATACAAGTTGTATAAATGCTCGCTGTTAACTTTAATCTGTATAATTGGACCAAGCATATGTGCAATATTTGCAATTTGTAGGGATTACTTTGAACAATCAGTTATTATAGTTTGAACTTGTTAGGGAGTATACTTGAATATAAAACTTCAGATAAAATAGTTGTGTTATTGTGATAATGAATGTATGTCATATATGATGGTACTAATTTTATTTCTTTGTTTTCTCTCACCCCAACCCTTATATCTTTTTTTAGTTTTGATTATATATTGTCAAAATGTCTCCATGTCATCCATCTGTAACAAATAACTATATGCTTCATGGCACAGGGAGGTAGGCTAACCCCAATGGCTCAGCCTGCCCCTACTCCACCAGCTCCAGCATTAACAGCCAGCACATATGGGACACAATCTGGCAGTACTGCCCCTGTGTCCCTTGCACTACCTGTGTCCTAAGGTAGAACTACCCCAGCAGCTGGTGCTTTGGTACCCTCCAGTAGTACTAGCAGAGATGGGGATTTTAACACCCACCAGGAGATGTCCGGGTTGGTGCATAGGGTTGTGCACAACACCACTGGTGTACACCTATACCAGATAGACAGGCTGCTCTCCCTCATGGTTAGCAGGAGGAGGAGATGCCAAGCACTCCAGCAACCAGTGGAGTATGTGAACAGTGAATACAGTCCTGCAGGTGAGAACTAGATTATTTCTGTCTCCATGTTTGATGGACATGGGCTTGCATTTTCCCCTCCCTCACCCTAATCCTGGTGTCCCCCAAGCTTGTGTGTCCCTTACCATCCATGTGTCTGGTCATTTTTGCCCTGTTTATTTGCATTTGCTTCCTCAACTACCCATCTTACCTGACCCAAGAATACCATCTTTCATTATCCAGCATTTCTCTCTTACTGAAGTAAAAACAAAAAAATGGGCACCTGTCCACAATAAAATATTGTCCCACTCATAGGACTCCATTTCACACATGTGTCTTCTTGACACGCTTGACTTGGTCCAATTGGCTATACAACATGATTGCGTTGCTGTCATCTCTCTTTGTTGAGTTGACAGTCCAAATTCAGCTTATATTCTGAAGATATTTTCATTTTACATTGTAGAAGAAATCGATAGCTATGTTTTTTTTTTCTATGTCCTTCCTGCACATTACTATATTGCTTTCCCTTTGTTTTCCCCCCTGCTTGTCCCCCATTTCATCACTTTCCTATCTACCTGATTTTAACATCTATAATCTGGTCAAAAAATAGAATCACGCACAACTCACATGAGTAACAAAAAAACCCCAAAACAAACAAAAAAAAATGGAGCCCTTCACTTTTTGGCTTCTGTATTTGCGTGAGGTTTGGCACCATGCATCAATGCCAAGCAATGGTGAATGGCTCTTTTGTGGTGCGGTATCCTCCACACAAAACCACTTAAACATATTCCACTGCATTAAAAGACAGTAACACATAGTGAATGTGGTATACAGAATAATTTCATTGCACTATATTATCACTAGTTATTTAAAAGTATTACAAGCACTTGGATTTGAACTCTATATCATTTGGGCTCCAAAAGAAATGTGTCAATGCATTTACGCCTGCTGCCACAGAGTCAGCTAAACAGCAGATGCGTTTCATGCCCTCAGTACTGAGAACTCTAATAATTTTAGCAATGAGGCTTGCATTTGTGCACTGTTTAACTATGTGTAAACAGGGAAGGCAGTAGAAATGTATATCTCACATGCACAAACACTTTGCCATCCATCATGCAAACCCGCTGCTCAGTGGTGCACTATGAAATGTGCACAATAGCTCATGTTACTATTGTTTACTGTCCATCTAGTCTTCGTCCCATGAAAGTACATGTAAATACACAAACAAAGGGAAGGCAATTTTTAAGGAAAGAGCACATATTTACACTGTAGCCATGTGTTACCTGCACCCATGCATTTGAAACTTGGTCTCTCAGTACATGTTCCCAAATATATCAGCTACACTACAGAAATAAATACAAAAATGCTTTAGTATATGCCATGGATATCTTTATACTGACAATATACATTCAGATTTTCCAATACGTGTAATAACGTGGACAGCTGTTTACATATAGTTTGCAAAGCTGTCTATTTAAGGTACACCTGCACATTGGAAACACAACAGCAAATGCTACACTTTGCACACTCATCAATCTGGTAACATGCAGAGCCTTAATATCTTGACAGTTGTACATGGCTAGCTATCCATTACATTCAGGCCTTCCTACATTTTCTCTCAAACATCCAATGATGATAAATTGTCCTGCAGCCTTGTAAAAGTCAGACGTGTGCTGTGGTGCTTGCTTTAAGTACTGAGTTATCTAGCCTGTATACCTTAGGTAGTGGTTCTAATTTCACTGCAGTCAACTGGTCTGTATGTGTGTCTTTGTTTAGTCAGAACAGCATAACTGAGTATCAATATTTTGGCAGTTGTACATGCCTACACATCCTTTTCATTCAGGGCTCCCAAATACTTCTATCAAACATCTAGTGATGATGTCATCCACTATAAATTGTCCTGTAGCCTTATAAAAGTCAGACTTGTGCTGTGTTGCTTGTGTTAAGTACTGACTTATATAGTCTGTGTCATTAGTTAGGCAAGGGTTCTAATCTCACTGCAGTTGACTGGGAAATATGTTTGTGTGTGTCTATCTAGTCAGAAGAGCATAAGTGAGTATCCTGTAGTTACCACTCCAATCCCATGGGTTGCCAATATTTTGACATGTGCACATGTCTACACATCCATTTCATGCAGTTCTCCCAGCATCTTCCCTCCAACATCCACTGCTGATATCATCCACTATAAGTGTCCTGCAGCCTTATAAAAGGTACACTTGTTCCATGGTGCTTATGTAGAATACTGAGTTCTCTAGTCTGCATACTTAGTTAAGGAGGGATTCTAATCTCACTGCAGTCTATAGGAATAAGAAGTGTACTAACTGGTTATCTGACAGAGTAGCTGATGCTTGGAACAGACTACCAAATTACATTAAAGCAAGTACTAGTTTAGATATTTTTAAGAACAGCCTGGACATTTATTATGGGAACAAGTGTTTTGGCATATTGGCAAGCTAGAAGGGCTTTAATGCCCGTGCTTGAAACATTTGTATGTATGTATGCATGTCAACTGGGAGGTGTGTGAGTGTGTGTGTGTGTGTGTGTGTGTCTATCTAGTCAGAAGAGCATAAGTGTGTATCCTGTAGTTACTACTCCAATCCTATGGATTGTTAATATTTTGACACTTACAGATTATTTATTTATTTTACATTTGGTTACCGGGAAGGTCCAACTGGACATGGGTCCTTTTTCAGCAGAGGGCCAGGGAGAAAAGCTCCACAAATAACATTTACCCAGACAATAATAGTTTACAATTTAAGTTCACACAGTACAGTGTATTTATGAGAAGTAGTATTATTTAACATATGACAAAAATTATATAGTAGCACCAACAAGTAGAAATCTTAGTTTCAACAGTGAGTAGAGTTTACATTATTGCAGCTGCCATTAGGTACAGCAAGGGTAAGATACGAGTAGGTCTAATTATAAGAAATGTGATGAGAGAAGTGGGGGGGGGTGAAAGGTTTGACTGATGACCACAGAAAAAGGAGACAGAGTTTAAGAAGGGAGGGGTTTGAGTATTATCATGTACTGTCACATTTGCAGAGCCATGAGTTCAACAAATGTGATTTTAAGGACTTTTTAAATTCAAGTATGGAAACTGTAGCTGTGATGGGCAGGTTATTTCAATGTTTGGCTATTGTGTTAGAGCAGAAAGATGAACCTGCAGCATTGTTATCTTTAGTTACTTTGAGGAGAAATTTGTTAATGGAGTGTAGGCTTCTGGTACAAGAGTATGAAATGATCAGGTCTTGTAGTGAAGGGGTTTTCTCAAGATGATATAGAATTTTATGTTGTCAGGGTAAGTTAATTCTATTGTAGTAGGTGAGGAAATTCAAGCCAATTGAGCTGTTTGAGAGCTAGACAGTGGTGTGATCTGTAGGAACTGTTAATAGCGAATTTGACAATTTTATTATAGCAGGCTTCTAGTTTGGTTAAGTCAGATTTCCCAATGTTGGTGAGGATTTGGGAGGCATCTCCAGTTGAGTCACTACAGTTTATTTCATCATGTAGCTGACTGACTGACTAAGTTTACTAGTGAGTACAGCACTTTATATACTGTTTTGACAGTTGCAGTCTTGCCTCTTTAGACATACACGGTGTCCTAATCTGGTCATGCATTTTATTTTAAGATTACTACTACAACAGTTTTCCTTTTCTGTAACAAGTACATAGCAAGCATTTCTTGCTTCAGCTTGCTTTGTCATCAAATCGACATACTTCTTAATTGTCTGACATTTCTAATGAGAAAGAGTATTCATTATGGTTACAGCTGCAGTTCATATTTACATTATTATTACTGTTGAATAATTCAGAATTAATGAAAGTTTGAAACTTACAAAGTAATATAATACAAAAGCATAATGAAAACTTCATATAAAAATCTGCAGCATGTATATGTAAGGCACAACATCTGCTCCCGTCATTCATTCTATAGACAACGTATGAAATATAATAATATACATTTTCTTTTTCTTTGATGTTTGTAACATATATGTACATTTACAGAACATGTATTTTACATTTTGTCTATTCTTTACACATATAGTTTAAGAATGTTTTGATAGAAATGGAAGAGTAATGATTAATACATGTTTCAGCATGTTTATAAAACTTCTAATAGAAGAGCCATTCCCTGCTGTTACAATACATCAGAGTCTGTCAGTGTGTGACCCTTGTTTCAGGCTGCTATGACATTTCCAGGCTATTTCTATCCTAATAGCAGGCTGAGCTGAGAATTATAAAAAACACTACGAACTCTTATAGTTGATTTACATCTGTTGTCTGACATCTGATTATTAGAGGAATTATTTTCAACATAAATATTTGTTTATATTAATAAGTATGCCTTGATAAAGAGAGGAATTATTCATAAACATTATCTTATCTTGGCTGATGCTCATTTAGCCAGGCATTGTATTTCCATGCAGCATTGCATCATTTTATGTCACTGGCATTCACATAAAAGATTGTTCACACATGCTGCTCAGGGAAGATTTCAGTAAGCTGGTGTCTCAAAATTATTTGAGATCCCAATACTATAACATGCATGCAATGGTGGCCCTAGCAGTGTTTATTAAAACTGTTTATTTCTATATAGAATACGTAGTTTTTTGTGGACTTTATTTATGGTGACAGAGCTATGGATATCGAATTTCATGTTAGAGTCAAACACAACCCCAAGAAGCTTTGTATGGGTAACAGGAGATATGAAAGTCTTGTTATTGGATATGATGTTGAATGAGAGGTCAGGATTGGTATGTTGTGTGGGTTAGAAGATGATGTTTTGTTTTGTTTGGTTCAGTAGTAGCTGGTGGTCAGTGAGCCAAGATTCGACAGAGGGAAAGGAGGTCTGAGTTTACTGGTGTAGTTCCTGGAGGGAAGAGGAGGCACAGACCAACGTAGAGTCATCTGTGTACTGGTTGACTGAGGAGTGGAGAGTAGAGGTGTAGAGGTTATTGGTGAATATAGTAAACAATAAAATCTGAGGATGGAGCCTTGTGGAACCCCTATTGTTACTAGGAGCAGAGGTGACAGTTCCTGGTGCCATTTAACTGCCTGCTGTCTACTTGTTAGGTAACTATGAAACCATGCTATATATAGTGTTTTGGCTAATATTGAGTTCTGATAGAGCTTTTATAAGGTTGTTATGATTAACCATATCAGAGGCCTTGGAAAGGTCTAGGAAGATGGCTGAAACATATTTACCATCATTTCTATGCCCATTAACTATGTGATTGAATGACATGAGCACAGTGGTTGTGCTATGGAAAGGCCTGAATCCTTGTTGAGTGTTAGTGAGCAGTTTCTGTGTGTTGAGGTGTTTCCTAATTTTTATGTGAATACACCTTGCCAGCATTTTTGAGAGGGGAGACAGTATAGTTATGGGCAGTAATTTGTTAGTTCTTTTGAGTTGCTCCCTTTATGAAGAGGAATAATATGGGAGATTTTCCAGAGGTCAAGGAATAGTTTTTCAGAAATAGAGTGGCTGATAAGGATGGCAACTAGATATGCTATTACGTCAGTGGCAACATTTAGGAATTAAGCTGTGAGTTCATCTGCAGCAAGTGTGGTTGGTTTTAGCTTTTTGAGTAATTTTAATCAAGTTTACAAGGACAACTTGAAAGGTAAAGCTGTTTTCATTAGTAAGGTATTTGTGTTTCTCATTGGGGTCGGGGGAGTTTTAAGAGTTTGCTAGTATGAGAATGGATTCAGTAAAGAATTTGTTAAATCAGGTGACAATATTATTTGAGGTATCTGTAGTAGCAAGGGGAGGAGTCTTAGATGTTCCTGGCTGAAGTACATTATTAATAGCTGTCGAGAACTTTCTAGGATTATGTTGATATTTCATTTGTATGCTACACTAGTAGTTAATTTTGTCTGTTTTAATCATTTTTGGTTTTGTTTCTAAATTCTAGGTATGTTTGTTTTGAGTTTATTGTTTTTACTTTGTTTCAGTTAGACCAAGCTTTATCCCTTGCATGAAACAGCGATCTGGTTTCTTTGCTCAGCCAGGGTGTATGGTTTGATTTAAATCTAATGGCTCTAGGTGGAGCATGGGAGTTTAGCATGTTTAAGAATGTAGAACTTAAGGACTTTACAGCTTCATTAAGGTTGAGCTGCTTGATGGGATTCCAATTACAGGCTTTTAGTGCTGAGATGAAGTTTGGGATAAAATTATTTTTGTTATGTATTTGTTGGTAGGTGGTATTTTTTTCTACAGATGGGTGGTTTCTAATTATATAGGTAGGCAAGTGGTCACTCAAGCTGTCAGGTAGGCTGCCAGATTGAGTTATTTAGGATGATTTGTTTGACAGTATCCAGTCTAGGATAGACAGTCTGTTGCTTTGTCTGTTCTAATAGGAATTTGGATTAGCTGAGTGAATCCATGAAGGTTTATATGAGAAGTGGTTATAGGTGAGTTACATGTTGTCCAGTCAATGTTGAAGTCTCCTAGAATAATGATTTTCTGAGGAAGTGTCTTAAGTGCTCGGTCAAGTAAGCACTCAAGGAACGATATATTATTATCAGGTGGGAAGTAGCATCCAATTATATTATTATTTTTTCTAGTGTTAATGTTTAGGTTAGAGAGTAAAATTCTGGTGATACCTAGATCTGGAGTTGGTATGTTTAATGTTGTGACATTTAGTTGGTCTTTAAATAATATTGCAACACCACCTCCCTTTTTGTTCATTCGGTCTTTGCGTACTAAATTATAACTAGGGACAGAAATTTCAATATTGGAGATGTACTTTATTTGAGAGGCTTCTAATATTAATGCTTAGTATTAGTAGATCAGTAGTATTTCCTGGGGAAACAGGGAAGACTGTGGGGTGTATTTCTATTGGGAGGGCTATTAGAAGGAGTTGTAGGTCCAGGGTTTGGGTGTATGTCTCTGCTGAGTGACAACCTAGATGCAATGTGTAGAATTAGTTTAATGATTTTGGTGTGATACTTATTGAATAGTAAGGGTGGTTTATCTGAGTGCTGGAATGGTGGGGTTTTAGTAAAATGTGGTGATAGGTTGCAATATGAAAGACAGCTGGGCATATGCAGTGTTTGAGTGAAGTAGAATGCATAGTATGTGCAGTAGTTGTGATATGGTGAGGAGCTGTTATTGGTTTAGTATGGTGATAGGAGGTGAGGCTTGTAAGTAAAGTAAAAGTTAAGAGTGTGAAAATGTGTGAGAGGAGCATGATGTAGCTTTGTTTTAAAGGCTAGAGAAGCAAGAAAAGTTACAGTTGTAGGAGTTAAGGTGACTACAGCTAACTGCTAAGTTTAAGTGTTAGAATAGAGTAAGTTATGTTAAATAATCTATAGCTAGTAAATGTGTTAAGTAGTTAAGTTAAAGTTTGATAGTTTAGGTAGTGGTTTGAGAAGTGTGTTGAGATGAGGAATGGGTGAGAGAGTTTGCTAAGCTTAATTGAGAGAGAACAGTGATTGGACCATGCAGATTAGTGGGTGTGGTATAAAGCATATAAGTTAAAGGAAAATGGGGGTAGATGGGAATGGGGTAGGGTAGAGGAGTGAGTCCGAGCGAAGCGAGGGTGAATGGAGCGGACTTGGCCATGAGATGCGGGAAACTTTTAAGAAAAACTATCAGAAAGGTGCTGATATCTGAAAGTCAAGAGATCAATCAGATAAGGTTAACTGTGAAAATGCTGGAAAGTGAACTTAATTCTAGAAAATAAATGTAGAGATTAATTCAGGGAGCCCTCACCGAACTAGTCCAGGACAAAAATGGATAATTAAATTGGAATGGGAAGCCAATATTTTCAAAAGACAAAAACCTGAACTTGAAACACAGGAGAGTCTATTGGAAGCAGTTGACTGATTGGAGCCAGTGGGTTAGAGATGAAGTTAGAAACAGGTGGGGGATTGAACCAGCAAGAGTAGTGTGCCAACACAATCTTAGCTTAACAGAGTTTTAATTATGTGGATAGGCAGTAATTCTATAATAATGGTATTATAACTGCAGTAATAGTAATTCTATAATACTGGTATTATTATAACAGCAGACATACAATGCACTTCCAGAACTTAAAGGGCAGGCCACTAGAGTCACTGTGTTTCTTGGGTTACTGGGTTCCAAACAGTTCTAGCTTATGATGCCGGTGGTGGTAATGAGTACTTTCTTCTTTAGGTGTAACTATAATGCAAAAGAGAACAAAACATGTATTTAGGTCTGGGTAAGGTTATTAAAATACACTTGATAGAAAGAGGACTAATAGGGGTGAAGGTTGAGGGAAAACATCAGAGAGGCAAGTATAATTCAGTAGAGTAGAAGAAAAAGCAAAAGTGATAGTGTAAAAAGCTGAAGAGATAGTGTAAAAAGTTAGAGTGGGATAGGATTAGGTTCAGATCGTGGGAGGGCTTGGTTAGGAGAAGAAAGATGGTAGAAATAGTATAGCCAGAGATTAATAACATACAACACTAATATAGAGCAGCTGTAGGGCAATTATCACAGCTATGCACTTGCCTCTGGACTAAGAATTTATCATGCAAACATTAAATAACTAGGTACATTTACAGAACAGGTCCAGCTGAAGCATAACAAATAATGTCTATATTGTACACTGAGCACAATAACAGTTGCAGCGATTGCACTTAGCAAATAAGGACTCAACCTACACCAGAAACTTAGCATACAATATGGTGTCTTAGTATCTTCTTCTTCTTTCTGCTGTTCCCATTAGGGGTCACCACAGTGGATCACCTGTTTCCATTTCTTCCTGTCCTCCACATCTTGCTCTGTCACACCAACCACATGCATGTCCTGTCTCCCCACATCCATAAACCTTATCTTAGGTCTTGCTCTTTTCTTCTTACCTGGCAGCTCCATCCTTAGCATCCTTTTCCCAATATACCCAGCATCCCTCCTCAGTACATATCCAAACCAACACAATCTCACCTCTCTGGCTTTGTCTGCAAACCGTCAAACCTGAGCTGACCCTCTAACATACTGATTCCTAATCCTGTCCATCCTCATCACACCCATTGCAAATCTTAACATCTTAAACTCTGCCCCTCCAGCTCTGACTCCTGTCTTTTTGTCAGTGCCACTGTCTCCAGCCCATATAACATAGCTGGTCTCACTACCTTCTTGTACAACTTCCCTTTCACTCTTACTAGTAACCGTCTGGCACAAATCACTCCTGACACTCTTCTCCACCCACTCCACCCTGCCTGTACTCTCTTCCTCACCTCTCCCCCACACTTGTCATTATTCTGAACTATTGATCCCGAGTATTTAAACTCATCCACCTTCGCCACCTCTACTCCCTGCATTCTCACCATTCCTCTATCCTTCCTCTCATTCACACACATATATTCTGTCTTAGTCCTGCTGATCTTCATTCCTCTTCTCACTAGAGCATATCTCCATCTCTCCAGGGTCTCCTCCACCTGTTTCCTACTCTCACTACAGATCACAATGTCATCTGTAAACATCATAGTCCATGGGGACTCCTGTCTGATCCCGTCTGTCAACCTGTCCATCACCATTGCAAATAAGAAAGGGCTCAGAGCTGATCCTTGATGCAATGCTACCTCCACCTTAATTGCATCTATCACTCCTACCACAGATCTTACCATGTCACACTACCTCCATACATACCCTGTATCACTCTTACATCCTTCTCTGCCACTCCTGACTTCCTCATTCAATACTGCAACTCCTCTCTAGGTACTCTGTCATATGCTTTCTCTAAATCCACAAAGACACAAAGCAACTCCTTCTGACCTCCTCTATACTTTTCCATCAACACACTCAGAGCAAATATCACCTCTGTAGTGCTATTTCCCGGCATGAAACCATACTGCTGCTCACTAATCATCACCTCCCTTCTTAACCTAGCTTCCACTACTCTGTCCTATAACGTCATACTGTGACTAATCATTTTTATCCCTCTTTAGTTACTACAGCTCTGCACATCACCGTAACTCTTAAAAATCGGTACCAAAACACTTATTCTCCACTCCTCAGGCATCTTGTCACTCTCCAAGATTTCATTGATCAATCTGGTTAAAAACTCCACTGCCATTTCTCCTAAACACCTCCATGCTTCCACAGGCATATCATCTGGACCAACAGCCTTTCCATTATTCATACTCTTCATAGCTGTCCTTACTTCCTCCTTGCTAATCCATTGCACTTCCTGATTCACTATCCCCACATCATCCAACCTTCTTTCTCTCTCATTCTCTTCATCCATCAGCCTTTCAAAGTATTCTTTCCACCTGCTTAACACACTCTCCTCACTTTTAAGTATGTTTCCCTCATTATTCTTTATCACCCTTACCTGCTGCACATCTTTCCCAGCTCAATCCCTCTGTCTAGCCAATCAGTACAGGTCCTTTTCTCCCTCCTTAGTGTTCAACCTTACATACAACTCTCCATATGCCTTATCCTTAGCCTTTGCCACTTCTCTCTTCATCATACACCTCATCTCCTTATACTCCTGTCTACTTTCTTCATCTCTCTTACAGTCACACTTCTTGTTCACCAACCTCTTACTCTGTATACTCGCCTGTACTTCCTCATTCTGCCACCAGGTCTCGTCCTCCTTCCTCTGTCCAGATGTCACACCAAGCACCTTTTTAGCTGTCTGCCTTACAACTCTGCTGTAGCTACCCAGCTATTTGTTAACTCTTCACTGCCACCCAGTGCCTGTCTTAACTCTTCCCTGAACTCCACCTCACAATCACCCTTTTTCAACTTCCACCATTTGATCATTGGCACTGGCCTCACACTCCTCCTACTCTTCTTGATCACCAACGTCATCCTACAGATCACCATCCTGTGCTGCCTAACTACACTTTCCCATGCCGCCACTTTATAGCCTCCAGTCTCCTTCAGATATGGTGTCTTAGTATAAACCATGTAATATAATCACAATTGCAGCAGATCAGCCATGCCTTGTGATTTAGCGCTATACCATATTAGATTCCTGGCAGTCAACCTAACATGTGAAAGGTAGCTGTGATGAATGTGTTTTCAGTAAATTCACTGCAAGATACAGCATCATAACTATAATGCAGATATAGTTCTAGAACATATAGGTAGGGCAGAACCTGATACTTGTATTAGCTACTTATAGAATCTCCCAGGTTCTGTTTTATGAGTACGCAGCCAAAAGAAGCTATGCGTTAATTTCCAAATAGGGTTTTTACATAACGGCTACTGTTAGCATTGACCTTATAATCATGGCAGACTAAACAGAAGTCTTTCCACCATTACTGTTAGACAGAATAGATTCATAGGTAGGTAGTAGGCTATCGGCCCAAGGGCCTATGCAAGCCTAGCCAACAAGGTTCCCTGGCTTACGCCACCCAAGAAAGTTATTTTCCTGTGCCACTGATGAGCAGAGACACAGAAGTGATCCCCGGGGTGTATTTCCTATTTCCCATCCACTCATCAAGATTTTTCTTGAAGAGTGCTAATGAAGAACTTTGCTTGACATAGATGGGTAGCCTGTTCCAGAGTATGGGAAGTCTCTGGGATAGGAATCTATCCCTCCAGCATGTCCTGTTTATTGTGGTGACAAGGTTTAGGTCCCTAGAGCATGTAGCTCGGAGGGATTGGGATTTCTTTAGGTGTAGCCTGTCCAACAGCTCTGGGTTTGACATAGCTTTATATGTAAGGCAGAGATCACCTCTGAGTAGGCGATATGCTACAGAGTAAAGCTGGAGTTTTTTGAGGCGGTCAGTGTAGGGCATTTGTTTGAGTCCAGTAATCCTCTTTGTGAGGTACTTCTGTGGCCTTTCCAGCTGCTGCAGATGTCTTGTGAGGTACATTCCAAAAGGGGCATTGTACTCTATAATGGGTCTAATGAGTGATGAGTAGAGGGTAACGATGACCTCTTTTTTCCTGGACGAGAACCCTTTTATGATGAGGTGTGCCACGTAGAACGACTTCCTGACTACTGTGGTGATGTGACTATCAAAGGAGAGACTACTGTCCACCTGGGTCCCAAGGTCTCTTATCACGCATTCGGTGTTAAGTAGATTGCTGCCTATGTGGTAGTTCATGGGTACAGAGTTTTTACCAAAGGGGATGACACTGCACTTTTTGGCATTGAGCTTGAGGCCATGGCTCTGACACCAGGCATCTCTCTCAGAGAGGCCCTTCTGTAGGATGTTCACATCATTTGGGGACTTGACTATGGCTCCTAGTTTGCAGTCATCAGCGAACTTCGTTAGCCAGAGGCCTTCTGTGTTAGCCTGTACTTCAGAGAAGTAAATACCAAACAGGAGCGGTCCCAGGATGGAACCCTGTGGTACTCCACTTGTCACTGGTTTGAGGTCAGATTTGGAGTCTGCAACTTTTACAGTGTGGGCTCTGTCAGTGAGCCAGTTGGCAACCCATCTTGTGATGTAGGGATTTATGCCTAGTTTATTGAGTTTAGCTATAATTCCAGAATGGGGGATGGTGTTGAAAGCCTTGGTGAGGTCAAGATAAGCTGTGTGAACCACTTTACCCTCATCTACGGCTTTGGTGACTGCCTCAAAGAAGTCGATCAGGTTCAGGAGGCATGATCTGCCTTTCACAAACCCGAACTGGGTGGGATCCAGAGTTTGGAGGTTACCAATGTCTTTGTTTATGAGTTCCATGATGATACGTTCCATGGCTTTGCAGACCAGGCTCGTCAGTCTAATAGGTCTATAGTTCCCGGGATCAATGGTGGCTCCCCCTTTGTGGAGTGGGATAACTGTTGCTATGCACCATTCAGTGGGCACAAAGCCTGATGCGAGGCTATTATTGAACATGGTGCTTAAGTGGGGAGCCAGTTCATTCTGAAGCTCATGTAAATAATGATCTACACATCCATTTCATGCAGGCCTCCTAACATTCACTGCTGGTGTCATTCACTGTAAGTTGTCCTGTAGCCTTATAGAAGTCACACTTGCACCATAGTGCTTGCATAGAATACTGAGTTCTCTAGTCTGTGTACTTAGGTAGGGGTTCTGTTCTCACTACAGTCAACTGGGGTGTGTTTGTGTTTGTGCACTTACGTGTCATTATAAAGAGCATTTTACAAAAGCATGCGTGACACTGCTATTACCATCTTACTCTCACCAGACTCTGCTGATGTCATTAGCTATAGCAGATTTGTGGATGTGCAATATTTCCATCAGGGCAGGGTGAGAGACTGGCCTAAGTCAGGGAAAAGTCTCCTCATCCTATATGGTGCAGATTACTGTGACAAGGCTTTCAGTCTATCCACATACACCATGGCATGGTTTGTAGGCCCTGTATTTTGTTGGTTAGAAACCCCTGTGGACTCTCCAACTGCTTCAGGTGTCTGGTGAGGTACATGCAAAAGGGAGCATTACATGCTATTAGTGTTCTGATGAGGGTTGAGTACAGTGCTGTTATAACATCCTCAGATCTGGATACTATGGCCTGAGTTATGATATGCATGAAATAGCCTTTCCATACCACTGTGAAAAATTGGTGTTCAAAGTTCAGATTGCTATCTACATGTGTTCCCAGGTCTTGCACCACTGGGTTTGAGGATGGGTGGGGGGGTCTTGTTAATGCTGTAATTAGCATGGAATTCCTCTTTGCAAAAGGTAAACATAATGTCACTTTTTTGCATTTATTTGTAGATTGTGTGGCTTTGACACTAATCATTTGTCCATGTTAGCCCCTCCTATAATATGTTAACATCATTGATGGACTCAGTCATTGCACCCAATATGTAATAATCAGCAAACGTGGTAAGCCAAAGGACGTATACTTTACCTGGGCTGTCGAGAAATAGATTCCAAACAGTAAAGAGCCCAGTACAGATCCTTGGGGTATGCCAATGGTGACAGCTTTACTGGTAGAGGTTGATTCACCAACTTTCACAGTTTGTGTTCTGTCAGTGAGCCATTTGGTTAACTATCTAGTGACATAAGGGTTAATCTCCAGCTGTGGGAGTTTCTTAATGATACCTGAGTGGGAGATTGTGTAAAACCCTAGGCCAGATCAAGCTAGGAAGTATACACTGTCTTACCTTCATCCAGGTCTATCACACATAATCAATGGGGTGTGACAACATCACAGATCACCTATAGTGTGACTCAGAACATACACCTACCTGACATGGTTGGATACACACTTCAACACACCCTCCAGATGGAATATGTTCCTTTAGAAGGGTGTACATCATATGCATCCATCTGAGTAGGGGTGAGGCAGCACTTGCTGGATGCATATATAGACACATCCTGATTCTCCTCATTTGTGAGGTATACCAACATGTAATCATGGACCTTTTCTAAATGCACACTAGTAACATTCCGGCTGTGTGCAAAAAACATGTTAATGCTACATCCATGTCTATTACATCTGTTAGATGTCCTCAAAGAGGTCATCAAAAGGGCATACATGATGATAACTCCATCATCCTGTGGAACTTGACCAGGCCAAGACATTTGACACAAATCCACATTGAAGTATTCATGCAACACTGTCAGAAATGGCCACAAAAAAAAAACTATATCATCAAGTAGGTAGACCACTGGATCACATACATGGTATCTAAATGTGTTGAAATGTGTGAAGTGACTTATATCTTGAGTCCAGTGATCAGGTCTGTACATCAAGGCTGTTCGCTAGGTCCTTACCTATCCATTATTTAAGTCACAGACATCAAGAATGACACATCCTATGTCCAAACAGCTGTCTGGAGGTCTACAGATTGTGGGCAATAATTTACTCCAACTGTAATATTAGTATAATACAGACAGTATCAACACACACCAAATATTGTTGCCACAGCCATGACAACACATGAGATGAAGCAAAAACATGGGGGGATTTGTTACATTATGGAAACAAAGCACAACCCACTGATAATGTAAAATCACTCCTCTATAAGCAGAAGTTGTATGCGACCTGTGTCCTGGGGTAGATGGTATGTGGAACATCCACCAGCATGTGGCCATAGTGGTAACTACTCCCTTATATGTAACCACATCTACTGAGTATGTGCAGGACATCCACACAAAGGTCATAATACCTCCACTGTTCACATAATTCATCACACCAGTAACTGAGTACAATGCACACTTCTTCATGTACCTCCCTACACATCACTCATTGATGTGTAACTTGAAGTGTATCCCCTTTTCCGCTGTGAGCTCTCACAGATCTTATTGGCCATACCTATGTATTCTTTTTGTTGCATAAACATTACTGTCTGATGGTGTGAAGCACCCATCACAGTGTTATACCAGATGCATGTGTGATACCTGTTCCGGTGATGCACACAGTACATACATAGCTGTTTGCCAACATTGATGGCATGGGTTATATTCGTGACAGTGTGGACTGTGCCATATGTATGCCATACACATCAGTCAACTAGCCTGGATTTATCATAATGTCACATACAGGTATAGCAGTGTCCCTTCTAACACCTCCAGCAGACGTTACAGTGTCAGGACAGTGTGCTTGATTACCCTCATAGATTTGCTGAATTGTCATAACAGTTGTACAAGTGTGTTTGTGCAGAACCATTTATGATCACTCAGAATCACATATGTTATGTCAGAGATGTGGGATTACTGGTGGTATTATTCTGATATTGCCCATGATTGTGCATGCTTCAGTTTACTGTTGTCCATGAGCCTGTAACTGCGTCCTCTTTGTTGAAGACTTCTGCTGACATTACAGTTATATTATATAAATCAGTCTGCACATCTCACAATATGCACCCATCTCCAATTATATATAACACTCCCAATAGATGCCCTTTCCATTGTTCATGCCAGGATTCTTATATCACAAAGACATCTTCTCCATTGTTATGTCACCTTGTCTGACAGTCACATAATATACATTTTCACTGTGCAGTCTGTACTGTACCATGTCGATATATGATTAGTGTTCGTGCTACAACTGTCTTCCATTTACATGCCCTCATCTGCTATACATTAGATTGTTTCACCTGTCTTCTTTCCCTGTGCTCATTCCTACAATTCATCTGTGTGTCCCTATTTAATACGCACCCTTCCCCTGACTGTTTATTTTAAATGGCAGTTCATGTACTATTACGGATCATTTACACAGCTTTTGTTCAGAATGCCTGAAATGGTATTCCACAATACTCTGCACTGTATACAATGTCTTGTAATGTATTTGGTCGATATACATTGTATATTATTAACCCTGGTAATCACTGAGGCATTATGCGCAATATCGCAGACCTACTTTGCCCGTAGGTAAACAGGTCTATATGTCTGCTACTATTCATGTTGCTTTACACAGTTTCCTGGCTGGCAACACTGTTCAGCATGAAACTGCGCTTATTTATATTTAAATGTGGTGCATGGCATGAATATGTAATTAGCGCTGCTGCTAACACAGCAAACACATAAACTCCATGTAGGCTTTGTGCAAAGTCTACGTGAAGTTCATCGAATCCCACTACATGTGGCATAATATATTATCTGACCTATGAAGATATGACAATAACATGTATCTTACAGTCCAAAATCTGTATAACTAACATGAATATCTTTGCCCATGTTTTCTTTTATATTAACTCTTTGTGCCAGATTACATTCTGAAAATACTTTAATTAAGTCCCAAACAATCAGAACCTTATTTGAATGTATTATCCCTTAAGCAATTAGGTATCTTCAAACTTTCAAACATTCAGAGATGTTAAGCTTTGTATTGTACTTCATTATGACAAGCAGAGTCATTATTGGTTACATCATGCGTAACAACTTGCTCCACTAACGATGCAGTTACATATCCCTAACTTTTACTACATGAGATTGTTATACATAAATTTAATATACCCAAACCATTTTACTGCCTTTATTAAAGATTTGATCTTGTTCTGAAATAACAATGCTTATTAAAGGTTACCTCGTTTTATCAACGTTTTGTGGGTAACCCTAGAATCCCAGCTGAAGATATTATGGTTAAAGGGCAGTGTTTCCCATTATTCATTCATTAATAGTGGATGATTTGTTTTATTACCATATGATTTCTGTCTAAAGCATAATTTTCCTAAAGGCTGTACAACTCTGATTAATATTATGTGGGCCACACTTTAGGCTAAATTCCAATCACATATTTTGATAAAAATAAATTTAATTAATACGTCTTTAAATGAAGCTCTGTTAACCCCCTTACCTACTTCCTTAACTTACCCTGTGTTCTTGAAATTTAAATTTAGAAACTTTCATTTTCATTCATTTCAGACTCTGTTGATCCTTCCTTGCAATTAGATAAAACTTGGAGTCAATTATGGGAGATTTCTTTCTCAGCAGTTCCTTTTAAAATTTAATACATTTTAATACTTATTCACTCCTAAAATAAAAAAGGCATTTTACTTTGCTATTTCACCTTCTTGTCCTGCCTGTGGCTACTTCAGAGCTGATCTCTTTCATATTTTCTGGTCATATTACAGTTCTAAAAAAAAAATTGGAATTTTATAACCAGCTGTGCTGTTAAGCATCTTTTAATAAAGAATGTATCTAGCCACAAGCCATCCTGGGTGTTTAGAGGCTTCATGTAGGCAAAAAAAAATGTACTTTGTTATTCATGACAACCATATCAGTAACATTTTAGATTTTGATGGAACTGGTTTTCTTGTAAAGTATAACACTTTTCTAAAATTTATGCTTAAATATTTAAAAGATTATAGGCTGTCAAACCATTTCTAAAACCATTTTAGCAAATGTAAAAAGTCTTGTGGCTTTCTTGATAAGTTGATCATGTTATAACTTCCTATTTATTGCTTTTCAGCTATGTTGTACAGCTTATCTCTGTTTAACAGTCTCAGATGCCCATCAGTATAATTCCTTCTTATTTATTCAGTGCTGTCTTTCGTGTCAGTCCCTGTTTGTTAGAGAAAAAAATTGGTTTAATGTTTTTATGAAATGTAGAATTTTTACACAGTAATTTTGATATAGTTACTTGTTTATGTTGTTTATTTTCTATTTGTTTATTTTTCATTGCTACTTTTATTCTCGCCACCTCATAACTCAGTGCTTACAAATTTATGAGTATACTGCTCAGATCAAAATCAGCAAAGAGAATACTGACAAAAATGTAACTAGGCACTGTAACTTTTTCCTGGCTACTGTCCCTCCCATCTTTGCATAATGCTTTGCAAGGCAAATTCCTCTATAGATCTGTTTTTACCATGCCTAGATCCTACTTCTGAGAGAAGTTTGCCCCCAAAACAATGTTTTGCAACCTACTGGTCTTCACATTCTAACAAAGAACAAGTCATCAATGCACTCTCAAAGGCCAAAAACATTGCATTGTTAGGCATCAATAATATCCCAGGATGGCTTCTTAAAAGCATGAAACGCAACCTATCAGGACCAGTAGAATCACTACTTAACCTCAGCCACCAGCAAGGCTTTGTGCCAAGTGAATGGAGGACTGCAAGTCATCCCTCTGCACAAGGGTGGGCCATCTATGGACCTGGGTAACTATAGACCCATATGTCTGACTAATCATATGTGCAAAACCATGGAAAGGCTTATTATGGAAATGGTAACAATTACATAAGTAACCTTTAGATACTGGATCCAACTTAAATTAGTTTTGTCAAGGGCAGGTAATGCCTACTCAATCTGCTATACTTATTTGAGAATAACACCATACCAATTGATGAGTGCATACTGATTCATACTGCCTACCTTTACCTGTCCAAAACATTCAAAATAATAGCCCACTCAGACATTATAGACAACCTCATGAAATTAAGTTGAAACCTCTGTGCCACTTACTGGATAGCCATCTTGCTCATTGATAGGACCCAGGACAGGGAAGTCAACCTTAACAAAAAGGCCAGCCACTAATGGAGTTCCTCAAGTCTTGGTGCTCGGACTGCTCCTTTTTGGCATCTACTTCTCTGAAGTCAAGGCCAGCATCAAGGGCTTCTGGCTGACCAAGTTTGCATTAGCTACTTTGCTCTTGTATTTTACTTAAGGACCACGTTTGTGTGGGTTGGACCTTGTCTTACAATGGCTCCAGAGAGTTAGGCAATCAATCTCTGCTCCTCTGACATCTCAAACCATCCGACAAAACTATAAATGCTAAGTTTCAATTTTGCTATTGCATTTGTTGCACTTGACTGTATTTCACACCAACTGTTGCTGTTACTTAAGTAAAGATCTGTTCTGCTGTTTTATTCTGTTGGCATATTTAAGAAAAAACTGTGCTGCTTTTTACTCTGTTGCCTATTTAATTTAAGAAAAAAATTCTGCTTTAATTCTGTTGTCCTGTTGCATTTCTGTTGGTCGTAGTATAGACTGTATTCAGACTGGCTGAATCTAGTTCTGTTTGAGGACCGAGCACTAAAAATCAGGCCATTTTCTTTTGGAAAACCACCCTGTACCCTCTTGCCAGGAGTGTACAGTAGGATCGAATTAAAGGTTACTGGTTCAGGGCTCAGTTTGAGCTATTTCATTGGTTCAGGGCTCAGGTTGAGTGTTTTCATTGGGTTTCTTTGTATTAGCTGCTTTGCTCTTATTTTCGAGTAGCGTGCTATCATGCACTGCTGCACGGAGGGGGCAACTTTTGGCAGTTATAGATGCACCAAGAGATATATTTTCCTTTAGAAGTGACAGCTATATTCCTTCATGTCTACAATCACCACCCCACCCCCTTGTCTGGTTTCATAATAGTTAATTCCAGACTTTTTAAGGTTTCAGTTTCTCTATTTATTCACTTGAGATGTTTGATACACTAGAGACATTTATTCCTTTTGTTTAATAAGCTTGTAATGTTTGTCTCACATATTCTTTCATACATTTGTAATGCTTGGAGGAGTGGAGAGTTAAAGGTACTAGAAATTTTAAAATCGTTCGTGACAGGGGTTAATTCATAAACATCAGTTTAAGATTGAGTTTCCTGGTATATTTTTCCATGTCCACTAAGACATTAGCTAAGGTGGCTTTCTTTGAGGGCACAAAAGGCATGCCTTTTGCAAGCAAGTCTACAGTGATAGCATCAGTTTCCACCATCATAACATTATATACCTTAAAGTCACGAAAGTATCAAACATCTCACATGAAGAAATAGAGAAATTGGAAACATTAAAAAGTCTGGGATTACATATTATATAATCAGACATGGGAGGTGGGATGGTGATTATGAACATGGAGGAATATAATGCAAAAATGTTAGACATTTTGATGAATGGGGCATACCAACATATTTCCTTAAATGAGCTAAATTAGGCTTATGACAAAATTAGAGTTTAGATCAAGGATATGTTTATAGATGGCAGGATATCAACTGATGAATATAACTACCGTAACATGCCCTCTCCCATCACTTCCACTATCTTTGGGAACCCTAAGATCCACAAAAGTATTGAAAATCCACCTATGCCTCCAACTCTAGATAGGACAGGGTCAATAACAAGTGTCTGTGTGCAATTTTTGGACAAAAGTTTAAACAAATTATTGAAGAATGAGGAGGACATCTACAGGGACCTATGTGGCCAATTGTTGATAGGAAAGGGTCAATAACAGCTAAGAGGACAAATAAAGTCTAGCAAAGCCAAATTTGAGGTAAGTTTGTCCTCCCAGGCCAAGGGCAACCACAACGCCTTTTTTAGCTATGTCCACAAACTCAAAGGCAATATATAATTGTGTGCAGAGCTCATTGTAAATGGAGCCACCTACATGGAGCCCAAAGATATAGCAAACCTGCTGGCTGATAAATTCAGCTCCAACTTTACCGTTCTCTCCCTCTCTACCTTCCCTCAGGAAATACATCAAATATAACTCCCCCTGCTATCACTAGAGAATAGGTCCTTAATGCTCTCTCTAAGATTAAGAACACTGCATTAATGGGCCCAGACAATATCCCAGGATGCCGTCTAAATACCAAAAAACATAACCTGTTAGGGCCTGTGGAATTGCTATTTAACTGTAGCCTCCAAACAGGCTTCATGCCTCATGAATGGAGAAAAGCAACGATCATCCCTCTGCACAAAGATGGGCCATCTACAGATGCTGGAAACTACAGACCCATAAGTCTCGCTAGTCTTATATGTAAAGGCATGGAAAGAATTAGCATGGAGATGATCAACAGAGATATAGTAAACCTCCAGACACTGGACCCAGCCCAGTTTGGTTATGTCAAGGGCAGATCATGCTTACTCAACCTAGTGGACTTCTTTGAGAAGGTAACCAAAGCTATGAATGAGGAAAAAATGGTTCACACTGCCTACCTTGACCTGGCCAAGGCATCACACATAATACCCCACTTGGGTATTGTTGACAAACTCAAGCGGTTAGGTACAAACTCGTATGTCACCTGGTGGATAGCCAACTGGTTCACAGACAAGACCCCAGAAGTTTGAATTGGGGAGTCCACCTCTACAAAGAGGCCAGTCACAAGTGGAGTCCCTCAGGGATCTGTCTTTGGACCACTGCTTTTTGGCATTTACTTCTCAGAAGTTAAGGCCAATGCCAGTGGTCTGTAGCTAAATAAATTTGCAGATGATTGCTAATTAGGAGCTGTCATTGAATCGCACACTGACACAAATGTTCTCTAGAAGGGGCTGACACAGACAAACTACTGGTGTCACAGCCATGGGTGGAAACTAAATGCCAAGAAATGCATAATAGTATCCTTTGGGAAGTCATCCATCTGTGGTAACTAACATATTGACAACTCACCCCTTAGAAATGACCCAGTAGTCAGGGACTTAGGAACACACATAGAAAGTAATCTAAACTTTGACCATCATGTGTCTACAGCAGCGAGGAAATCATTCTATGTTGTGCAACTTATAAACAAAGGTATGGCATCTAAGTCCAAGGAAATCATTGTTTTACTGTATTCGGCATTCATCAGACCTATCACTGAGTACAATGCTTCCTTTGGTATGTACCTAATCAGGCATATCCAACAACTGGAACATCTACAGAGGTTCCTCACTAAAAGAATACAGGGCATAAATAAAATGTCCTATGCAGACTGCCTCAAGGCTTTATCCACATATTCTGTCTCATACAGTTTTTTGAGGGGAGATCTATGCCTGGCATAGAGGGCATTGTCAGCGCTAGAATTACCTGTTCTAAAGACTTAAACCTTGCCTGTGATATAAATAGGACCTGCTGGACAGACAGGTATGTATCCCAGAGACTACCCCGTCTATGGAACAGGCTCCCCATCCATGTGAAGCAGAGTTCCTCCCTAACCCAATTCAAGTGCATCTTGGACAACTGGATGGGGAACTGGAAATTCATCCCTGGTTTGGCACCTATTTCCCCAATGGAAACAGGCAGCCTGTAAATGGTTCATCTCCCAGGCCCACGCTTACACTTATCAAGGGTATCAGAACTTGTCAGAGATTTGGGATACATGCCTAGGCTTTAAAAGACCATTGTGGTCATTAGCCTAGTAAACACCTATGAGCCTAATAACAAGTGCCTGTGCAAAACTTTTGGATAATAGTTTAAAAGAATTATAGACGAATGAGGAGCAAATCTGTGGGGACTCTTGGGACTTTTTGGAAAAAATGAACAAAGTGGAAGTGGAGACCAAAGAATATTTAGTCACTGAGGATGTAAAAGACTTACATATATGGTCATTCCACATGAGGAGGGAATATTATGGTTCACAGAATTTTTACATGAAAATCAGGTCCCACAAGAAAGAGTGAATGAATTTGAAGAACTGCTTGAACTTGCACTGAAAAATAATTTTATATATTTTGAGAAGGAGCATTACTGTCAAAAAATGAGGTGGGTATGGGCTGAAATTGTGGTTCATTGGTCATTAACATAGTTATGGCACATTGGGAGAATGAATATACTGAAAGATTAGGATGACACTTATGATAAAGTGGGGAGAGACCCATTATAGTATACAAAACAGGAGCTAGCATGAAAAACATTTTCGAGAGACCCTTTAAACCCACACTGACTCCATGGTAGTAAAAGACATGAAAAATGTGTTTTTTGCAGCTACTGTAGGTATGTCCAAGTAGGAGAAGAATTTGTAATAAATGGACAAAAATTAAAAATGAAAGATAAATTTAATTGTACATTGAAAGGAGTGATGTATGTGGGCCTCTGTCAGGTATGTGATTCATTTTATATAGGTAAGACTGAGTGCACCCTAAAAGATTGAATGTATGAACATATGTATTATATTAAAAGGAAAAAAAATACTAATGTTCTAGCCAAACACATTAGTGACTGCCCAGGCCATAATTTTAAATTCAGTATTTTTGAGCTGGTTAAACATAGTGTGTGTGTGTGTGTGTGGGGGGGGGGGGACCATGGACTCTGAGACTTGAAGCCAGAGAATTATTCTGGCAACTGCATTTTAATATCCAAAAAATACACTCAGGAGGCAGTCACTGGAAACAAATGATGAGGTACTAGAAGCACCATTAAAAGTTGGAGTTTGTTTCCAGTGACTGCCTCCTGAGTGTATTTTTTGATATTTCATATTGCTGTGTGTTTGGATTTGTTCTACATCATGTCTTTGGAGGGAGCATCTGCTGTTCCTGGTATTTTCAGGGTGGGTACTAATATGGAGCCTGCTGGTAACAAGGTATTTTTCCAGAACAGGTTCCAGGAAAGGAAAGACAAACTGGCAGGTATGGATCCCTGGAATGGTTTAAATCTAGGGGATTTTCAGTCATTTTGAACAGTTAGAAAAATATATAGTGAAGGAACTGACTTTATTCTATGATACTATGTTGTTGGACAAGTATCTGGAATTGATTATTACCCCTGAGGTCTCCATGTAGATAAACTACTGCCTACAACTTTAGTGACAATGAGGCTGATTTAATGGAGGAGTGGAAGCATGTTTATACTCACTGTACTCTTAGTTGGCTGAAAATTGTGGTCAAAAGGAACCAGAGACAGTATGAGTAGGTTTGTAATAACACTGAGGAGTTACAGGAGGCGTTGGCCAATGAAACAGCTGAACAGCCCTTTACTGACTGTATGAAGGGCATTAAAGTCCATTTGGTTAAGGTTCAGAAAAAGGTGGTAGATCAGAAGAAAAAGAAACTCAACCATGATATAATGGACTTTGGTAAAGATCAAATATTCTGTTGCAATGAAAACCAGGAAAAAGAGGGTGGGCTATCACCAGAGTCACTGGGGATAGGTTTCTCATATCACATGACTCTTCAGTCTCATCTGGATCTGAAATGCATGCTGGGAAGAAGAATGTTTCATTTGATGACAATAGGCATCTAAATGAGATGGGACAATCACTGCAGAAGGATTTTCAGTCCAAGGAGAGAGGCCAGAGTCAGAAAAATCATGGGGGCAGGAGGAAATAGTGAAAATGAAGTTTTTTGGTGATTTAGTGAAGAAGCTACTGTGGACATATCTTGGGTGGCATATAATAAGTACTCTGATAAAGAAACTGTGACTGATGTTCATTATTGTAGAAAAAATGAAGAAAGTAGGGTATGTATGCCTGGTCAGCTGCATGTTATAAACTTGTCAAATGCCACCATTACTAAAGAACTTGACAATTTGCTGCTAAAGGGAAGCAAGTTTGTGCCTACTTGTTTTCCATTTTTGACAGATGTTATTTTGGACATTAAAAAGTTTTGTAGAAAATTGTATTTACAAGTGTATTTTGAAGGAAAACAAGCACTTGTTGAAACTGATAATGTTGCAATGTTTGATACTGAAGATTCATGCTTGACATGTCTATACATGAAAATGAATTGGTAGATATTTTTTTCTGAAAATGAAGGTGAAGGGGAAGTAGGTTATTTTACTGGTTATGGTAAATTAAAGGAGCCTCATTTTCCCTATTCTAGTACTTTCATTCCCCCTAAATGTAACATTGTTCAAAGTTTTGAAAGGGTATTATGTAAAAAAGGGGAACTTGAATACCATAAGTTTGTTAGATCTAGAAAAGTGTATAACTTATCTAGGGGTGAATGGGACACTTTTAAGTTATGTAGATGTTCAAAATGTGATGTTAAGTTTTGTCAGGCTGACAAGGGGGGTAACTGGGCATTGTTTTCCAAGGAGAAGTATGATAAAATCGTGTTTGATTTGTTAGCTGGTCCAGAATACAAAAATTGGCAAACAACCTCGGGAAACATTACAACAGTCGATTAGGAGAAATTTTGGAAAAAGGGGAAAGATTTATTTTTTTCAGAGAGGGGTGTAAGTAAGTTGTATGTTAAACATCCCAAAGACCCTATTTTTTGCCATCCCTAAAGTGCACAAGAATCTAAATGACCACCCTGGTAGACCAATTGTGGCAGGTGTGAGGTCATTCATGTAAAATATTGGGATTTTTTTTTATTTCCATTTAAAGAACTTTCTATCTAAAATTCCTTCCCATATTAAGTGCACTGCTATTTGTCAGGAAGTGAAGAAAATTCAGTGGTGGAAAGATTGTTACTGGGCTACAGTAGATATTAAAGCTTTATACACCAATATTAAAAGAAGGTGGGGAATAGAAGCAGTTCTTTGTATTTTAGAGGAGGGACCACGTACAGCCTTTGGAAGAAGTACTGGAATTTTGTTTAATGCATAATTATTTTTGTTTTGGGAGATGATTATTTTTTGGCAAAAAGGAGGCACAGCGATGAGGGCTTCTTTTGCCCAGCTATGCTATTATTTTTATGGCCTTTTTTGAGAATAGATTTATTTATTCTACAGACTTTTTTGCAAAGAATGTTATTTTGTTTAAGTGTTACATTGATGATTTAATTTTTATATGTAGGGGAATTTGGATGACTTTTCTGTATTTACTGATCAGTTAAAACAGATCAATTGGGGTTGCAGTATATGTTTACTGTGGATAGATTGAATATACAATTTCTGGATGTGGAATTTTATGTTAAAGAGGATTTGAAGGTAGAACATAAACCCCATGTGAAGTCTACTGCAGTTAATATTTTTACAGGCCAGTAGCATGCACCCATCACATCTTATGGAAGCATTGCCTATGGGCGAATTTAAAAGGATTTATGAGAATACTCCTGATAAGAATTTGGTGGAAGAAGAGTTCATGAAGGTGGAATGGAAATTGTTGCAAAAAGGTTATTCTCATGTTAGTTTGAAAAAAGCTAAGGATAGTGTGTTAAAGGTGGGGGGCAGCAGCTGTGGTAGGAGACATAATAGTTATGATGGTTTTAAAAGTCATCACTGAGATCAGGAAACTGATAGGCAGGACAAAGTATTTTTTTGTTACCAGATTGTCCCCATTTTCTGATATTTTGAGGAGGTCAGTGAAAGATTTATGGCCAGTGGTATGTGAAGATGAGCAAGCAAAGCATTTGTTCCCTTCACGTTACATTTTCTTATCAGAAGTATTTAAATTTAAGGGAGTTGTAAGGTTTCAAGAAGGTTTCTTTCCAGGGGGGTGATATGGGTTCCCTCCCTTGTGGAAGATGTAAAGTATGTTGTAGGATTAAGAACATTTCATTTTGAAAAATTAATGGTAAATTATTTTGTTCTATGGGAAGGTTTTCATGTGTTTCTTGTGGGGTGGTTTATATTGTAGGGTATGGATGCACTCCTGTGAGGTGGTATGCTGGACAGACAAAACGTATGGTAAAAGTTAGAATTCTTGAACATCTGGGACATGTTAGAAATAGGAATTTGGACAGCCAAGTAGCTGAATTCTTTATTAATGCACATGGCAGTTCTGATGTTAGTTGCTTCTTTAGTGTGTTGGCTACATCTTTTCTTGCTAGGGGTGGGGATTTTTTAGCTAGTTTGTTAAAAACGGAAAGCAGGTTCATTCTAAATTATAATACTTTAAAACCTAAGGGTATGAATATAGATGTGAACTTAAATGTATAAGTTATAATATTTATATATGAAACAGTAAACCAAGCTGGAAAAGACAAACTAGTAACTTCAAAATGGAAAAAAACAGGATCCAACCAAGAGACACACTGAGGCACAATAAGCTAGCGCTTTCATCCACTTTTAATGATGTGAACTTCTTCAGAAAAAATAATAATAACCACCTACCCATCTTTTAAATGATTCATTACAGGAAATGATGTCATAATCTGCACAATCAAATAAATTTAAAGTAATAATACTATATAAAATAATTAATATATCTATAAAAATGTATATACATACATATAAATACTACATGTATAAATAAATACAATATATCGGTATGTTATTACATACCTTATATTTATCTATATTTTAAAAAACATTTTATATTAATGACTTCATTAAGCCTTGGATATATATCAGCCCCAAAAAGGAGCTGCCAAAATGCTTCCTTCTGTTCTAATGTGTTGTCAATGTCACCACCAAACATTTTTTCTCTACATAATCTAAAACAAAAAAATTCAAATTTCTTAAAATCCGTGCAGGAAAGAGCATGTCTAGCTAAAGAATAGTTTTTATCTTTTTTCTTTGTAGCTAGAACATGCTCATAAATTCTACATTTTAAAACTCTTTTTGTTTTACCTATATAGTAATTTTTGCATGTGGAACAAGTAGCCATGTAGACTACATTTTCACTATGGCAATTAAAATATTTATTTGCCCAGAATGTTTGTCCCAAATGTTCTATAGTGATAAAGGATGAATTACACATGAACCTACATTGTTTACAGTCCTTACATGCAAAAGTACCTTTTTTGTTACTAACTGATCTATCTTCATAAGTTTCTGACTTCTGAGAAGTTTCTAACTTCTGTCTAATATTTGTCACCTTTTTGTATGTAAACTTTGGTAAATGACCCAAAGATATACTTAATTCCTTGTTACCTAAAATAATTCTCCAGTTCTTCTCAATAATTTCCTTTATACACCAAATTTCATTTATTATTGGCAAAGGAAATGCTATGTTGAATTCTTGATTCTTTCTTTTATTACTGTGATGTAAACATATTGGAGCTTCCACTATTATGTCGTCAGAAGACAAAATGGGCTGAGCAACACCTTTTCTTAAGAGTGAAACCTCTTTTTCTATTCCCTCTAACCACCTTTGGTCATAACCCCTTTGGAGAAATAATTCTCTAAGAAATGTAAGCTCATTCCAAAAAATATGTTCATCAGAAGTAAGCCTACTTAGTCTGATCATTTGACCCTTGATGACACCTTTTTCATGTGTGTTGGGTGCAACTATCCCTGTGCAAATACTGATTTGCAAAACATGACTTCCTATAGATTCTACTCTTAAATTTTCTTGTAACATTATCTATGTTAAGTGTCAAATCCAAGAAATTAATTTGTTCACCAAAACCACCTATTTTGAAAAATAAAAAAATCTGTAGTGCCATTAAGGTCAGATACAAATTCTACGAATTCAAAATGTTCCCCTGACCACAGAAAAAGCAAATCATCTATGTATCTGTGGTATAATTCTACCTTGTTGTAACCAGGGTGTAACTTCAGGAACCTATTTTCCCAATTGGCCATGACTATGTTCGCAAAAGCCGGTGCCACTCTTGCTCCCATGGCTACACCTGATATTTGCTTATATAATGTATTATTGAATTTGAAAAATTATTATCGAGTACCAATTCCATTAATGTACAGATTGTGTTTACTTTTTCACCTGAAAAATCAGTATGACATGTGAGATAGTCTCTCATGAACTCTAAACCTACTTCCTGATTAATAGAAGTGTACAAACTCGTGACATCTAGCGTACAAAAATATATATCTCTGTCAGGCATTTTATATTTACCTAAAATCTCTAGCAAGTGCCAAGAATCTCTTAGATAATGTTCTGATTTTTGTACTATTGGATTAAGAACATTATCTAACCATATTGAAATATTCTCAGTTTTAAATTGTCTGGCAGAGACTATAGGTCTAAAAGATGGACTTGTTTCGTTGTTTTGAATTTTAGGAATATTTATATATGATGTTTTGTAACTTATTGTATATGGAAAAATATTTTACCCCTTTTTAGGGGTATGTTTGTTTAAGCAGGTTCTTGTAGTAGATTATTGGGTGATGTTTGATGAGATGATTGTTTAATTGGAGCAGTTTGACATAAATTGGGAATGGCTGGTGGTTTATGTTATTCCTTGAAGGCTGTATGCTGAGGTACCAGAAGCACCATTAGAAGTTGGAGTTTGTTTCCAGTGACTGCCTCCTGAGTGTATTTTTTTGGACATTTCATGCTGCTATTTGTTTGGAACTGCATTTTAATGCCTTATATAGACCTGGTTTAAATGAACAGTACTCTATTTCATGTTTATTGAAATTAAAAGCTTTAGAATGCTAGTATGTTTGATTTTGTTAGGGGAAAACATACTTGCAATTTTGAAATTTCTTGAATGGTCCTTTTAAACATTTTTATGCATATTTACATTTTTATTGTATTTAATTTATAGTACAGGGTTGGTATTTAAAAAAAAACTTTTACAAAGTTTTATAATATTCCCCGGGATTCAGTAAACTTCCATGTAGGAACCGTTCCCATGCAGCACGGCAGCGGGCCATGCATATTCATGAAAGCATGCTGCCGTGCTGCAAAAAAGACATGGTTCTGTGTACGAGTGGAGGGGGTGTGTCTGACCGCAGTACTGTCACAATACACATTTCCCCTGCACACCAGAATTGCCATTCGGCAATTTAAAATGAGCGAGAATGCTTGTAACACCCCCCCAACCCATCAGGGTAAGAAATCTGGTCAAAGCCATAAGGGACAATCATCTCTACCAAGGCAAAAGTTGATAGAATAACAGATTTAGTATAAGCACATAGCTCACACCTCCCAAACCATCAGAGCAAGGAATGTGGACAAAGCCATAAGGGACAATTGTCCCACAAAGCAGAAAGTTGATAGACTAACAGGTTCAGCATTAGCATGGATATTCTGAAGGGTACAAATAAAAAAAACACAACAGATATTTTTTTTTTTATACATAGGTTCATAGGTTGATACTAGGCTATCTGCCCTAGGGCACTTATAAGCCTAGCCAGAGTGTGTTTGGCTTTTGCCACCCTTTTAGATTAGTTGACTGTGCCCCTGTATAGCAGGTCACAGATGGTAGCCATAATAATCAGCCGGAGAGTCGATTATGGCACCCAGTTTGCAGTCATCTGCGAACTTTGTCAGCCATAGTCCACCCATGTTAGCCTGTACCTCGGAGAAATATATACGGAACAAGAGAGGTCCTAGGACTGTGCCTTGTGGGACGCCACTTGTAACTGGTTTAGAGTCTGACATGGCACCTGCAATTCTGACCATGTGGGTTCTATCCCTGAGCCAGTTTGCAACTCATCTTGTGACATAGGGGTTGATATTTAAGCTGGTGAACTTATTTATGATGCCCGAGTGGGGTATTATGTCGAAGGCTTTTGTGAGGTCCAGGTAGGCTGTGTGGACTACCTTCCCTTCATCTATGGCTTTGGTAACAGTTTCAAAGAAGTCAACCAGGTTCAATAGACAAGATCTGCCCTTAACAAAGCCGGATTGGGTAGGATCCAGTGTCTGGAGATTCCCAATGTCCTTGTTTATGATTTCCATGATGATACGCTCCATAGCCTTGCAGACCAGGCTGGTCAGGCTTATAGGGCGATAGCTTCCAGGGTCCGTTGTGGCACCACCTTTGTGGAGCAGGACCGCTGTTGCTGTACGCCATTCCTTGGGTACATATCCTGTAGTAAGGCTGAGATTGAACAGTGTCTTTAAGTGAGGGTTTAGTTCTTCTTGGAGCTCATGTAAGACACAGCCCGGGACACCGTCTGGTCCCATTGATGCTGTGTTTTTTGCTTTGGAGAGGGCAGCTCTCACCTGTGCATCTGTGATCATAGGGAGGCTACATTCTGTTGGGATAGACATTTGCTCTTTTGGAGGGGAAGTGGGGGGGGAGTTTCCACTGAACCTTTCTGCCAAGATGTTGGCAATGTCTGTGGGTTCAGTGTATTTTTTGACATTTTGCACTAACTCAGAGCATATCTGGGAGTTGCCTCCCAGGTTCATGACATAACTAAAGAAGGCCTTGTGATTATCCTTAGTGTCCTGTGCAATTTTTCTTTTGAAGCTTGCCTTAGATGATTTTATGAGGGATCGTAGTTTCTTGCTAGTACTGATCAGAGACGCCTTCCCTTTTTGGGATTTTGTTCTATCATGTAGTAGCTTCCTCCTTCTGTTATATAGCTTATTTATGGCCAGGGTCCACCAGACAGGTCTCCTGCATTTGGAGGAGTGCATCTTGGTTTTATTTGGGATAGCATGCTCCATGAATTCCTGTAGGTGTCCATAGAATGCTTTTGTAAAGGATTATGCGTTTTGGGCCATAGTTTCTACTGGCTTGGGGCCTTTGAAAGATTCCACCTCGGTTTTGAGAAGTGTGAAGTTTGCTTTTGAGAAGTTCTTCACCGTGGTTTCCTTGGCTGGGGGTGGGGACGGAATATGGATGCCCAGTGAGATTAATTTATGGTCTGATCTTACCAATGAGGGGTATACCTCTGGTGTGGAACATAGAGACCCCATGTTGGTGATGACCAGGTCCAATATGTTTTCCACTCTTGTGGGAGTGGTGACCAGTTGTTCCATAGCATTTGAGTTTATAAATTCTAGGAACTGTTGGGCGAGGGTGTTTGGGCTTGAGTAGTTTTCCCAATCAATGTTTGGGTAGTTGAAGTCACCCAATGTAATGGTGTTTGGAGAAACCTTCATATTTTCCAGTGTTCTCAGGAAAGCCGAGTGGGGTTCCTGTGTTTGGGAGGGTGGTCTGTAGCAGGCTACAAACTGAAAGGCAGTTTTGCCCACTGTTAGTTGCACATGGATGGTCTCCGATGCTTCGTGCAGTGCCTCTAACCTGGAGGTGTGGGTATCTTTGATGTATATGGATACTCCCCCTCCTTTTGTGGTTCGGTCCAAGTTTTGTGGCCGAAAAGCATGGTATGAAGTATAACCTGGTAGTGCTGGGGTGCTTTCGGGAGCCTTGAACCAGGTTTCTGTTACTGCACAGATATCGATATTCTCCATACTGAGGAGAGTCTCGAGTGCGTGCATCTTGAGGTTTAGACTTCTGGCGTTGAGCAGCATTACCCTTAGTTTTTTCTTTGTGTTGTCTATGGAAGTGGGTTTGTCTTTTGAGCCTTGCCTAAAAAAGGCACTATGGGGGAGGCAAGAGCCTTTGCCAGTATTCGAAAACCCAGGGGTGACAGGTGCAAGCCGTCCTTTGCAAAGCAACGTGGCTTGTCGAGCATGTCATCCCAGGCTGACAGACACTGGATCCCCTTTGAATGACACCAATACTTTAGCCAATTGTTAAAATTGATCATTTTGTCTTTATACTATGGCATCATTCTTGGTGAGGGCAAGATGCTACTCAAGGTCAAGGTCATACCGGCCTGGGCTACATGATCAGAGAGCTCCTCTATGTCTCTTTTTATGTAGTCCAGGGAGGTACATCTCAGGTCATTCACACCAGCATGGACAATGATGGAGTCATATTTGTACTTGCTTTGGAGTGACCTGAGTGCATGTGTTATGTGGCGGATCCTGGCACCTGACAGGCAGCTTACAGTGACCTTCTCCTTATTCAGTCTGGTGAGTGGGACCTCAGTGTGTCTGACAATAGATTCGCCTATTACAAGTGTATTCGGTGTGTTGTTTAGCCTTAAGGGCTGTGACAGTGTGGCACACTGACTTTGTGAGTTATGTGTTTCATGGGTATTGTTGCATGGTGGGGGTTGCTTGGATGTCTGCTTTGGAGGTCTCTGCTGCTTAGGCAGATTTTTGTTTAGAGCCTTCGAGTATGTTTTTGTGTGTTTATGTGTTTGGTTTGATGATGCGATGGGTCTATGTGAGACTGGATTTGTGGTGTGTGATTACCTTTTCCTCCTGACCAGTTGTGCCAGTAGTGGGTTGAGAGAGTTCAACCTCCAGTTTGGCTATATAGTTGCATCTCTCACATATGTTTGAGCTTGTTGGGAGGAGGAGAGGGTGGTCTGTGTACATAAGGCAGTTGTAACATTGCCTCAAGATTCCCAGATTCACCAGCTGGACTGGGGAGTAAACCCGAAACTGGCCTTTGGACATGGCTGAAAAGTATAGGGAACTACTTATTGACTGATCAGAAAGGACCAGAGAGCAAGTACTTAAATGGAGTATAAGAGGGTGTATTGCTTAAGTTTATTAGTGTTTACCTGTAAGATTACTTATATGAGCAAGTGCTGGGCTTTTAGAAAGAAAATAGAGTGCTTATTTTGAGATTTAGAGCAGTTCTAAGGGAAAGAGTGAAGAGCAGACTTTGTGGAGCCGGAAATAGTTTAAACCCGTTTAAGCGGCGCTGCCTGATGCTGCGCTATGCGCAAAATCGCGCAAAGCCACACTAAAGCGGATTTTAAAGCAGGGGACTTGAAAGAGCTAGGAAATAGCCCAAAACGGCCAATAAACAACTAGTTACTGGGCTGAGACCACTCCTCTAGGGACAGATAGGCTGCTCAAAGCTCCCCACTCTCACTATCACACATGTAATAAAGTTTAAGTGAAGCTGTGTGGGTGTATCTGTTGCTTAGCTACGCTTAGTCCAGCTTAAACAGCACAAGAAGTTAAATAGCAAGACATCAAATATAAGCAGTACTGCAATAGTGTAGTGGTTAGAATGTATGCTTTGCCAGAAGCCATTCCTGGTTTGATTCTTACTGTAAACAATTTGCATTTTACATGTGAAAGCAATACATAAACTTTTTTTTATAATTAAGTACTAAATAACATGTATTTGTTAAGTAGAGTACTGTAGTAGGTCCAGATGTGAAGTGTCAGTTTAATAAAGTTGTGACACCCCCATGTAAACACAAGTGCCCCATACAGTACAGTCACACATGAATAAATGTAATGAAAGCACATTGAGGGAAGTCAGGGACAGTAAACAAATGTATAATATGTAATGAATGATAAATCAATCCCATACAGCAGATAGTCTATAAAATAAAAAATAAGCAATGCTAAGCATTGCACAGCTCTACTTACCAGGTGTAAGCATTATGCAAATATGACTGCTAAGCAATGAGTAGCCCAAGTGGATTTGCCCATTGGTAAGCAGTGTTGAACCTGCCCCTTTAAGCACTGCCAATCTTAGCTAAGTAGGTTTGCCTGTAGCTTAGCTTAGCTCAGTATATTCAAAACCGACCAATCACAGCAAAGAGTGGGAAATTGGCCGTATTTAAACCCCGCAGGTGGGAATACAGCTCATAACTGGTTGCCGCTTCCCACTGTAGGCAGTATGGCAGGCGTTGGCGAGGGCATGCGCTTCCGGGCACAATGGTGGGACATACAGGAGTCCAAGGTCATGGTAGGACTCCTGGCAAATAACCATGATGAGAGTACCAGGGCTCCAAATATAAAGCAGAGGCCTGGGACCGTCTCACCCATGATTTCACCAGTGCCACTGGTATTCCGTGGACTGGTGAGCAGGTCCGACACCACTATGCTGACTTGAAGCAGAGGAAGAGAGAACTCTTGGACGAGTGGGTCCAAGAAGCAAGGCAGAGGGGTGTTGTCGAGCAGTGTGTAAGTATTCATATCAATAACTGTTTACCAGCCTGTGTATGTGATGGATAGGTATGCTTAAATGTTTCTCTAGTCCCTTTACAGCTGCAGCTGAGCGGGCTGTGAATCAGGAAGTCCATGCCAGTAGGTTACAAAGGCTGCTTTGCGAGGCTGGTGAGTAACAATCCTGCTTGTAGTAGTCATACCAAATAAATATAAAGTAGTAGAAAGGCATCGGGCAGTATAAAAACGGTGTATGGGTTGTACTGAATAAACCAGACAATATGACAGTAATAGTCCCATATAGATCATATTTAAATAAAACCGTAACTGCCTGGCAATAAAGTTCTAAATCCTGGACTGGTTGTGTTTACTCTGGTATTGTATGGCATTTATTGTTGCATTCTCTGAATAGTAATGTTGTATTAACCACTGTTACCCACACTGTGCTACATAGAAAAATGTCTAGGAATGTCTGTCTAAGACTGTTGTAAGTACAAGGTCAGACTGTACAACCAAGAGAGACTTAGGCAGAAAACAGTGAAGGAACAAATAGCAGTTTCTAAATAGATCACTCTGATGAAGCACAAATTGTTGTATTTTTAGCACACACAGCCATGGTTCAAATCCTGGGAGTGGTAGTAAGCTGTATACATAATCATACCTCTCAACTGTACAGATGTTCGCAGAATGTCCAGATAATTGGCTCATATTTTTGGCCTGTTCCTCTTTCTCCCTGGCAAATCACTGGGATGATCTCAGAACTGTAGTCACTAAATAATGATATTCATTTGAGTTTCAGACTTCTAATTCTTCAGAAAATATTTATTAAAACAAATCCTGTTACTCTAGCAACTCTCTAAGTTTATAAAAGCAATATTCAAAATATGTCCCTATCTGTACCCCTACTCTCAAGCTTTGTCCAGAGTTTGTGCATTAAGAGATTGAGAGGTATGTGCATAATTTTAACTAGGAGTCTGGGAATATGTGTAGAAGCAGTCAGGTAGTGTTAACAAACATTCCCTGCACAGGTCTTTCAGATAAGAAAACTGTAACTGCCGTGCAATAAATTTTTAAATCCTGGGCTGGTTGTGTTTACTCTGGTATTGTATTGCCTGACATGTAGCATTCACCAAGATCTGATATCAGAATAGTACTGTTGTGTCAACCACTCCCCGGGATTCAGCAAGCAGCCGTGCAGGAATATGTTATTCCTGCGGGGCAGAGACCGTTCCTGTTCAGCACGGTAGCGCGCCTTATACCTCTCAACCTCTTAGAGCAAAAAATCTGGACAAAGCCTAAAATGATGGGGGGACAAATAGGGACAGATTTTAAATATTGCTCTTACAAACTTAGAAAGTTGATAGAATAATAGGTTTTGCATTAGCATGAATTTTCTGAAGGATGTGGAGTCTTAAACTCAAATGTCTGTCATTATTTAATAACTTCAATCCTCAGCTATTTGCCAGAAAGGTACATATTTTAGGAGGAACACACCAAAAATATGAGGCAAAAATCTGGAAATTCTGCGAAAATCTGTACAGTTGAGTGATAGCCATGCTCTAAAACGGACACGGTTCCATGTATGAGCACAGGGGGTGTGTCTGAGAGCAGAGCTCTCACAATACACATGTCCCCTGCACTCCAGAATTGCCTTTTGGCAATTAAAAATGAGCAAGAATACTCATAACACCCCAACCCATCAGGAAAACAAAAAAATCTGTGATCAAAGGCATAAGGGACAATCGTCCCTACCAAGCATACCTCTCAACTGTACAGATTTTTGCCTTATATTTTTGGTGCATTTCCCTAAAATGTGTACTTTTCTGTAAAATAACTGAGGATTGAAGTCATTAAATAATGGCAAAACATTTGAGTTTAAGACTCCACACATCCATCAGAAAATTCATGCTAATGTAAAACCTATTATTTTATCAACTTTTTAAGTTTGTAAGAGCAATATTTAAAATCTGCCCCTATTTGTCCCCCCATCATTGTAGACTTTATCCAGATATTTTGCTCTAAGAGGTTGAGAGGTATGCTACCAAGCCAAAAGTTATTAGGATAACACAGGTAGCATAAGCACATAGTGCACAACCCCTAACCCATCAGAGTAAGGAATGTGGACAAATCCAAAAGGGACAATTGTCTCACAAAGCAGACAGTTGATAAAATAACAGGTTCAGCATTAGCAGGGATATTTTGAAGGGTATAGATAAAATAACACAACAATTTTTTTTATAAATGCGATAAAGTTTAACCATAGCTGTGCCTGTTGCTTAGCTATGCTTAGTCCAACTTAAACAGCACAAGAAGTTAAATAGCAAGAGCCATCCAACATCTGCAGTGTTGCAATAGTGTATTGGTTAAAGTGTACACTTTGTAAACAGCCATTCCTGGTTTGATCCCTAATAAAACCAATTCACATTTTACACGTAAAAGCAGTACATAAACATTTTTTTAGTATTACCTACTAAATAACATATATTTGTTAACTGGAGTACTGCATTAGGTCCAGATGTGAGGTGTCAGTTTAATAAAGTTATGTAAATATTGGAAGAGTTTAATAAAGTTGTGAAATCCCCATATAAACACAAGTGCCCCATACAGTATAGTCACACATGAATAAATATAATGAAAGCACATTGGGGGATGTCAGAGACAGTAAACAAATTTATAATATGTAATGAATGATGAATCAATGCCATACAGCAGATAGTCTATAAAATGAAAAATAAGCAATGCTAAGCATGCACAGTTCTGCTTACCAGGTGTAAGCATTGTGTAAATATGGTTGCTAAGCAATGAGTAGCCCAGCTAAGTGGATTTGCCCATCGGTAAGCAGTGCTGAACCTGTCCCTTTAAGCAATGCTAATCTTAGCTAAACAGGTTTGCCCATAGCTTAGCTTAGCTCAGCATATTCAAAACTGTCCAATCATGGCAATGGGTGGGAAATTGGCCATATTTAAACCCCACAGGCAGGAATACAGCTCATTACTGGTTGCAGCTTCCCATTGTAGGCAGGATGGCAGAAACTGGAGAGGAATTGTGCTTCCAGGTGCAGCCCTGGGGCATACAGGAGTCCAAGGTCATGGTAGGACTCCTGGTAAAAAACATGACAAGAGATTGCTGCAAGGCCAGTACCAGCTCCCAATATAAAGTGGAAGCCTGGGACCGTCTCTCCCATGATCTCACCAGTGCCACTGGTAGCCCTTGGACTGGTGAGCAGGTCAGGCACCACTATGCAGAGAAAAAGGGAGCTCTTGGGTGAGTGGGTCCAAGAAGCAAGGCAGAGGGGTGATGTCCCAGCAGTGTGTAAGTAGTCATACCATTATTGTTTACTAAAGTCCAGTGTGTGCATGTGATGGATAGGTATGACTAAATATGTCTCTATTTCCTTTACAGCTGCAGCTGAGTGGGCTGTGAATCAGGAAGCCCATGCAAGTAGGCCGCAAAGGCTGTGTCGCGAGACTGATGAGTAACAATCCTGCTTGTAGTAGTCATAGCAAATATATATAAAGTAGTAGAACGTCATCTGGCAGTATAAAAACTGTTGTATGGCTTGTGCTGCATAAACCAGACAATATGACAGTAATAGTCCCATATAGGTCATATTTAAATAAAACTATAACTGCCTGGCAATAAAGCTCTAAATCCCGGACTGGTTGTGTTTACTCTGGTATTGTGTGGCATTTATTGTTGCATTCTCTGAATAGTAATGTTGTATTAACCACTGTTACCCACACTGTGCTACATAAAAAAAATGTCTAGGAATGTCTGTATAAGACTGCTGTAAGTACAAGATCAGATTGTAGAACCAAGAGAGACTTAGACAGAAATCACTAAAAAGATAGATAACAATATCCAAATAGCACACTCTACTGCAACTTAAATTGTTGTATTTTTAGCAGACACAGCCATTGTTCAAATCCTGGGAGTGGTAGTAAGCTGTATGCATAATAATACCTCTCAACTGTACATATTTTTCAGAGTGTCCAGATAATTGGCCCATATTTTCTGCCTGTACTTCTGTCCCTCTGACAAATCAGTGGGATGATCTCAGAATTGTAGTCACAAAATAATGGCATACATTTTGATTTTCAGACCTCAAAACCTTCAAAAAATGTATGTTAAAACAAATCATGTCACACTAGCAACTCTCCAAGTTTATGACAGCAATATTCAAAACATGTCCCTATTTGTAATCCCATTTTGTCAAGCTTTGTTCAGAGTGTGTGCATTAAGAGCTTGAGAGGTATGTGCATAATATTAACTGGAATCTGGGAATATGTGTAGAAACAGTCAGGTAGTGTTAACAAACATTCCCTCCACAGGTCTGTTAGATAAGAAAACTGTGCCTGCCAGTAAAGATTTAAATCCTGGACTGGTAGTGTTTACTCTGGTACAGTATGGCCTCACATGTAGCATTCAGTAACATCTGATATCAGA
>NC_056725.1:1197819566-1197849566 GCF_019279795.1 Protopterus annectens | reverse complement strand
AAACACCTAGCACACTCAAAAATAAAATATCCCTAAGATACCATAAGCAATTTACTATGTATATAAAACATATCCTAAACACCCTCTATAAACTAGCCCTCGCTGGAGACAACCATCCAAACCCTGGTCCTCCCAAATCCAACCCAACCACAAACCCGAGTCCAAGCAACCCCCCACAACTCAACTCATAGCCAACAAGAAAACAACAGACCTACTTATAATGTCCCTAAACATCAGAAGCATATGCAATAAAATCCAAGAACTACACGCCAGCATGAGCATATATTCCCCAGATATTCTCTTCCTAACTGAAACCTGGCTCAAACCTCACATCAAAAGTGAGGAAATACTTCCACCTGAATACAACATCCTTCACATAGACAGATTTTCCAAAAAGGAGGTGGTGTAGCATTGATATTTAAACACCTCCTTGATATTCAAATCCTGAACTCATCTGCCCCTCACCACAACAATGAAGAAATCCTTTATGCCAATCTCAAACTAAACCCAAACAAAACGATCAATATCATAGGATGCTATTTCCCACCAAGGAAAAATATTACACCCCTAGAAAATCTCCTGAGCTGGGCTATTCTGTCTCTACCCCGGAAAACCATCATTCTCTGTGACTTTAACATCAACTGGCTATCCAGTAATAACAGTCTCCCAACCATTCACCTTAATCTCCATGGGTTCTCTCAACTCATTCTATCCCCTACCCGAATCAACAAAAACCCTAACAATCATACCTTACTTGACTGGATCCTAGTCAACAAATCCCCTCACTCTTACCTAGCAGGCTGCTTACCTGACAGTCTTAGTGACCACTCCCCCACTTTCCTAATTCGGCACCACACAAACAGTCTGAAGCCCATTATCCATAGGCAAATATGGAGCAAGTTCAACTTCAACCCCAACTCCTTCATCTCCTGACTGCAAAAATGAACTGGTCACCACTAAAATACCTCATCCTTGATGAGGCTGTCCATTTATTCAACAGTACCTTCCTCTCCATTCCAAACACCCATACTCCTGTAAGAAATGCCAAAGTCAGATCCAGGCATGCCCTATGATTACAAAAGACCACCAGAACACTAATGAAATCCAGAGATAAGACCTGGGAGCACTGTTGACTAACAAAACATAACTTAGATAGGCAATCATACTTTGAACTGTGCAATAAAGCCAAAAAGCATATAAAATTAGACAAATCCCTCTACTATAAATCCACCCTAAACTTTACCAACCACAACCCTAAGCAATTCTGGTCCACTATCAACACTATCCTCCACCCAGGGAAGGTTGATACCCCCCAGCTGTCCATTCCCCCCTCCTCCAGCAATATTGCTGAATCCTTCAACAAACACTTCACTGAAACTATAACATCTCTAAACAAACAACACTTCCCTACAACAGCCCCCCAACTCCTAACCCTAAACCCCCCACTCCATTTTTCTTCTTCACCTCATTACCTACCTCCAACATAAAAAGACTATTGTCAAAACTTAAACCCACCAAACTTGCAGCTGACAACCTCCCCTCTGAATACTTAAAAATTGCAGCTGATACACTAGCCTACCCAATTTCAATTCTAATCAACCATTCCATAACAGAAGGCCATGTTCCCTCAATATGGAAAATATCTCACATCATTCCCCTCCACAAAGGCACCCCCCCTCCACCAACCTCTCCAATTACCACCCAATTGCTATCCTCTCCCCTCTCTCCAAGATACTTGAAAAATGTATCAACACCCAGGTCTCCAACTACCTCCTAGCTAATAATCTCCTCTCCAAAACCCAACATGGTTTCAGGCCATATCACAGCACTACCTCTGCTCTGCTCTCCTTCACCAACACTATACTTCATCACAAAAACAATGGCCTTTTCTCTATTGCCTTATTTCTAGATCTCTCAAAGGCTACTACTCTCTACTCTCCCCAGCCTCTCCTTTTCACAATCAGCCTGCAACTGGTTCCACAGCTATCTACACAGATGCCAACAATCAGTAATCTGGGATGATAACATATCATCTCGCTTCCCAGTTACTCTTGGAGTTCCCCAAGGGTCTATCCTTGGCCCTCTGCTATTCTCACTTTTCACTAGCAACCTACATACTGCCACTACACAAGCATCTCTTATACAATATGCAGATGGCTCTACTCTCATCTGTTCTGCCCCCACTCTACCAGAACTACAACAAATCACACAGGAATCATTCTCTTCTGTAGAAAGCTGGCAATCCAATGCTCAGTTCCTACTCAACCCAAGTAAGACAAAACTTCTCCTGTTCCAACCTTCCAAAGCCACGCAAAACACCCCCACTTCAACATTCTTGCCAAAGGCAATACCATCATCTCTCCATCAGTACACACAAAATTACTCTGTGTGGAAATAGACAACAAACTTAGATTTGACACTCACATATCTCTTGCAATACAAAAAGATCACAAGAAACTTGGCGCATTATATCAAAGCCGTCAATTCCTAACCAAGGCAGCTAGAATCTCCATAGCCAATTCCCAGCTAATCTCCACCCTACTCTATGCTTCCCCCATACTTAACCTTAAACAGACAGACCTACACAAGCTGGAAGCTTTTTACAACAAAATTGCTAAATTTGCCACTGGAACCTCCTACCGCAGCCATCATTGTATCTCCCTTAAAGAACTAAACTGGCTAGAACTCCCACAACTCGTTCACTTTAATCAAATCACCCTTGCTCATAAACTTATTAACCACCCCTTAACATCCCTTCCCTTCAAACCCTTCTCCAACCCTATCACCACACTAGGCCCCTAAGATCAAGCAACAGAAATCAACAAACTGTTATCAAACCCAAAAACTCAGGAGGAGAAGCCATATTTTCATGTACCATATCTAAACTTTGGAACAATCTTCCACCCTCTATAACTACTCTACCTTCCAGCAGCCTTTTCAAGACTGCACTCAAATTCCACTTAAATTTGCACTGGCTTTGTCCTTGTTCTAATCCAGACTAACACCGCCACTCTTATCCCCCTACCTAGACTCTTAACCCAACTATACTACCGCCACTACCAACCACAGTCAAAAATAGCTAGTTGTCTTTACATACTTTAACATCTTGTCTGACAACTTTGTTACTACTATTATAAACAAGAAATTATCTTAACTTGCAACATTTACTGTATATACTGTTGATAATCAATATCTTGTTATTGTATTAAAGCCAACAACATGTAATGTTTTTTACTATTGCTGCATCTTTGTATCTCTATTTATCATGTACATGATGTGGAGCTTTTCTCCTGGGCAGCTGCTGAAAAAGGACCTGCGTCCAGTCGGAATTTCCGGGTAAACAAATGTAAATAAAAAATAAATAAATAAACACCCTCTTACTGCATCTGGACAAAGCCTGGTATACAGGTGGAGGACAGAGGCTGAAACACGGGGCCATATTGGAAATATACACTGGGAAAGTTGCTGGTGTCACAGGAATGGTTACAACATACCCTTACTCAGGAATATGAAGTCAGAAACACAAATGGATGTTGCCATGTACTGATAGCAATCAACGGAGAGAATCCCACTGATATGGCAGAGACAAGACCTGTGTGGTGAACAGACAAAACATAACAGCCAATCCTCTGGCCATCATATGGATTGGCCCACAGTTGAGAGCTATGCAGACAGACTGCATTTCATGCAAAACTAGCATGTACACACAAACCCTGTAAAACTAGCAGTACTCAATGCATAGAACAGCAATACTCACACACTGTCCCTAGGTCTGGAACCTTATACAAACATGTAGTTGGCCTGTGTCCAGAAGTCCTGTTGTAAGAGGTATTTCTACCTACTGTCTGTAACACCACTGCCCACACACAGGAAGTATATCTTCCATACAGGAAAGTTAAAGGGACAATGCCCACATGATGTAGGCATTTATAGTAGTGGGTTGCTATGACATTGGCTATTGGAAGTACTACACAGCTGGCTGCGTGCAATTGGAGCAGAGGCCATTAGTTGATATGAGCATCACCTACAAAAGCCATGCTACAACCTATTCAAACCAGCTCGATCCCTGTAGTGGAGAGAGAGAGAGAGAGACAGAGACAGAGAAATAAAAAAAAAAAAAAAAACAAAATTAATACTAAAAAAAATACTGCAAAAAAAAAACAAGGAAGACATCCAAGTGGTACACAAAAAAAGCGCACAATAATAAAACAGGTATGTGAAACATGTCAGCATGTAATTGAATGCAGTACTTGGTCTGTAATAATGGGATAGATGATGTTGAAAGATTCATATGTGCCATCAAAACTGGCTGTAATGATGTCCTGCTGAACAACTGCTATGGACATAGCATCTGGCCCTGTGGGCAGTGGGCCATACCTGTCAACTGTGCAGATCTGCACAGAATGATAAGATTTAAGCCATCATAGTGTTTGTTCTGTTCCTCCAAACATGTATATTAGTCTGGCAAATAGGTGAAAGTGGAAGTAATGAAGTCATGATAGACACATGAGTTTCAGACCCCACCACTAGAACACTCATGGTAATGTGAAATGTATCATGCACAAACTTCATAGGTTTGTAATAGGCATATCTACGATCTATCCCTATATATCCCTCCCTTATGTTAGGCTGTGTCCACATGTGATGCTCTGTTTTGTAGCAAGGCAGAACAGTGCAGCTGTGGAGGAAGGAGGTTCAGAGTGTGGATCCAATGTCTGAATGCACTCTATATAGTTATATATATATATATATATATATATATATATATATATATATATATATATATATATATATATATACATGTATGCCTACATATATACAGACATACACGCACACACACACACACACACACACACATATATATATATATGAAAACGTGTATGTCTACATATATACAAACACATACACACACACACACACACACATATATATATATAAACGTGTATGTCTACATATATACAAACATACACACACACACACACACACACACACACACACACATATATATATATATATATATATATATATATATATATATATATGGTTTCACTTCATATAATCAAAATGCTGAAATCTCGAATTTCAGCATTTTGAGTCCATGAAGCCGAAACCATCACAACACCGAAACCCCACAAAGCCGAAATCACAAACCCGAACACACAGCATACACTACACCACACACAAATCACAGCATCTACACCACAAAAAACATAAACACAGCAAAACACCACACATACACATACCCACACTAAACAAAAGCAGGGGGCAAGCCCCCCTGCACCCCCACCCCCCCTACTTATATAGACTAATTCCGGGATCACACAGAGAAAAAAAAAACTCACATGCACGCATTCTACAGTCCCTCGCATGCACACACCCACACACACACACCCACACACACACACACACACACACACACACACACACACACACACACACACACACATCACACATACACATAAGTTTCAAAAAAGCTCACATACACTCACTCACCTGATAGTCCAAACACAAACATCCCAAACAAACACTTCCCATAATGTAGCGTCACTGCATAAGCACGGATTTGATATATTCTCATTCGCGCTTATGCACTTTCACTGTTTTAAAATTTCGGCTTCATGGACTCGAAATGCTGAAATTCGAGATTTCAGCATTTCGAGTATATGAAGTGAAACCATATATATATATATATATATATATATATATATATATATATATATAAATATATATATATATATATATATATATTTATATATATGAATATAACTTCTAAACTAACTATTAAAAACTAATAGTAAAATAAAAAAGAAGAAAATACACTCCACAATGTGTAATAAGCTTTCGTCCTGTTTATGTATCAGAATTTCTTCAGATGAATCAAATTACAGGAGCAATGAAAATATAACATCATGTAGTACATAATGAATATCAATTACACATAAACTACCAATGACCTTCTAAAATTTTCAAAACATACAACTTATTTACACTTAATGGCAAGAGAGGTTTCAACTCATTTAACAGATTTGGAAGAAGCAGTTTTTAATGCAAGAAAAAAACTTTTGTCACTCGCACTTTGGATAGTAGTGCATTTCATCAACACAGTGGACGAGGACTCAGTAATGAATACATTGATTTTAACGCGAACTCTAACAATAGCAATGAACCAGACAGCAGACTAAGCCGAATGGACACTGACATTCCAAATGCTCAGCCTGTAACAGCTACAAACTCTAGTCAAAGGATTTTAGCCATGAATGCTGTTAATACAGCAGCAATAAGTTCAATGGCCATGTCTTTTGCATCAAATTTAGAGAATGCCTCATCACATAATCCAATGCCTTCAGGTACTTCTTCTATACCACAGTTTAACAATTCTTCATCTTGTTAATCAGTGCCCCCAAATGTATCTAGTCCACCAGCAGGTCTTTATTCCCAAGTTGTTAACCATAATAGTAATTCCAACTGTAATAATAATGCAGTTGTTACTTCCTTGCCTTTTTTACAAGAAGGAACACCATCCAACCTTACAGAGAATCCTCACCTAGGAAGAGCGGCCAAAAAGATATGTGGAAAAGGAAAAGGGAAGGGAATAAAGAATTTTAACATCAGACCAAGATACGTGTACCCGAAGCAATCGCAGATAATTAATTTTTCAGCTTCTGATTCTGGTCACTCTAATTCTGTAAGGTGTTTTTGAGACTCTGTTACTGGTCATAACAATCATGACTCTTAATTGTGAACTGCCTGTTCTCAGTGGTGGTATTTCTAATTCCGCAGTTAGCCTTTCTAGTAGGCTAATAAAAACCTACATCTAACAAGAGTGTATGTGATACAGCTCATACTTTTAATAAAGAGTTTCAGCCTACGAATGTACATAGAGATCATTTTGAAATTGATTCTATGAATATGCCTTGTTCTTCTATTGGTAGTAATGAAATTTTTGAACATTCACACACAAGTTTAAATTCAGTGTTTAACCTTTCTAATAAAAAGTTAACCAATGATCACCTTATTTTTTAAGAAAAATGTTTACTTGTATCCCTTCTCAAAGGGAAGATATTTCAAATGTTTTGTTAGACCTTAGGTTATTTGCTAGAAAACTTAACCTAAAGGTTAACATAGAATCTGATGATAGCTCACAGTCTTCTATAAATTCTACTGGAGTTACATGTCACAGGAATAGATTAGATATTTCTATTCACAAAAGAAAAAGTCTATGCAGTCCACCTTTACACAATAACTTGTCAACTTTCCTTAGAGTATGTGAAGATGATTGTAGAAAAGCTTTGTTGTCTGATTCCAATGTCAAATGGTTCAATGTTACAGTTAATGAGAAAAAAGCATTATATGACTTAACTAATGATAAGAGTTTAAGAATCATAAAAGCTGACAAAGGAACTGGGATTGTACTGATGAAAATGGGCATTTATGTGAGTAAAATAAATGAAGAATTGAACAATGTTGACTTTTACAAGAAAGTTTCTGTAGAAACTGTGTACAAACAGTTTGAATTTATTGACAACACATTGAATTCTTTACTTAGTAGCCACAGCATCACTAAAGATGAGTTTTTATTTATCTCACAATCCCAGATTAGCCAAATTATTTGGCATCCTTAAGACACATAAGAATTCTAATAACCCTCCTTTTAGGCTGATAGTATCTAGTAATCGTTCCAAAACTGAAAATATTTCACAGTACATTGATTTTGTTCTCAATCCTGTGGTCCAAGCCACTCCTTTCTATACAATGGATTCCTGGGATTCCTTAAACATGTTACATGAAACTGAGTTTGATTTTTCTAAGGGCATTTTGGTTACCTTAGACGTAGTAGCACTCTACACTAATATTCCACACAGGGAAGGGTTGAATTACATTAGACATTTTCTATATAAATGTGTTAAATTTCCTAAAAATAAAATTGACACCCTTGAATCATTGATGTCTTTAGTTTTGGAAAATAATTTCTTCTACTTTAACAATGATATATACAGACAAGTCAGAGGAGTTGCCATGGGGTCTAGGATGGCCCCAGCCTTTGTAAATTTGGTATTAAGCGAGTGGGAGCTTGACACGTTAGTCCATATACCTGGTTTCCATTTGGCAAACATGTACAGGAGATACATACACAATACCTTTTTTGTTTGGGAAGGTAGTGAAAGTCAACTCACTTTGTTTGTTCAATCACTCACAGAAAGTATTGGTTTCCTTGAATTTGTTATAGCTGACAAAGGGAATTCTATTTCATTCTTGGATACAAACTTGTGTATTAATAAAGCCAATGGAACACTTTATTCTACAGTTCACAGGAAACACACATTCAGAAACAATTATCTAGATTTTAAGAGCCAACACCCTTTCTTTATGAAAAAGAATGTAGTAAGAGGGCAATTCATTAGAATATCTCGATTGACTACAGAGGACACTGATTTTGAAAAGGAATCAGACTTTATCACTACATTATTTTTGCAAAAGAATTATCCTATTAATATGCTAACTAACATTAGACAAGACATCAAAGGAAGCAGGTACACTAAATTCAAGCCTATACTAAAGTTCGGATTCACTCCAGCTACTAAAGGCACATCAGAGTCTGATCATACCTTACATTTTTCACTACCAATTTGCAGGGACTTGAAAGTTTTAAGGGAAATTATTAATGTTAACTGGAGAATTATTTCTAGTTTCCCTAACATTTGTCATTGTTTGGGAAATGTTCCTAAGTTTTCCTTTAAACGTACTAAAACATTGAAGTAATTTTTAGAAAACAAGGACCTTCCATTTTTATTGCCTAATCATACTGACACTTCTAAACCCTCTGGCATATTTGTCTGTAATAAATGTGTATGTTGTGATTATATATAAACAGGAGATCATTACACCTTCTCTCATTGTAATTTAAAAGTACAATTTTCTAGGCATTGTGATTGCAACAGTTATATGGTGGTATACTGTGCAATGTGCTCCACTTGTCAGAATTTTTATGTAGGAAAAACTGTGTGCAAACTAAGTGACAGAATCAAAGAGCATAATTTTGCCATAAGAAATAGAGATCACACTAATGCTCTAGGTAAACATAGTTCTAATTGTGTAGGGTTTACCAAGTTTTTATTTTTTGTTCTTGAACAAATAGACTATTTTCTTGGAGACTAAGTCTACTTCAGGTACAGGAACTAAAGTGGCAGTTACGTTTAAAGGCCGAGTTTAGTCCTGGACTTAATGAAACTTCTAATTTAAAGTGTGCTTTGAAGTGGTTTCAATAGCTCATTCTTACATTACATGACTAGATTAGTTATAAAGTCATTTATTATTAAATTATGCAGTTTCTCTTGATACTAATGGACTATACTCCACTGTAAATAAGTTGTATGTTTTGAAAGTTTTACAAGGTCATTGGTAGTTTATGTGTAATTAATATTTGTTATGTACTAAATGATGTTGTATTTGCATTGCTCTTGTAATTTGATTCATCTGAAGAAGTTCTGATACATAAATAGGATGAAAGCTTATTACACAGTGGGGGGCGTATTTTCTTCTTTTTTATTTTACTATTACTTTTTAATAGTTAGTTTGGAAGTTCTATTTTATATTAATAAGTCATCTTCCTGAAACTATTCGGTTTGGTTTATATATATATATATATATATATATATATATATATATATATATATTCCCTACTGTTGAATGACTGTGCTGCATGATATGTTTGAGAAAACATCACACATATCAGCAGCTCAGATGGCTTAGTGGTAAATTGCTGTGGCTATAGTGTGCAGGGTCCTGGGTTAGACAGTTGCAAGGGCTGATAATTTATTTGCTGGCTAGAACAAGGGCTGTTGGATACAGAGTGATTAAGGCACCTGTAAGCAGTTGTAAGCAGGTGCAAAATGGACAGTTATGTATGGTGTGAAATTCGTGTTGGGAACAGATTGCCCTTTTTTTGTTAAGGTGAGAGTGGGATGTTGGGGAAGAATAGTAAGCATATTTGGGGAGGTAGGTTGGGTTGGAAGACAGGCAAGACAGACAAGACAGCATACAGGGGTGGTATATGACATGTAGTGGATAAACATCTTGGACTGGGAGGAGTGTTTGGAAATTGGAAGCCCACGAGCCCCCAAATGGAAACAGTGGGACTGAGGTCCCCACCCATGGGCATCCACCACTGCACCTTCACACCCCTGAAGGTGGCTGTGCTGGGGGCTGAGCAGCAGGGGCAGGCTGACCCTCTAATTGCACCATGAGGACCTCAAGCTGGTGTAGCAGATCCCCCAATTCTCTGCAGAGCTCCCTATGCACCAGACCCTGGACCTATCTTCAAGTGACAGGATCCTGCCTGCGTGCACTCCCGGGGTGGGGGCGAGCACCATCCCCTGAGGTGGATCCACCTGAAGGTAGTGCAGGACCAATGGATGTGGAGGTCCCAGGGTGGGTCCCAGATGTGCTGTGGCCTGGTGCCATGGCCAGATGAGGTGGGAGGTGTGGTTCTGCTGAGAACAGCCTTCCCAAACATGCTATTGTATTGCAATTTTAGAACATATGTGGGTGGTAATAGTCAACACAATCCAGGATTAGTTATAACAGCATGCATAGATATTCCCATTAACCCAAAACACCAGATTTGGACAGTTGCATAACAAACAGAACACATGGATCTATGGAACCACAGTGGCGATTACAATGGCATGCAGGTTACATTGTTAGCAACAGGCCACCAATGATAGTGTTTCAACATGGAACATGAATAGAAACACATTTCAATATTTGTTGCACAATAGGACATATGTACCAACAGTAGGTCTGGTGTAAACATACCCATTGATCTGTGTATTCAGATTATTTTTGCAGATGTGGTGTGGAGAGGAGAGATGTGAATTAACAACTATTATATCCTTGCAGTATGAGGTCCTCAGTCCTTTTTTTCCTGTTTATGTCTTCCAGGTACCATGTCCTGGGAGCGTCTCCCTACTTATTCTCCACAGGAGAATGAAATAATAATCAACTACCTTGTGCATCACCCCAGAACCATCTTTGGGCATAAGGCCCATGATCTGCAAGAGAGGACTGCCCTGTGGAATGACCTTATCCACAGGGTAAACGATGTCTGCGTGCATAACTGCAGTTATGAGCAGGTGTGACATCATTACACTGATATCATCCGCCATGCCCGTCAGCTTGCTGCTGCAGTTAGGAGGGACCAGCTAGCCACAGATGGGGGTCATGCCACCCAGCCCCCACTGACACATGATGAGGAGCTCCTCACCAGCCTTGGGGCACCCACCCACCAGCCAAGCCAGGAACCTGATGATAGCATTGTGGAGGTGGGTGCTACCCACACAATGGGCGAGGAGCATGCAGGTAAGGCCCCAGGGACATTAGTAAACCACTGTTGCTTATCCATCTTCATCTGTAAAGTATCTTTATGCATATGTCAGATAACATAGTGTGTTGCTGCAGTGTAGTAATGAACAGATGTGCATAATCTCTAGTATTGTGGGTTTGTACTGTTGATGTATTGAAATGCCTCTCCCATCCTGTACCAATGCCACAGATGTGGCTACTGTCATTACATCTCTCACACAACTGTGTAGGTCCCTTTGGTATACTTCTGGGGCAGCAGCCTGTAGCTGGTGAGTATAGAGTTTTGTTGTTTAGGTTTGCCAATACAATGGCCATGTTATGGCCATGGTATTTGTCATGCGCACGTTTAACACACCTACCCATAATGCAATGCTGTACATGTTCATTTATTGTTGCTGGTAACTGCACTGCTCACAGTGGTCACCATGGTGGCATATCCAAAGGCTAGGTAAGAGTCCTGCAGTATACCTAACAACCTGCCAGTGCAAGATGTGCGGACAGAGATGAACATAATGGTGGGACAAATGGCCTACATTAGGGACATATTTGAAACATTACCCTTATACAGTGGCTACAACAGTGTACACAGCACTATTACAATGGCAACTGTTACAGAGCTACACAGCAGCATATACAACATTACACACCTTTTACAGCCTGTAATGTGATCCTAACATGAGCAATGAATGTGAAATATGGAATCCTATGTTAGGAAAACAAATATGGGGAATACATATCTTAACAAACACTGGAAGCATATGTGTGCGCACACTCCAAATAACATATTGTGGAAGTAGCTTTTGAGGTACTGACAGCATTCACAGTTCTTGAGTACGCACCTTACATCAAGTACAGGGCCTCAGTGTCACACCAAGTAATGGCCTGCTGTACAAGAAGTATGTCCATGACATTTGCCCACTCACATGCAACAAAGACAGCCATGGCTTGCACACATCTTACAGACCATGGAATGGATCTCATATCCAGAAGTTAGCACTCAGGAGTGGGAGATGTAGCCTTACCTCACCATTGCATATACCATGGCAAACAGTGCAGACAGTCATGTATGTGACTATGAAGTATGGGACAACATTAATGTAGAAAATAAACAGATGCCCATCCAAGACAGATGTCAACACATGTTGCAAACTGGTCATGGAGGCTGCCAGAAACATGCATCAACACTGAGGAACTTGCAGGAATGTCTAGAAAGTACTGCCTGTGCAGTACCTGTGTTGACAATTGCCTGGACTCTGCATAAGTGTGGCCTATGGGTTAGGGTAATCAGATGGAAGAGTTGTTCTACAGGAAACATCAACCAGGGCTCTCTACAGGTAGCATATGCATAACATCAAGTATCCCAAAGGCATGTGTTGCAATGTGTAATGGTGTACCGAGGCAAAGGCTGAAACCTACAGACAGTATTAATAAAGATACATGTGGTGCACAAGCAACACCGCACTCCACTTCAGGCCCACCATCTCCATCTGTACCTTGCTGGTGCCAGTGTACACCTTAAGGTGTGCTGTTCATTAGCAGGAACTAAGCTGGTAGACATGGTGTTCTAAATTTGGAACACTGCAAAATGACACTCATGTGTGGCCCATAGTTGTCAAGTATCTGCAAAAAGACTGAGGATGGGGAGGGGTGTCATCCTGAAACACAGCAGTGAACTGAATTATACATCCAAAGCTGACTAAGAATGGCTGTATTTCAACACAGTCAAGGTAATGAATTGTGCCAGACATAACCCTGACTCCACAGCAATAGTGAAGGCACTGTGTGACCTCTAAGGGCTATGCACATGAGCTGACCTTGCAATCTGGCAGAGTTGGGGGACATTTGTAGGGCAGAGTGACCAAATAATGGCAAGTGAAGATCGGCCATGCTAGTATACCCCTTCCAGGAATAGTGACTGCTGTAGTTCACTTAAGAAGTGCTACAACAAACCATCATGTTAAGGGTGTGCACATGTATGCAACCCACATATTGTATGCATCTCAATCAGCATCTGCACAACAAACATATTTGTTTGATACTGCATTTGATTCCACGGGTCATATGTCACATATCAGATGTGTGTAATGTTAACATATGCAGTATTGTGGCCCCATTGCATATCAGGAAAGAAACTGGCATGCCAATAACAGTGTGTACACACCTCATAGCCACACTAAGCTTTGAAGGTTGTAAGTGTAATTGGATTTTATTGCTCATACATGCATTGCTGATGATGAGATCTGAAAATCAGATGTCAGGCATTCACTATTGACATCTGTCCTCATATCATCCCAGGTATGTGTCAGACAAACACATAGGGGCTGTGAGCAACAGAGCAAACATAACTGTCACACATATATACATTCAGCAATGGTGTGTACACTCATGAGGTATGGTGCACAGTACCTGCCAGGGTGCTGAACAGGTGCACAGCAATACTGTATACATGGGTGCAGTGTGTTCCAGGGGAAGGGGCATCACCTACTAACACAACTCATGCATCACAGAGCTGTATAATGTTGGCAACAGGGATTGAGTATAGCTGCAGTGCATGCTGCGGAGTGCCATATGTCATGCATGTTGACTGTTGGGTAATGAGAGGTCTGTGTAATATCTTTGTGCCACCTCACCTGTAAGTGTGTGTGTGTGTGTGTGTGTGTGTGTGTGTGTGTGTGTGTGTGTGTGTGTGTGTGTGTGTGTGTGTGTGTGTGTGTGTGTGTGTGTGTGTGTTTGTGAGTGTGTGCAGAGGTAAGCAATGATGTACAGGTCTTAAATAACATTTTTTGTTTTCTCCTCACAGGTGGAGAGGTGGGGCAGGGTCCCTCCTGCAGGCAAACTGATGTTAGTATCCATACAGACTCTGACAATGATGATAGGTATGGTAAGACACAGGCAGGGTTGTCAGGAGCTGAAGGTTTGCCATCGGTTGACATCCCACTTTTATCCACCCCATCCCCGCACACAGTCACAATGCCTATACATACCCCATCACCAATGGCCATATCTGAGGGACAGTTGGCGGGTGGTGGCATGGGACAGGACAGTGTGGTGACTATGGCAAGTGTGTCTGTACACAGCAGCCATATACAGATGACTGGCGAGGCACCACACAGGCAGATGTACAGGGGTGGTCATAGGAAGGCTGCTGGCCATCATGCCCCTGGCAGAAGTGCCACAGTAGATGTCACCAGATGCATGTTTCAGGCCATCATGGAGGCACAGGCACATTTGGAGGCACAGGCTGTAGAAGGCTAGTTATTCTGCTGTACTTGACAACATCCGTGATCTTGCAAGTGCCCACTGTTATTTTGCAGGGGTCCTGCATAGACGGTTGGGTGAGATGGTGGGATTCCTCGACCATGCAATGTCTATGTTAGAGCATATGGTGGAGTAGGGCAACAGCCACATAGACATAAGTCAGCAACTCCAACAGGTGGGGGTCTACATGGACAAGCAACAAGTCACAGCTACTCCCGTAGTGGCAGTACCAGCAACCAGCACTGCTTGGGGGTGCTGTCCACACCACAACACAGCAGGCCATGTGCATGTGGTCCTGGTCGGTCCCAACAGGGACCTGGAAACAGTGGACATTTGTCATCGTCAGGGGAGAGTACCATATCTGGGCTTGTACCTGGTAGCGGCCGTGGAACCCCTGGCAGGCACAGTTCTTGTGTCCATGGCCAGAGATGGTGAACCACACACCTTGCCATGTATGGTCTGCAGCTGTCCAACAAATCCCTGTATAGGGCAGCCACATAGCAGAACTGTGTGCATGCATACACACACATCACCAACACAGCTAGGGCACTTCCATACCTACACACAACACATCTGCACAGCCCAAATGATAACAAACCCCCCTAACACACACACACACATATGATGTCAACCAAATGGCTCAGCCTAGGTCTCTGGCAAACCACAGCACACCCTGTGCATATGCTGATACTTGTGCCACATCCCTGTCATCTATGCCATCGATGCAGGTACAGGCTAATGTGGTTTTGATGCAAAAAGTGAATGTACTAAGGTTTAGCAATGTAATGCTGTGTAACATGTTTTCAGCTGGAAAGTTTAATGCTTACATGTCAGGATCTGTAGCTGTCCAGCCATGACTCATTATAGCTGTTAGTAACACTGACTGATTGTGGTCTCCATAATGTATTCAGTTTGTGTTGTAGGTGTCGATGTGTCAGCAGGATGTTGGTCTGCTGTTGTTTCCTACAAGGGGTATGGCATTGTGTTGACACATTGACTGTGTCATATCCTGGGTACAGCTGAACACAAGTAACAGGTCTGTATAACAGTTACTGCATGTGCCGCATGGCTGATAGATCTGAGGGGTGTATACAGGTGTTTGCATGGTGGCTGATGTCAGCAGCCCTTCTACAGTGGACAATGGTAAGTGTACTGGGTGGCACACATCACATGTTTGTGTATAACACACACACAGAGGCTTTTGTGTTGATGCAATACACAGAGAATACTGTACACATGGATGTACTTAATTTTGCAGTGAACCCATTTTAGCCTAAGTAATTCCACCAAGACAAAATAGGCAAAACATCACATCAGTAAATAATCAGTCTCCTAGTTTAATGTCATTGACGATGGTACTGGCAGGGTATATGTCCTCTTTCCCAATGTATTGCAATCCTGGAGTTGGTAAACATAGGTGTGCTGGTGGTACAGCCCTCCACTTTGGAGAGCGTGGGGTGGCGTAGAACCGCACATAGTGTGATTGACAACTACTTAACCTGTAAACATAAACTGCACAGTATTACACCAGACTGAGAGGGGGGAATACACACAACAATAACCTCAATGAGGGTGGCTGTGCCCACAACATCCACACTCAACTATATATAGCAACTCCAGTATCACTGTACAGTGGGGAAGAGGGCATTTACACATCTACTACTAGTTTTGATGGAATGAATTTACACAAGATGATTCCTTTGAAATGTTAGCATTTGCCAGTCAGTTCTCAGACAGATGACCTCCTAGGACATGCATTTTCTGCAAACTGAAGTAGATCCCTTCACATACACACACACTTACTTGGCAACACTGAGAGTAGAACCTCTACCAAGTTACTTATTGCTACTAATATGTTTGGCATTAATTGCACACACCACACAACTTTTAGGATGAGGTGTGTCTCAAGTTTCTTGTTATGTTAAGAACATCATCAGGCCTTGTACAGTATGGTAATGTGGGATGTACTGGATGTTAATCAACAATGCATAGTATGACATACTGTCATATACACATTGACAAACACATAACAGTCACAGACACATCTGAGAGACCCGGATTTATCAGTGCTAACTACCTTGTCAGTGAGTCCATTCTGTTACAGATAATTTGCACACAGCACATGCATCATTGGCTAGATAATGTAATCAGTTACCTGTATGGTTGATGGTGACAGTGGTCCTCATACAGTAGACCTTGGGACATGTACTCAGGGTACCATGATGTAAAGATATTATACCCAGCACCCACACCCCACATTGGATATTTTACTCACTGAAACCCATGATAATACTCTGACATATCCACAACCACACATTGACCAGGACTGCAATACAACCCCTTGTCTATCTCATCAGTACTATCACAGGAATATGCATTTATTGCACATGACACAGGGATAGTAGGGTGAGGGTGTGCCATGGCTCTCCTAATGCCAGCAACATCACTATCCCTTATAATGTATGGCAAGGTGTACTATATTTGGATAATGTGGCCTCAGAATGCTGTATCCTACAAATATACACAGTTGCACACATACACACACTTGCTAGGACTCAGAGGGTAACCCATGCCTATCTACCCATTTGTACAACAGTGTTGTGCTGGTACTGAAAGCTCCAGGTAGCCCATAGGGTGAAGAGTGTAACAAGGTACATTTAATGTCCATTACAGCAGCAGACATTTCTAACTATGGCAATGGGAGGTGTAGTGGGTCTGAAGGCCCTCAGGGTATTATCAACTACAAGTTCACAAACACACAGCCACTGTAATTCTCAGTAATGCACACTTACATATTTGTCAGTACCGGGGTCCATAGGTGCTGGTATTCCTAGGTGTGCGCCAGGATATTGTCCATGGAGAGATGAGAAGAGTAGGGGATGTGGATACAGTGGTATCATGCCACCTGACATTTGTCAGCAGGCCGTTTATCAACTGATACCACTTGAGTGATCCCAGGGTGACAGTTAAATGCAACATCCAATCATCTGGCTGTCTCTTGCAGAGGGCCAGTGAGGTGCTCCAACTGACATGCATGCAACATATATTACATACAATGGCCAGTGTCTGGGTTGGAGACCTGTACCCAAGCATGTTCTTTTGACTGTGGTAGTCTTGTTGAGGTATCCATGGCATGTGGTGCATACATGGTGGCGTTTCCTAGCTGTGGCATTCATAACACAGCTGGGCAGACTTGTCAATGTCAGTCAAGCATAGATTGCCTGTAAGCAGCCAAGATGGATACCTGACATCTGCACATCTGTACAGAGGACAGAGAAAAATCAGCTAGCCAACAGGTTATGCATTAGGATGAATGTTTTGACAAGTAGACGTCTGACACTGATAGGTATGCAATTACTACATGACAGCAGCCCTCAATGATATGTCCTATACACGTAGTAGTCTACAGTTAATATTCACATATCAGATCAATATCCAGTATCAAATACTTAATAACACACAGCTCACACACCAAGAACACGATAGTCAGTACTCAGAGTCCAGCTTTGCATGCACAGGTGTATGGTTCCAGTATTACAATCTGCATCTACTCTTACTTGAGAAATCACTGTTAACAGTAGTAACATAATGATACAATACATGCAAGTGTGACTGCATATAACCTGGGATACTACCCATGTATGAAACACAAACAAAGAGAAAAGACTGTTGTACTAGCCATAAATACTCACACCCCTTGCTACTGTAATGACAGCACAGAGACGCATGCTATGTACATGGAATTAAATACATTTATTAAAGATATCATTACCCTGCTATTTTCTCAGTCTGGAGTGTGATTACTGGTTTCCAAGGCTAAGCTATGCTTAGCAGGAGTAAGCATTGCTTAAATGTAAATGCTAAGCAGATTTGCGCACTGGTAAGTGAAGCCTACATGGTGTAAGCACCTTTTCATTTAACTGTATGTTAGCAGCACTTACAGTCATGCAAACCTGCGCAAACCCACTTAAAGTTGCTTGAAACTCCCTAAACCACAGTCCTTGTGCTGCCTAGCAACAAAATGAATAACCCTTGTAGGTCTTGAACCCAGGATCCTGTACACTACAATCACAGCAGTTAACCACTAAGCTATCACAGCAGTTAACCACTAAGCTATCACAGCTGGGAATTTTTTTTTGTTTTTTCAAATATATCTGTCAGTACATATACTGAATAGTATTGAATAACTGCTTTGACTTCTACAATTGTGTAGTACTTGTTAGTGAAAATAGTGTTGAATCAGTATATTGTTATATCTAAATATACACATATCAGATAAATATGGTGGGATACATCTGGGACGGTATATACAGCACTCATGTTTACACATAACAAGGATATGTGTGTATGTATATATATATATATATATATATATATATATATATATATATATATATATATATATATATATATAAAACATATGCCCATAACATATGGTGGAGTCATACCTCAGCACCAATAGTCACAACCTCTTAGTGCAAAGGGATGTAATGTAAGTATTGCAGGTATAAATGTAGAATGTTACTGCAGTAACAGGGGTTGTGTTAACAGACATGTGTGGGAAGTCACTTCTGATACTGACATGTGCGCAATCAGTTACTGACATACATCATAAGATCATCATAGTAAAGTACCACATAAATCACAGTAATGATCCTGTGGAATACAGCAGAGATATGACCAATAAACGTGGACAGTCTGACACAATCTGATCAGTCCAGAGGTATACACAGAAATCCTTAGTGCAAGATGTGTGGACAAAGCCTGACAAAGTGAATGTTTACAGCCATGTAAATGGGCATATCACAAAAATACTGGAATAGATAAGCTCACACAGTTGATGCATTCACACACTCCTGTCTGTCTTAACACATATTAACCAGAGGAGCAAAGGTCCCAAGCCCACATACTTCCCACTAGTTAGTGACATACATCTTTATAGCATCCCACTGCTTTGTCAGAAATACACAACAGTAATGGTGGCCAGGCAACAGAACATCTGACAAATATCTGGGCATAACATCACACTAGGTAAATACACTGAGCTGATAGGCATGTCACAAAGCACTGTGCAAACTACAGGTATACTGTCACAACACTGACCCAACTTTCCTATGGGGGAATACACATGTACTTGCAAATATAGTAGGCATTATAGGCATGAAACGGCACGGAGTAACAGACACCAGTGTGAAAGTGCATACCCACAACCAATCTCAACACTGTCACAGTCACATTATGGTACACCTAATTAATACTAAAGTATATGGACTGTGTGAACAAAACCGTCCTCATATGTGCCACTCACACACTAACCCCACATGTATTGTGCCAATATGTAGTGTAGTCTGATGCCTGACTGTGTTATGGGACATGGAGCAGCATGCAACATCAGATAGAACAGGACCAAGAACAATGACATCTACCACAGTCTGTACACAGGCCAAGTAACATATTCACAATAGATGCTCTGTCAACAATCACCATAAGTACACAGACCTCACTACTGTACACACTACAACAGAATGTCCAGGTTTGTCCTCAAATATAAGGCCTACTATATATAACATGTCTAGCAGTCTGATATCTCACTGTTATCAGGTATGAGATCAGTAAATAATGATGTACTGTACATATGCACCTCTTACTGCATGACATATGGAGAAGGGGTGACAGACTTGGGGGATGGAGGCACAAACACAGGGCCAATATTGACATATTGCTGCGATAAACTGAGAAATTTCCTGGTGTAACAGGGTTTGTTGCGACATATCTCTTCTGAGGGATATGAAGTCAGTAACTCACATGGATGTCACCACGCACTGGCTGTAATCATCAGAGTATGTTACTGCATTTCTAAAGATAGGAAATGTGTGAGTAACACAACACATGTAAGACTCCAAACTCTGGCCAGTCTGCAGATATCCCTACAGGTGAGAGTTTTCTCAACCACATAACACTGTCATGTCAGACTTTAAATCATGTAGAACAGCCATATTTACACAAACCCTGTTAAACCAACATTACTTCAAATGTAGAAAAGCAATACTTACATTCTGTCCCCATGTCTGGAACATCCCCTCCTGTTTGTTGGTCTGCCTCCACAGTGTATGTTGTAAGAGGTATTTCCAATTACCCTCTGTGATGCTGTTTGTCAATAACCCACATGAAGTCCTGCTCACAGTGAAGGAAAAGGGCCAACACCCACATGAAGTGCTTAGTTATGAGTGTATTTCCATGCAATTAGCTATAGGAATGATACCACAGCTATTCCACATGCAATTAGCAAGTGGAGGACTGCAATTCGTGCACAGGCCATCAGCTGATCATGAGCATTACTTACAAAACTTAAGCTGCTGCCTATCCAAAACAGATGTACTTTTCTGCATCCACTAGAGAGGGAGAGAGAGAGAGAGAGACAGAGACAGAGACAAAGTAAGAAAGGAAGGGAGTAAGAGAGTAAGAGCCAAGCATGTTTGTGTATGATCCATGGGTAGACAGTGGTATCTGGGTATTATAACGGTTGCCTATATTGTTTACTAATCTATACTGTCACATAGTAATTGCACATGGCTGTACACATTTATGTCTGAGGATTGTCTACAACTTCTACAGTGTTTGAAAACTGTTGGCCGTGTAATATGGAGAATGGGACATATAGGTCCTCAATATAATGATGTAGCAAAACCCACACTTCAATGGATCCTGTCATTACGCAATCACCCCAACAGGATACTGATGACACACACACAAACACACACTTACCGGTATTGAGTTTCAACCCCCTACCTGACTATGTATTGCTATTACAGTGTTTTGCAGTTATTGCACATGCCACAGAGTTTACATGTTGGAGAGCTGTCCAAAGGTATCTTTGAAGGAGAGTGACATCAGCAACAGTGCTAAAGGATGGATAAGGAAAGTGTAGTAAGTGTGAATGTCCACAAAAGCAGGTGTCAATGAAAACACACACACTCTCTTAAGGAAACACACACATTATCACAGTTGGCAGGATCATGATTAAAATTCCTACCTAACTAGTTTGCTACACTACAGTATTAGGCAGTTGTTATAAGTGCCACAGCACTTATATGGCTGTTATATGGCCAAAGGGTTATTTTAAAGTGAATGACATCAGCAGGCATGCTAAAGTAGAACAATCGGAGGTGTAGTGATTGTGAATGGCTTCAAAATCATTAATCTCCACACACACACACACACACACACACACACACACACACACACACACACACACACACACACACACACACACACACACACACACAGTACTGAGATCCATAGGTTCATTGCTTCACATGTGTGGAGTAGGTGAATGGACCTGAAGGCTGTACAAGACTAGGCAAAGGGAATACCTTGGCATTAGGCCACATGACAATGGTCTCCAGTGTGGCTCAGGGGTGCAGTCCCTGGAGTGGTCCCCACAGGTGGGTATTGTATTCACCATCCACTCATCTGGGTTACTATTGTGGGTGGCCAGTGATGTGCACTGCTTCCCATGTATGTGACCTATATTCCATAACATGGACAGTGTCTGAGTTGTGCACATGTCCCACATGCATGTTCTTTGATGTGTGGAAGTGTACTTGAGGTCTCTGGGGCATGTTGTGTGATCATATTATCTTCTGATGTAGAATTCCTGACTTCAGTTGGTGAGATCTGGATATGGAACTGAGGTCATGCTTGCACTTACATTGAAAGCATGATACAGGTATTCAGTGGAGTTAGTGGCATCTGCCCATACAGGGCATGTGTATAGGGCATGGTATTCCCTTTGTGGGTTACATTTGCAGACTCTACAGTTGTTGCAGGTGTCCAGTGGGTAACATAGCAAAAGGACCACTGTAAGCATTTATTTGCCTACTGTAGGGATGGAAAAGGGTGCTATGTCCTTTTACTTGCTATATAACACACTCAGGAGATGTAACACAACACAGTACTTTCTGATGTCAGTGGCATTGTTGTGGTCAACAGGCATGTAGTCCACTTCAATCACACTGTGGTTACTATTTGTGAGGCAATGTGCAGGGAAATACCAATAAAGTGGTTGTTGCCTAGCCAAGTGTGTTTGTGTATGAGACATGGGTGGAGAGTGTTCTCTGAGTAATACAAGGGTTGCCTATATTGTGCATCAATCCATAATCTCACATGTAGGGCTATGGATTGTCTACACCAGCCTCTCTGGTGTTTGACATCTGTTGTCCTTGTAAGGGGGACATCCTCAACATAATTTAGAAAAACCCACCCCACAATGCATCCTGTTATTACACAATTACAGCAACTTCTACACAGGATACTGAGGACAGATAGACACATACACACACACACTTGCCAGACTTGGGATTAAACTCCTACCTAATAATTTTTCCCTAAACATACATTTAGATTTGCCAGGGGTGAAGTTCAAACCTCTATCTAACAATCTTTACAGATCATTATGTTACACATTAATGACATGCACCACTGACCTGACATGGTTAATGGTTGGCAACAGGTACTTCTAAGGTGGATGATATCTGCAGGACTGCTAAAGTTAGGCTCTGGGATGTGTACTTGGTGTAAATGGGGCCAAAATCTTTGAGGTACACATACATATGTACACATACAAACACTTGCCACAAATGATATTCAAACCTATACCTGTGGAGTTACTGCTACTACATTGCTCCACATTTATGGTATGCACCATGGAGCTTACAGGGATGGCCCTTCTCCAAAGCAGTATTTCAAGGTGACTGACATCAGCAGGCTTGCTAAAGTAGGGCAATGGGAGGTGTAGTGACTGTGAATGGCCTCAACATCATTAATCTCTACACACACACAGTTGCCATGTCTGGGGTTAGAACTCTTACCTAGCTAATATGTTACATTACAGCATTCCGCAGTTATTGCACATGCCACGGAGCTTATAGGGGGGACCCTTGTCCAAAGGGGTATTTCAAGGTGATTGACATCAGCAGGCTTGCTACAGTAGGACAGTGGGAGATGTAGTGACTGTGAATGTCCTCAAAATCATTAATCTCCACACACACACACACACACACACACACACACACACACACACACACACACACACACACACACATACACACAGAGTTTCACAATTGCCATGTCTGGAATTAGAACTCCTATCTAACTAGTATGTTACACGTGCCACGGAGCTTATAGGGCTGGTCTTTGTCTAAAGGGGTATTTCAAGGTGACTGACATCAGCAGGCTTGCTAAAGTAGGGCAATGGGAGGTGCAGTGACTGAATAGCCTTAAAATCATTAATCTTTATACACACACACACACACACACACACACACACACACACACACACACACACACACACACACAGATTCCATGTTTGGAATTAGAACTCCTACCTAATTACCATGTTACACTACAACATTACACAGTTATCACATGCACCATGGAGCTTATAAGGTTGGCCATTGTCCAAAGGGGTATTTCAAGGTGACTGACATCAACAGGCTTGCTAAAGTAGGGCAATGGAATGTGTAGTAACTGAGAATGGCCTCAAAATCATTAATCTCTACACATACAAATTTTCACAGTTACCATGTCTGGGATTAGAACTCCTACCTAACTAGTATGGTACACTATAGCATTACACAGTTACCGCAAGCACCACAGAGCTTATAGGACTGAGAATTGGCCAGAGGGTTCTTTCAAGGTGACTGATATCAGCATGAGTGCTAACATGGGCAATGGGAAGTGCAGTGTGTGTGAATGGGCCATAAACCATTCCTCTGGAAACACACACACAACACTCAGTCACACACAACTTTACATTTGACAGGACTGGGTATACAAATGCTAGATGAATACTGATTTGTATTATCATGCTACACAGTTATTACAAGCACCACAGACACTATAGGGCTGAGGGCTACCAAAAGCAAATGTCTATAGTGATTGACATTGGCACATCGTGTGATATCGGCCACTTGGATGTGTGGTGGGTGGGACAGGCCTCATGATAGTAATCTCTTTGTCACTGTCTGCCTCTCTCTTCCCCACATCTCTGTGTGTGTATGTTTGACCTATTATAATCTGTTAGCCTTGGATATGTGTGAGTATTCCTATCCAGTGTGTGTGCATAGCATGAATGATGTGCAATGTGGTGTGTGTGCGCAGACATCTCCAACTGACAGATATGTATATTCCACTGTTGTTGTCAGACATGGGCTTCATTTCTCTAAGTGTAGGAGCATACCCAGTATGACATTCTGTATTGAGTGTGTGAATCCATTCCAGGTAGTTTGTATTCCAGTGCAGGATTTTGTGTTCTACACCTACAGCTAGCAACCTGTTTCTGCAGGATATCTTTAGATAGGTTGACAATATGGAGTCACAATGGGCGAAAGATAGTGGGATACTGTAACTATCATGTCTGTTCTACTTGTGTTACATGGTTGGTGTTAGCAGAGATATTCAGACATATGTACTGTTTTACACTGTGATGTATTATGTCATCAACTACTGACAGATATACTTATTTGCTCACAGTTATTTTCTGGGAAATACAAGATGAATGAAGCTGTGTCCAGTATTCTGGTCTGCAGCCTACATATTTTTGCACATTCATGCCATTCTGGAGGGGTAGCTGCAGAAGCTTGCTGATAGGTCTGTGTAAATGTTCCAGCACCTTGGTGCTGTGGTGGATGAGGATCCCCTGCTTCTACATCTATCTGCATAACAGAATTGCCATATCCTGCTGTGGCCATCCCTCTCAGCTGTACAGATTCACCCAGGTTATCCAGAGGCAGGATTCATATATCTGGTTAGTTCCCCTTCACATTGTGGTTTATGAGCAGGTTTGTAGCCACCCATGACTGGGTTTGCAGGCAGGGGTAGCATGGGCACACATCAGAGTTTCAGACTTCACACACTCCATGGTGTTCATGCTTCTACACCCCCCATTCTGTTATTCTATCCTCTTCCTAACATTATGCGAGTGATATCTGAGAAGTATCCCTATAATTATCCCTTCTTCCCAGCTGTATTTATGGGTTGGTCCATAGTTCATGCAGTAGGACATGGTGGGCATGCTACTGGGATTTGTCGAGATGGTCTTGCATTTGTATTCTGTGGACTGTGCTATGTTGTTAGTTGGGACCCCATGAGATAACATACATTGGCAGTACGGGTGAGGCACAGGCCTTTGACAGAGGACTATAGGGCATTTGGTAGTGATGCAGGCCATCTGTAGCAGGCCAGTGCATTCTGTCACTCCTACAGTCCCAGGCTGCGACCCACTGGATTCTCCTGGGGTGACAGGGTAAGTGTGCAAGGTGTTAATGGCCATAGTTCCTGTCCATATTCATCCATTGTTCTGGATGCTGGCAGGGTTCTGCTTACAGCTAGGGACACACCCGCATGGAACACCTCTTCTGCATGCTGCATTCTGTGGGTATTCCCATACAGAAGTGGGGGTCATACTGTACTCATTCCCAACAGCAGGAATATGACCTGTGATAAACCTGTGGCTGATGGTGGGGTGAGCTGAGTAAATGTGTGATATGGAAGCTTCTTGCAGCTGACTCACAGATATACCTGGGACATTCCTCTTATGTTTCCTTGTGCAGAGACATAGGCTGTCTCTCATTACTTCATAACTGTGCATTTTGTGGTCTGCCAGTAATTGGCCAGACTACATCAGTATTCCATACTACACAGACAACTAATGTGCTGCTAACCTGTATGTACAATTCCAAATGTGTGTGCAGTTGACAGTTAAATTTTATGTACTCTGTCTAGGGTACATCCACTTGTGTACTGTGTGTATGTCTAGGCCCACATTCATGGCATGTCCAGCTCTCAGATGGTGACAGATACTGACATTTGAACAGTGACTATGGATGACTGCTGAATTGGGTCTTACTGGGATGCATTATGGGTGGCACTGCAGTTGTCAGAACATGGCCCTGTCATCAACAATACTGGCCATAGGCCACCGGGACACAACCCTGCATGCCTACATGCTGACCACTTTCACACAATATACAAATCACAACAACCTAGCACACAGAGCCCTGAATGTTGTACACATGCAACAATCTATCCTGTAAATTGGGCCAGCTTAGGTAATCTGTGCTCCACTGTTATTAAACCCACACGGACATGTTACTGCATTTCTACATAGGATTGTGGGGAGGGGGGCACACCTGACAACTGTAAACATTTGCTACGACTGTACTGGTATTTCAGGTACTCTGTTGGCTTCCATTTCGTTTTGCATTCTAACCTATCATGCAGACTAGAGGCATATCAGTAAAGTACAGATCTTAGGGTTTATTGACCTACATTCCAGTCTCAGACTTCTTACCCTTCAGAGCTAACATACAACTGCCTGACCTGTTGTAGCCTGTCTGTGTAGGTCTGAAGGGGGCTGTTCTCCATTGCCATCAATTGGAGGCTTTAGCACAGCCTTTCTTTATGGTCATCTACACCTGTCCTGCTGGCTGAGGCTGTTGTTGGGTATGTGAGCCTCACTGACATGCATGTGTGTGTGTCCTATGGACACACATTTCGGCCACCACATGTACTGCAGTGGGATTTGTCACCTTATCTAGTTCTGCCTACTTTGTGGACACCAGTATTTGTTATGGATTTCATGCTGCCCATATAGGTGTCCACTATATACTGCCATCCCATTCAGCCACCCGATTCCCTTGCATGGTCACATCCATACAATAGATACAACTAGCAGAACATACTACTCCATTCAGAAATTACTAGGAAGAGTGACTTACCTTGTGACTGTGCCAGTACTGAGGTTGGTGCTGGAGGGCTGACTATGTCAGATGCACATAGTATACTCCCTATACATGGTAAAGCAGAGGTAGTGTCATGTTTGGCATCCCTTTTACTGTATGTTCATAGGTTCATAGGTTCATAGATTAATACTAAGCTAACTGCCCTTGCGAGCCATATTAAGCCTAGCCAATTATCCCTTGTGAGACTCAAACCCTGCACCTTATGTTTGTAAGCAAACACCTTAACCATTAGGCCACCCTCCCAATGCGAGTCAGAAAGAGGTGTCATTCCCTGGGTTCCTACCATGTCAGTGTATGTGCTATGCGTTACCTCTTTGCCAAAGCCTTGGCATACTGGTCACACCTCCTTCTGCCTACATGGGCAGGCTCAGGTTATTCGTCTTACGAGTCACTCTGTGCCTTTGCTGGCCCTGGCATTGGTGGGGGGCTGTGTGGCCCTGCCCCATGCTGTTCCTGCTGCAGCTGCTTCTCCAGGATCATATTTTGTAGCATGGGAAATAAAAATTTGTGTACATGTAGCTGGAGAGTACTGCAAGGCTCCAACAGATATATCCAGTCACTGGAACCGTGACTTGAGCATCCCAAACACACGCTCTATTATGATTCTGGTTTGTGCGTGTGCCTCATTATGGAGTTCTTGTTCGGGTGTGTGTGCATTTCTGATGGGTGCATAACCAGCATCCCCCACTAGGTGGCCATATGGGAGGTCCCTATTGGCAAATCTCTGGTACAGCTGTGTCATATGCCAGATGTGGGAGTAGTGATAGCTTCCAAGGCTGCCAGCACACACATTCATTATAATGCCCTGGGCATTGTACATGACCTGGCAGTTGATGGAGAGGAAGCCCTTGCGGTTTATGTAGACCCTACCCTGCTCACCAGGTGGTGCTTTTATGTGTATGTGGGTGCAGTCTATAGCACCCACTACCTCAGGGTATTCTGCTTTGTTTGTTTGTGTCTTTCGGCTTTTCCCAGTTAGGGGTCGCCACAGCGGAACTCCGGTCCGCTAATGATTGGTAGTTGATTTTTACGTGCCGAGTTACCAGCCCTGACGCACAACCTTCAATGAAGGTACGCCCATTCACGCATGTCTCCACACAGAAGACGCTCTAGCTGAGAATTGAACCGGACAGCGTCTTACTGTGAGGCGACAATGCTACCGCAGCACCACCACCGCAAAGACGCATATTGCTAGTCAACGCCTCATGGGTGTTGAGGAAATATATGTGCTCACCGGCATGTGCTGACATGGCATCCAGGAACTGGTGGAGTACCCTGGATGCTGATGCCTGTGAGATCCCCATGATATCCTCATTTGGCCTTTGGAAGGTATCACTGGCTAGTATTTTTAAGCCTACACATACCTTGGTATCCACTGCGATGGGTTCCCCTCTGTTGGTTCTGTGTGTGAGGCATGGCCGGCACAGCTCAACAATTTGCTGTAGGATGTCCCTGTCCACCCTATAGCATTCCACTATCTTCAGCTCATGTAGCCCCTGGGAGGTTACCCTGAGTCTGGGCACTATTCTCCTTCTCCTCACTGTGGGTTGGTCGTCAACATTCTCATCCTCACCACCCTCAGCCTCTTCCAGATATTGATGTATGAGAGCGACAGCAGCCCTTATTATTTTGTTAGTTTTGTCAGGTACTCCCTGTCTGTGTGCACCGGTGGTGTAGATTTTGTGGGAAAAACCAGAGTGAAAGGTGTTTGCATAGTTTATAGTAGTGTGCTGGGCTGGGGTGGGCTGCTGTCTGTATAATTGTCTGATTCTGATACGTTTCACCTGCCAGCTATGCTAGTTCTCCTTGATTGCCTTCCTACTGCTGTTTTCCCTTCCCATTGCCTTCCTGTTTAAGCCCCAAGGCGTGCCGCGCATACCCAGTGCTCAGATATGAACAGAGCTGCTATTTCCTGTTTTTTTTTTGTTTAAAACCTGGTGCGTGGTGTGCACACCCATTTAGGCAATGTAAACACTCCTAGGCAGCCTCAGACACACCCTCCTTCCTTAGCTGTGTTTAGCTAAGGGCAACATGGGCTACAGACCTCCAATAAGCTTAAAGTATGCATGACACTCCCCCTTATGAAGTCATCTACCTCTTATGCTTACACCATGGTGTTGCTGCACCTACACAGTTGGGTGCAAGCTAACACTGAGGGGAAATCTGTGATTCAGTATCAATCCCCTCATTTGCATAAAACTGACTGCTAATGCATGGTTACCAAACTGACACTCAGCCTTCCCCCTTAGCAACCACTATTCCATGGTATTGTTGTCTTATGCATGCCATTGACTACTATGGAAGAATGCTGATTTTGGTTTAAAAGCTTATTTGCAACTTTTTTTCTTATTTTTGGGCCGATCCCGTTTGCGCATTGCTGCCCTGTGCTTAAACGGCTGAAATCGGCCAAAAAAAAATAAAAGTTATTTTTTGTAATTGTGCAACTATTTCCCATGCCAGTGGCCATATATTTGGCCATTGACATGCCTACTACATTGAATACATGCTTTCTTTGGAGCTGTCATGCCTCCGTTTTTTAATTTGCAGAAATGTATTCGGTTAGTGGCCAAATGCATTT
>NC_056725.1:1197802066-1197814566 GCF_019279795.1 Protopterus annectens | reverse complement strand
TTGTATAACAACAATACTCACAGTCTGTCCCTCTGTCCGGAACAATTGCCCCTGGTGAATTGGGTTGTCTTCACAGTTTCTGTCATACGTTGTTAGTAGAACAACCCTCTGGGATGCTGTGTGTAACAGACATGCATGAAAACTTCCTCACAGGCAAAGAAAGGGCTGACGCCTACATGTGGTAAACAGTTATAGGACTGTGTTTCCAAGCTATTGGCTACAGGAATAATACCACAGCTGTTCCACTTGGAATTAGAAAATGTAGAACTCCAATTCATGCACAGGCCATCAGCTGATCCTGACCAGTACCTACAAAAGGCAGGCAAGCTGCTGCCTCTGCAAAACAGATGTACAACATACATCCCAGAGAGAGACAGTCAAGAGAGAAAAAAAAAAAAGGAAAAAACAAAAACCATCATACATTTAACAGGAAAAAAACAGGTATGTCAAACAAGTATGCATGTAATGGACTGCAGTAGGGGGTATGTAAAAATGGGAAATAGAAAGTTTAATGTACATGTCCCAACAAGACTTGCTGTATGGACATATTGCTGAGCAGAACCTATGGTCATAGCATCTCTATCCACCTGCAGTGACATAGAATACAGCTCAGGCCCCGGATGTCACACATATGTCCAGATATGAATTGTGAATACAACTATGTTCTGCATGTTTGTCTCAGAAATGTCATGGAGCTATACCTATACAGGCTAGTTGCATAGTGGGATAATGTCACAGTTGTGTGTGTAGGGCTGCATATGATATACTGAGCTCATACCATTCAACTGTCCATTGTTATGCACATTGACCATATTTGTGCCACATATTTGTAGTCATTTACTCAAAGACTTGTGTCATGTCTTGCAAATAATTGGCAACCTGCAAACAATGACATTACAACATCTCCCTCCCATTTATTTGGCCATTGCTGTTTGAGGTCCCCACAGCAGATCATCTCCACCCATGGCATCCAGTCCTTTGCATCTTGCTCTCACACACCATACACCTGCATGTCTGCCATCACCACATGCATATGCCTTTTGTAGGCTGTCTGCTGTCTCTGTAACCTGGCAGCCTCATCTGTTGCAAGACATACTAAGCATACTCCCTCAGCACACTCCCTCAGCACATGTCCAAACCAAGCATGCCACTGTCTGGCATTGTCCCCAAGCCATCCAACCTGGGCTGACCCACTAACACGCATGTCCCTAATCCTATCCCCCATCACACACAGTGCATATGTGAACATCCCACACACTGCTGTGCCCATCCCTGAATCCTGCCTGTCTGTACAATCCCACTGTCTACAACCAATATAATGTAGCCAGTCACACTACCCTCCTGTAGACTGTACATATCACTCTTAATGGCACTTGTCTGTCACAAATAACTCCTGACTCCCCTCCCCACCACACACAACCTGCCTGTACTCTCTCATACACCTCTCCCCCACACTGCCCATGACTCTGAACTAGTATTCCTAAGTAGTTAGACCTATCCACCATCCAAACGGTACGCCCTGCATTGTCACCATTCCTCTATATCCCACCCCATTCACACACATGTATTCTCACTTAGTCCTGATGACCATCATTCCTCCCTGCTCTACAACATAACCCAACCTCCCCAGGGTCTCCCCAACCTGTCCCCCAATCTCACTACAGACCACAATGTCATCTGCAAACTGCACAATCAACAGCGGCCCCTGTCTGATCATGTCTTTCAACCTGTCCCTCACCACTGCAAATGTGAAAGAACACACAGCTGACCGCTGATGTCCCCCACCTCCACCTTAAATCCACCTGTCATGTCAAAACCAGAAATCACTGCTGTCACACTAGCCTCCTACATATTCTGTAGGTGTCTGACAGACTCCTCTGGCACCTCTGACCCCCACATACAATACCACAACTATTCTCCAGGCACCATGTCATATGCTGTCTGTAGGTGCACATAGACACAATGCAGCTGCATCCCAGCCATAGTGCAGAGCTTCATCAACACTTGTGGATCAACATTTGCATCTGTAACGCTCTTACCTAGCATGAAACCATACTGCAAATCATCAGTCATCACCATGTTCTCAACCTAGCTGCCACCACCCTTTACCATTACCTCATCCTGTGACTGATCAATGCTTTCCCTCACTTGTTACTACAGCTCTGCAGACCACCCTTGTTCAGATAAGCAGTACCCATACATATTTGCCAACATCTCACACATCCTCTCACTTTCCAAGATTACAGTAAAGAATCCAGTTAAAAATGCCACTGCCATGTCTCAGAAACACCTCCGGGCATCCACAGGTATGTCACCTGGAACAACAGCCTTTGCACTGTTAAACCCTCTCATAGCTATCCTTACGTTCTCCTTGATAATCTGTTGCACCTCCTGATTAACCATGCCCACCTCAGCTAACCTTCCCTCCCTCCCCCATTTTCCTCATGGAACAGGCCATTAAAGTGATGTTTCCATATGTTCTAAACACACTTCTAGCTTGTATGCTTCACCCATATTCCTTTATCACCCTTTTGTGCTGCACATCCTTCCTAGCTATGTGCCTCTATCTAGCCAATAGCTACAGGCCCTATACACCATCCATGCTGTCCAACATTACATACAACCCCAGACTCCACATCTGTATGTCAGACTCCACATCCATAGCCATGTCCAACACTCTCTTTGCCATGCACCCCATCTCTTTATACTCATGTCTACTCTCCACATCTTTCTTTCAATACCACTTCTCCTTTCTCTGCATACTCCCCTGTACTTCTTCACTCCACCACCACATGTGTAGGAGCAGTCACTATCTGGGCAGCATGTCAACCTGTGTCTGATTGAGCATAGTAGGTCACAGGTGCATTAATGTAATGCTGAGTATGAGTACAAATTGGAAACATCCACTGAGGGCAATCGGAAGGCCATCCCCACAAATGTCTGTAGTCTCACAGGCAATTTTCCAACCCACCCTGTAATGGAGGTCAGCCACAGCACATACACACAAACCATAGCTAAAGATGACCTGTTTCAGACATGTTTAGGACAGACATCACCCCCCTGGCTCAACATCAGTATAGAAGGATATGCACACCACATGCACCCCTACCCTCACCATTAATCAGGTGCAAACTGCCTACTTACACATAATGCTATGCATGTCCATACAATGCTGCTAGATACTGGAGTATTATTTGATGTAATATTGTGGCTACTGATACTCATTACTAGTGAGCTGTCTCTGTAAAGAACTATGGACAATGTCTGATGTCCTGTGATGCGATTTTCCCTCTTTATGTGTTTCAGGTGTGATGCAGAGGCTTCCAGTCTTTGATGTCCAGGAGACAGCAGCCATAACTGAGGCCATCCTGGAACACTACCACATAGTCTTCAGTTGGGGTCACCAACATCAACGGGAGAGGACAGCCCTCTGGGAGGACCTCACTCAGAGAGTGAACATCTTGGGGAACCATGGCCACATGTACAAACAGGTCAGGCACACAGCAACTGACCTGATTCGGCTTGCATGGCAATGGGCTGCTGTGGTGGCAAGGGACCATTCCATTATTGGTGGGGGGCCAGCCAGAGAGGCCCCATTTACAGCAATGGAGGAGCTCCTTGCCAACCTTGGGGTGGCCCACAGAGAACAACCACTACAAGATGTAGCTGTCATGGAGATGGGTGCCACCCAGGAAACTGGTGAGGAGCGTCCAGGTAAGGCAAAAGTCCACATCAGTGTACTGAGGTTACATTTTAACTGTGTAGTAACAGTCTTTAGATGCAGATGTCATTGCAAAATAGAGCACTGGGTGGCGTGTAGTAATGCACACGTGCCCATTTCAGGTGAAGAATAGCAAGTAGTGTAATATCATGGTGTAGACTGTACCTGTGCATGCATGTAGCATTGCTCCTGAATCTAAGCAGCTGACAATACCTCTCCCTCACATTACCTAGGTACCTCTCATCAACTTGAGACACAGCAGCCTGAGGCCGGTAAGTATGAGATCTTCCTGTTGTGGCTTACCAATACCCCAGGCATTTTAAGGTCAAGCACATGGCCATGCACTGAACTGTTATAGTCAGCAAATTGCATGTATCTGCAAGATCACCTGTGGCGGGGTTCACTGCATGATATCACAGGGGCCTATTTGCATGAGATGTCACATATCAGTAGCATAACTCACAAACCTGTTATTGCAGGACGTCTGGATAATGATTGCCAAAATGTGGGGACAGAGTGCCAATAGTAGAGATGTGTTGTATACAGAACTGTGAGACAGTGCATATTAAAGGTGTACACACATGGCACAATGCCAGGTATGTGTGAGATATGACAATGTGAGCACAATACACAAGATAAAAGCCATGCAACCTGTCATGTGACCTATAATCTGTACAATGCAAATGTGAAACATACAACTCTGTTAGGGGAACAGATATGTGGAGTGGAAACAGTCCAAGAAGTTAGATACATATGTGTGGACAGGTGGAAGCTCATACTGGGATATATCAGTGTGTGATACGACCACAGCAGTTGATCAGATTGGGTACACACCTGCCATCAATCATGGACCCCTGCAGTACCTGCATGTAAAAGTCAACTCACATACCAGGATTATCCCAACACAGACCCACAGTTGTCTGCTACAGCAAAAGCCATAGTTTGCATACAGCCTAACATGCTGCAAAGAGATTGAACGCTATGGACACATACATACAACATTGCATATGCCATGGAACGCAATGTAGATAGTCATAAAAAGGTGTACAAGAGATGGTGCAACAGTGACATTTTGAAGAAATGGACATTCCTACACATATGTTGGAAAAATCATCCCAGAAATGTCCAGGGAGGCTGTGAAGAGCCATACAGCAACAGTGAAGGAGTATCAGACATCTCTGGCAAGTATTGGGTGTGTACTACATGTGACAACAGTCCCATGGACTCCACATGTCTTGGGTATAGGGTGTGTTTTGATGATGGCAGCTGTTCCTCACAAAACACAACAGCCATTTCTGGGTAACACCTGGACAACAATGCATCAACTTTTCAAAACGCATGTGTGGAAATGTGTGAAGATGTTATGAGACCAGGGTTGAACTTTCTTTGTGTACAATTTGGTCATGTTAGTTTGGCACAGTAACAGCACTGCACAACAGCAGAACAACACTACCCACACAGTGAAGCAGGGTAATGGCAGTGTCCTGCTTTGGGTTTGCTGTCTACCAGCTTGAACTCGGGCTGTAGCCAATTTGGATTGTATTATGACCACTTCCAAACACCAGTCACTTGTGGCTATGATCTGTCTGGTGCCTGGTACATAGCTGTGGGTGAGGAGGTATCCCAACATTGCACACAACAATGGGCCACACCCTACATCCAAATGAACAAAAGGATGGATTCACAAGAACACAATCAACAGTCTGCTGTGGCCAAGCCAGAGGCCACACCTACATACAAAACACAGTCTGTGTGTTGACCTGACAAGTGCTGTGCACAGGGGGTGACCTTGCAATCGGACATATTTGGAGTTGTTTGTCAAGGGAGAGTTTGCAAACATTGCCATGTTGAGATGTACCATGCTGGGAAACAGCACCCCAAGAGGATTGACTGCTGTACTGAGAACAGCAGGTGCTTTACCAAAGTATTGGTTTACAGGTGTGCACATTCTGCAAGCCAGCTATTTTAATACTAACATGTACAATATGCCACCCTACCTGATGTGTATGTTTCTCATTCAGAATGCACAGATTACATGTCATACAAAATGGTGGAAATCTAATGGCAATATTCATGTGGTTTCATGTGATATGTCACAAAACCCTTGCATGTTAACAGGGGTGTGTACATTTACTATATCCACTGTCAGTTTGTGAAGTTATTTGAGGAAATGCCCTTGTTTTCACATACATGTATTGCAGGTTATGACAACTGGAAATCACAGTATGACATTAAAAGTAGGGTCACCAATCCACTAGTCAAACCAGTAATGCACCAGACCAACATAGGAGGTATGTGCAGCAGACAGGGAGTATGACCCACATATTGAAATAGTTGTGAAAACTCTGTACAGTTTGTAGTTATGTTCCCTAGGTTTTGCCACAGTGCTATACAGGTGAACAGCATTGATGTCTACATTGGTGTAGTGTACTCCAGGTGAAGGCTCAACACCTACTAAAGACAATCACACATCCCAGTGGTGTAAAGTAGTAGTAAAACTAAGTTGAAAGGTATGCACTGTATGATGTTGAGGGCCTGTCTAGAGTGTGTCTGTTGTGGTCTGGGCATGTGTCATGACTGTCACCCTCTGCCTAATGTGAGGTCTGTGTAATGCCTGTGGGACACTGTGTGTGTATGTGTGTGTGTGTGTGTGTGTGTGTGTGTGTGTGTGTGTGTGTGTGTGTGTGTGTGTGTGTGTGTGTGTGTGTGTGTGAGTATGTGACAGTGAGTGTGTGAGAGTGTGTGTGTGAGAGTGTGTGTATATGATAGCACACTGTATAATGATGTTAGTAATGTACATATCTTATCTTTTCCTCACAGGTGGCCATGGTGGTCCCAGTCCCTCCCGCTATACAGGTGATGTTAGCTTGTTTGGCAACTCTGACCATGATGACAACCATAGTGGTGCACAGGTGAGGTTGTCATGGGCTGCAGCTGTGTCACCGGTTGACATTCCACCTTTGTCAGCCCCATCCCCCGCACACGGTCACAATGTCCACACACTGCCCATCACCAGTGTCCACAAGTGAAGGACAGCTGGGTGCAGGCACAGGACATGCAAGTGTGGAGACTATGGCAAGTGAGCAGCCTGCCACTAGCCATAGCCAGACTGCTGGTGAGGTCACACACAGGCAGACGGCCAGAGTTGGTCGAAGGAGGATTGCTGCCCATCCAGCCCATGTAGCAAGTGCCAATGCGGCAGTTACCAGGCGCATGTTTCGGGCTGTAATGGATGCGCAGGCACGTAATGAACGGAACACCAGACAACTGCACAGGGTTGTGGCAGACCATCCTCCTGGTGCTCATGGCTGTCTTCAGGAATTTGTTGCAGCCAGGTGTGAGGGCAATGAGATCATGGATAGGTGGTTGGGTGAGATTGGGGCACTCATCAGCTATGGAATATCTGTGCTTGAACATTTGGCATGGGAGAGGCGGCAGCTGTGTGGACGTAGCTCAGCACCACAATCAGCTGGGGGTCCATGTGGCCATCTTCCATCACGCTCCCATAGTGGCAGTGACACCAGAAGTACTGAGGGTGGTGTGCTGTCCACACCATGATGTAGCAGGCCATGGGCACATGGTCCTGGCCGGTCCCAACAAGGTCGCAGTTCCAGCAGACATCAGTCACCATCGGGGGGTAGTACTGCTTCAGGCTTTGGGCCTGGTGGTGCCAGTCAGACCCGCAGGTCTAGTTCCCATGTCCATGGCCGGAGATGGTGAACTGTACACCTCGGAGTGTGGGTACAGTTTTGGCCATTGTGCATTCTTGCCATTAGTAATGCTGAGTGAATGTGTTCTCACAGTCTGTATTCTGTTTGCATCCTAGGTGTCTGTGTGTCACCAGGATGTGGGCCTGCAGGAAGTCCAAGAGTATGGCAGTGTGATAACACATCAATCATGTTATGGGCGAGGTAAAATTCTATCCACTCAGATTTTCAAGGTCTGTGCAACAGTGAATGCATATGCCTCACAGCTTATAGTGCAGAGTCTTGTATATAGGTATGTGGTGATTGACATATTCTGTTGTACAGTAGAGAATGGTCAGTGTAGTGGGTTGAACACACCTACATTTGGTGATAATGGGTCTATATTAGAACACCGAACATTCAAAATGTCGAGTGTTCTAATATCGAACCCTATCAATCGAAAATTCAAAACATCGAACATTCAAAACAGCAAATTTTTTCCTATGGAAAATATTTGCTGGTCCAAAATACATACACACAACACAAGCACACCAAACAAACAGCAATCCACACACATACACCTAAACTCTTGCACCTAACCCTGCACTAAACTATACATACACCACTAACTATCCACTTACCTTAACCCAAACCCTAACCCTAAAGTCCATCACTATTGCACAGTCACCTCAACCGCGCCCTAACCCTAACTCACCTACCCCGCCCTAACCCTCGCATCCACACAATCGCACACTTACCTGACCCACACCCTAACCCTAACTCACCAAACCCGCCCTAACTCTCACGTCCACACAATCGCACACTTACCTGAACCCGACCCGTAACTTTCCACCAGAGCACTGAAAATACCGAAGCAACAGAAATGGACAACCGAATTCTTTCCCTAGGAAAAATTTTGGTTTTCTGTTTCTTCGATATTTTCAGCGTTTGCTGAAAACAGGTCGATATTAGAACACGTGACATTTTGAATGTTCGGTGTTCTAATATAGACCCGGTGATAACCACCCCCCAGGGGATACTGCATCGACCAAACACACAGAGATTACAATTCATACACACACTCACACACACACACACACACACACACACACACACACACACACACACACACACACAATTGCCAGTACTGGGATCCGTAGGTACATAGAGTCATATGTGTGGTTGGCGTGAATAGCCATGAAGGCTGTACTACTGCTTATAAGTGCCTTAATCATTCTGTATCCATCCGCCCTTGTTCTGCCCAGCAACAAAATAACCAGCTCTTGTACAGATTGAACTCAGGACCATACACACCATAGCCACAGCAATTTACCACTAAGCCATCTGAGTTGCAGACATGGCTGATGGTTATTCAAACATATCATGCAGCACAGTCATTAAACAGTGGGGAAAATGTATATATATATATATATATATATATATATATATATATATATATATATATATACACACACACACACACACACACACACACACACACATATATATATATATATATATATATATATATATATATAGATATATATGTATATAGAGATATATCTGTATATATATATATATAAATACATATGTATATATAAAGAACAAAGGCATGCTCAGTTAATGTTTCTGGTGTTGTTTTGTCACACAGCTGTTGACGTTTGCCACTATATATATATATATATATATATATATATATATATATATATATATGTGTGTATATATTTACGTATGTGTGTGTATATATATATATATATATATATATATATATATATATATATATATATAATATGGTAAGCAAACAACGCGAAAATATAATAAAAAACACACCAAACAGCCAGTAAATAGCAGCAATTCTCCTTATATTTCCAAGACCTGGTACCTCGGCATCTCGCCTTCAATGGGTCACAGTACATTACAAAAAATAACAGTCTTTATATACACATTGGTTATAACAATCATTCAATTAATTAAACAATTAGCCTCAAAAATGGAGGGAAAAAAACTTTTGAGTTGTTTTCAATAAATTCTGTATTTTCCTTATCAAACATACCCCAATATATTAATTTAATTCCCAAATTTACTAAAGACTATATTATTAAATATTATATATTTCTCATAGTATAATATAACTTCTACAATGTGTATTATAAATTACAAAATGCAGTGAAATATTTACATACTAAATAAACATTATTATTGCTTCATGACAATTTAAACAATAAATTAGTTAATTTTTCAAATACCTAATTCTAAATTCAAGCCAAAAGGCCTTAATGTATTAAACTTCAGAATCATCTTAGTTTCAAGTTCTAATAATTTATCACAAATATTATCACCTATAATATAATGAGGCTTACCTAATATACTAAATTTTAAACAATCAAATTTTCCCTCATGCGTCTCACAAAAATATTTCGCAACCGGACTGAAAGCACTTGAGTTCCTAATGTCCCTTAAATGTTCTAAAATTCTCAGTCTTACCACTCTTTTAGTTTGCCCAATGTACCACATGTTGTGACAACTACACCCTAATATATACACAACACCACTAGATCTGCAGTTGAAATAATGCATGGGATTATGGTTAACATTGTTAATGCATCTGATGTTTATAATTCTGTCACAAATACTACAAGAGTTACACCTAAAGGAACCAACATTGGAAGCATAATCCATTCTTTTGGTACGAAGGTTATTATTTAATATTTCTTTTAAATTCTTACCTTTTTTATATGAGAATATAATTTTACGTGGAAAAAATTTGCCTATAAGCTCATCTTCACTAACCAAGTACCAAAATTTTTTGATTAGAGAGACAAATGTGTCAGAAAAAGCCGTATATTTTGTTACAAAAAATATATTTTCAACATCATCATCATCTTTCTCAACCATCCCTGAAAATTGCCTATGTGGCTTCCTAAAGCTTCCATGTTTATTCAAAATGCCATTCATATGATCCAATAACAATTTTTCATCATAACCCCTGTTTTTCAATCTCAAAAATACCTTTTCTAACTCAAAATTTAATTCAGATGGCATACTAGTGTGCTGGTGTATTCTTTTAAATTCACCATAGGGCAAGGCTTTTAGTAAATGAGGAGGATGCATGCTCGAAGCATGCAAAAACATGTTCGCTGAGGTATCCTTTCTATAAGGTCTATACTCTATCTTATTATTATTTATAAATAGAGTTAAATCCAAAAAATTAATCCAATTCCGATTGACCTCATAAGAAAAAGACAGACCATGTCCATTATCATTCAGTTCTTCAAAAAATTCACAGAACTCATAAATATCCCCTTTGCATATAAAAATCAGGTCATCAATGAACCGTTTGTACAAGATAACCTTATTATGAAAAAATGTGCTGGGATAAATGAACTGTCTCTCAAAAAAATCCATATATATTACAGCATAGCTGGGAGCATAGGCAGCTCCCATTGCCGTTCCTTTTTTTTGTAAAAAATATTCACCATTGAATGTGAAGTAATTATGGGTTAAACAAAATTCTAGAAGTAAAATCAAAAAATTAGTTTTAGGACCCTCACCTAACATATCTGAAATAGCATTAAGTCCCCATCTAATGTTGATGTTAGTGTATAATGATTTAACGTCAATAGTCACCCAATAATATTCACTATCCCATGTTAACTTCTGTACTTCATTTATTAACTCCTGGGTATTATTGATATGAGCACTGACCCTGCTAATATAAATTTTTAGTTGTGAATCTAAGAAAACATTAACATTTTCCAAAAAGGATCCAATCCCCGACACTATTGGCCTACCAGGGGGCTTGCTAATATCTTTATGAACCTTAGGTAAGGCGTATAGTATGGGGGAAACAGGGTTCCTTATGTACATTTTATTAACATCAACACTAGAGAAGAATCCCAATCGTTCGCCCCTTTCCAAAAGATTGAGAAGTTCCTCATTGTACGATTTAAGTGGGTCCCTACTAAGTTTAATATATTCATCATTATTTTGAAGCAAATTGTTAACCATAGCACAATAATCAAATTTATTTTGTATCACCCAATTGCCCCCTTTGTCAGCACATTTAAATATATAATTATCCTTAATTTTCCTAAGATCTTGTAAAGCCATCCACTCTTCTTTTGTAAGGTTAAATTTCTTCTTTTCCTTACAAAACTGCTTATATGTTAATTCAGTTTCCTTTAAAAGAATTTTCTGAAAAAGCTGAATGGCTGGCACTGATATAGTAGGAATAAACCTATTTTTCACATTTCGGAATTTAGGCATTCTTAACCTACCATATCCGGTACTAAAGCCGACATCCGAGGCAACATCAACATCACATCCAATAGAGCAAATATCACTTTCTTCAAAATTATGACTTAATTCATCATTCACTTCATTTTCGTCATGCTCATAATCATATATGGACATATTAAGTAAACTATCATCAAGTTTACTACCATTAAGAACATCATCTTCAATTTCATTGGCATTAGAAACATTAGTATTAACATCCACTTTACAGTATTTTTTGAAATAAACCCTTAGTAATAATTTGCGAATAAATGCTTTTGCTTCTAGATATATATCAGCAAATGAGGGAAAAAAAGTTGGAACAAATTTGCTCCCCTTGTTTAAAACATTCCTCATGTTATCACATAACAACAAGTCAGACAAATTTATACATTCAAAAGAGTCAACACACTCAAAAGAATTAATGCTTTCATGAGTCCAACTAGACACAATAATGTCCAAACCTTCATTTGTTTCTTCATTTAAAGCGATTCCGACCTTTTCTACCATTTCTGCCATTCCGACCCTTGTTGCTGGTCCCGTTTTGAAAGTTAGCATCTTCCGTTGAACCTAAATTAGGCTCTTCACCTGACATCTCTGTATTGTCCCTGTTAACCACTCGGTTAGAAGCAGTAGTTCGAGCAAAGGAAACATTCTTTACATTAGTTTCCTTTTCAGTAGATGAAAATGAAGAGGCAGACGCCGAATAATTTCGGCGCTTGGAACTACGTGTCCAACTCCGCCCCCTAGATTGTCCACGCACAGGTTCACGTTGCCAATTGAAGATGATACCTGACTCATAGTCTTTCATGTCCCGG
>NC_056725.1:1197624566-1197797066 GCF_019279795.1 Protopterus annectens | reverse complement strand
TAAGGAGGCACACTCCTCCAGAGTGTTGACCAGCTTAGGCATTACAGATCCTACAGGCATAGCTAACATTTGGTTGGTCAGTGGTTCAGGTTGTAGCCTCCTATAGGTCCACAAACATGTTTCAACACTCACACTCCATGTCCCTAAACACCCTGGAGGATAATATTGTTCAACCTAACACTCACATACTGGTTGTCTTTAGCTACTCCATCATTAACTAGGAAGGCTACTCATGTACCAATGCACATGCCCATCACATCGATCTGGTCCTTCCTAACATGGGCGACTGTTGCTCAACACCAATAGTCAACTCCCCCTTGTTATATCTGAACACAAAGTAATCACATTTGGAAATCCATGGCCCTCCCATGTTCTCTCTGCACAGGTAACTGACATGAAAGGCATTTCCAGTGCTGAATATGGCCTCATAACAACAGAGGTGGCTAACCTCATGGCAGCCATGCAAATGGAGACTAGGTGCATGACAGCTGAATCAAACAACAATGCACTATGAACATGTACACAAATGCATGGGTACTGCCATGCCCACTACAACCAGGACCCTCACCTCCAATAAAAGGAAGCTGATCTGGTGGTCTCCTGCCATGCAGACACTGTACAACAGAAGGAGGGAACCAATATGGAATAACATGGAGTCCCAAGACTGGAAATAAACCCTTATCAGACTCAATTGAAGGTTGAGATCCCTCATCAAATACTACAAAGCTAGCTATGAGAACAGAATTAGAGCACATAGTGAAGACAACCACAAGGTCTCATGCAGTTATGTTAAGAATCTCCACGGCAATAGCAAGATTTGTTCTGAGCTACTAGACAATGGAACCTCCCAGACTGAGCCAACAAATACTGCCAATATACTGGCTGACATCTTGAGTGCAAACATTACCCCTCACTCCCCTCAAAGGACCAATCACAATACCAGTACACCACCAGACACCCAGTAGTACTGCAGCACAGGTTAAAACACCCCTGTCCAAAGCCAAGAATACAGCTTCTATGTGACCTGAGAATATCCCTGGCTGTGTTCTACATGAAATACAGAGTGACCTGGCACCTTACCTGTGTGCCCTGTTCAAGTACAGCCTCACCTCAGACTTTGTCCCTACTGAATTGTACACTGCTATAGTCACCCCTCTCCAGAAATGAGTTGTAACTACAGACCCTGGGATATACCGCCCTAACTGCCTGACAAGTCTGTTATGCGAAGCTATGGAATGCATCATCGTGCACCTAATAAACAGGGATATGGGAATCTGCAGACTCAGGATCCCACACAGTTTACCTTTGTGAAGGGTAGGTTGTACCTACTCATTTCACCTGATCAACTTCTTGGTGTCAGTCACCTGAGCTGTGGATGAAGGCAAGGTGACACATATAGCCTACATTGATCTGGCCAAGGCCTGTGATAACATTCCACACTCACTAACTAGGTGGGAACAGAGGCATAAACACAGGGGTAGATTGGACATACTGCTGTCATACATTGAGACAGTTGCAGATGTCACTGGGTTTGTTGTAACATCCTTTATGAGGAATATGACATCGGTAATACCCATAGATGTGAGTATTTACTGACTGCATTCCCCATAGCCCACAACTGATTTACCAAGGACACCAACTGTCTGGTGAACACACAAAACATAACTGGCAGACATGTGGCCAGTCTGTGGACAGTGTGCCAGTGGAGAGGTATGTCAGAGGCATATCACTGTGAGTAGTGATGTCACACATTAAAAGCATGTCCACATAAACCCTGTCAATATATCAATCCCCCATGTGTATAACAGCACTGATGACATAGAATCTGTTCACAATGTTGGTTGGCTGTCTCCACATGTCCTGTCCTGTGACGTATTGCCACCCACTGTATATGAATCTGTTGGCCACCACCTCTGTAATGTCCCTCACACAGGCAAGAAAATGGGGCAAGGCCCACATTAAGGAATGTCCCATATGTCGGAACTAGCAGCAGTGTCCAGGCCCACAGCACAATACAATGTGGGCACCTACATAATGGTATGGCCGTAGCAATACCTAACATCTGCACATCTGTACAGAGGAAAGACAGTAAGTAGATAGCTAAAAGGTTATGCATTAGGATGAATGTTTTGCAAGATACACATCTGAAACCTAAAGGTATGCCATTACTACATGACCGCAGTCCTCAATGATATATCCAAAAAACATAGTAGTCTACAGTTAATATTAACATATCAGATCAATATCCAATAGGCGATACATATAAACATACAGCTCAAATACCAAGAGCAAGATACTCAGTACTCAGAGTCCAGCTTTGCATGCAGGGGTGTATGGTTCCAGTACTACAATCTGCAATATACTCTTACTTGAAAAAGTACAGTTAAAAGTACTAACCTAATGATACAATATGTGTTAAACTATTTATGTCAACCAGTACACTGTAGCTGGTGTAACATGCAAGTGTGACTGGATATAACCTGGGATACTACCCATGTATGAAACAAATCCAAAGAGAAAAGATTGTGGTACTACCCATGTATACCCAGGTGTCCCATACAGTATACTCACACCCCTTGCAACTGTAATGACAGCACATAGAAGCAAGTTATGTACAGGAAATGAAATACACTTATTAAAGATGTCATTACCCTGCTATTTTATCAGACTGCAATGTGATCACTGCTTACCAGGGACATATATATATATATATATATATATATATATATATATATATATATATATATATATATATATATATATATATATATATATATATATGGATTCCATACATTTGGTCGAATTACACTTAGTCGAAAATGATACCAGGCATTGCACTTCACTGAAAGCTCACTTGGTCGAAGTTCATTTGGTTGAAAATGGAATATAGCCCCTGCCCCACTGCAGTGCAACCCTAGAGTGAGAATATTAAATAAGGGAGGGTGTGGGGGTGTGGTGGGCGTAGCCCCCCACATAATTTTAATGTATTCACTATTATAAGAAGGTATAGCCATTAGAAATGCATTGATATATATATCTTTAGTAAAAATTATTGCATAATGTGGGGGGCTGTGCCCCCCACACCCCCCTTATTTAATATTCTCACTCCAGGGTTGCACTGCAGTGGGGCAGGGGCTATATTCCATTTTCGACCAAATGAACTTCGACCAAGTGAGCTTTCAATCAAGTGAGTTTTCAGTGAAGTGAAATGCCTGGAATCACTTTCGACTAAGTGTATTTCGACCAAATGTATGGAATCCGTATATATATATATATATATATATATATATATATATATATATATATATATATATATATATATATATATATATATAGATAGATAGATAGATATAGATATAGATATATATTTCCATCTCTCTCTCTCTCTCGTTTATATATATATATATATATATATATATATATATATATATATATATATATATATATAAAGCATACGCCCATGACATGTAGTGGAGTCATACCTCAGCACCATACCGCTCAACCTCTTACTGCTAGGGAACGTAATTGCAGTTATAAATGTAGAATGTTGTTACAGTGTCAACATACATGTTGTGAAGAAGGCTCTTCTGAAACTGACATAAACGCCATCAGTTACTGACAGACATCATAAAGTCATCATTGTGAAGTACCACACAAATCACAATAATGATCCTGTGGAATACAAAAGAAATATGAGCAATAAACATGGACAGTCTGAAACAATCTGGTCAGTCAGGAGGTATACACAGAACTCCTTAGTGCAAGAAATGTGAAACAAGCCTGACAAAGGGGTGTTTAAAGCCATGAAAATGGGGATATATCACACATATTGGACTAGATAAGCTCACACAATTGATGCAGTCACACCCTTCTGTCTGTCCTTACACATATTAACTGGAGGAGCAGAGGTCCCAAGCCACATCCTTCCCACTAGTTAGTGACATACATCTTCACAGCAGCCCACTGCTTTGTCAGAAATACACAACACGTTTGGTGGCCAGGCAACAGTACATCTGACAAATATCTGGACATAACATCACACTAGGGTAAATACACTGAGCTGCTAGGCATTTCACCAAGTACTGTCTACACTACAGGCAGACTGCCACAACACTAACCCAATTTACCTATGGGGGAATACACATGTAATTGAAAATATAGCAGGCACTACCGGCATGTAACAGCACAGAGTAACAGACACCAGTGTGAAAGTGCATACCCACAAGCAATCTCAACACAGTCACAGTCACATAATGGTAAGCCTAAGTAATAGTACAGTATATGGACTGTGTGAACAACAGTCATCGTCATGTTTACCACTCACACACTAACCCTACATATACTGGACTAATTCACAGTGTAGTCTGATGCCTGACTGTGGTACTGGACATGTCTTAGTCTGGCCCTACAAACATATAGGCTGATAGGGTATCAGAAACTGGAGCAGCATGCAACGCCGGATAGAACAGGACCAAGAACATTGACATCTACCCCAGTCTGTACACAGGCCAAATAACATAATCACAATACACGGCTACATAATACAGACACTCTGTCAACAATCACCAGAAGTAGGCAGACCTCACTACTGTGCCGACTACAACAGAATGTCCAGGTTTTGTTCTCAAATATTAGGCCTCCTATACATTACATGTCTGGCAGTCTGATATATCACTGGCTTGATATCAGGAATTATGTCAGTAGATAATGGTATACTGTACATATCCCCCTCTTACTGCATGACATATGAACAAAGGGTGACAGACTTGGTGAACAGAGCCACAAACACAGGGCCAATATTGACATATTGGAGTTATAAACTGAGAGCATTGCTGGTGTAACAGGGTTTGTTGTGACATGTCTCTTCTGAGGGATATGAAGTCAGTAACACACATGGATGTTAGAATTTACTGACTACAATCATCAGAGTATGCTACTGCATTTATAAAGACAAAAAATGTGTTTGTAACGCACCAAATCTAAGACTCCAAACTCTGGCCAGTCTGTAGATAGCCCTACAGGTGAGAGTTTTCTCAACCACATAACACTGTCATGCCAGACTTTAAATCATGCAGAACAGCCATATCCACACAAACCCTGTTATTCTGTCCCCATATCTGGAACATCCCCCTGCAGTTTGTTGGCCTGTCTCCACAGTGTTTGTTGTAAGAAATATTTCCAACTACCCTCTGTGATGCTGATAGTCACACACCCACATGAAGTCCTGCTCACAGTGAAGGAGAAGGGCTAACACCCACTTGCAGTGCTTACTTATAGGAGTGTGATTTCATGCAGTTGGCTATAGGAATGATACCACAGCTGGTCTACATGCAATTAGCAGGTGGAGGACTCCAATTCATGCACAGGCCATCTACTGATCATGAGCATTACTTACCAATGTCAAGCTCCTGCCTATGCAAAACAGATGCATTTTTCCACATCTACCAGTGGGGAGACAGAGGGAAAGAAAGAAAGGATGAGAGTAAGAGCCAAGCATGTTTGTGTATGATATGTGGGTGGAGAGAGATCTCTGGGTATTATAATGGTTGCCTATATATACATTTATGGCTGTGGATTGTCTACAGCAACCTCTACAGTGTTTGACAACTGTTGGCCTTGTAATGTGACATTGGGACATATGGGTCCTCAATATGAGAATGCAGCAAAACCCACCCTGCAATGAATCCTGTTATTACACAATCACACCAACACCCATACAGGATACTGCTGACACACACATACACACACACACACACACACACACACACACACACACACACACACACACACACACACACACACACACACACACACACACACCAGTACTGTGTTTCAACCCCCTACCTAGCTATGTATTGGTACTACAGTGTTACATAGTTATTGCAGGCACCAGGGAGCTTATATGTTGGAGAGCTGTCCAAAGGTATCTTTGAAGGTGAGTGACATCAGCTGCAGTGCTAAAGGAAGGGAGAGGGAAGTGTAGAAAGTGTGAATGACCACAAAATCAGGCATCAGCAAAAACACACACTATTACAGTTGCCAGGACCAGGGTTAGAACTCCCACCTAATGAGTTTGCGACCCTGTGGTATCACACAGTTATCACAAGCACCACAGAGCTTATACATTGAAGAGCTGTCCAAAGGTATCTTTGAAGGTGAGTGACATCAGCTGCAGTGCTAAAGGAGGGAAGAGGGAAGTGCAGGGAGTGGGAATGACCACAAAATCAGGTGTTAACAAAGACACACACACTCTCACAGTTGCCAGGACCAGGATTAGAACTCTCACCTAACTAGTTGGCTACACTACACTATTACTCAGTCATCGTGAGTGCCGCAGAGCTTATAAGGCTGAGACTTGGCCAAAGGGTTATTTCAAGGTGGCTGACATTAGCAGGCATGCTAAAGTAGGACAATGGCAGATGTAGTGGTATGAATAGCCTCAAAATCATTCATTTCCGCAAACACACACACACATTATTACAGTTGTCAAGACCCGGATTAGAACTCCTACCTAACTAGTTTGTTACACTACAATATTACACAGTTATCATGAGTATCACAGAGCTTATATGGCTGAAATTTGGCCAAAGGGTTATTTCAAGGTGACTGATATCAGCAGGAGCACTAAAGTAGGCCAATGGTAGGTGTAGTGAGTGTGAATGGCCTCAAAATCATTCATCTCCACACATACAGACTAGCCAGGACCAGGATTAGAACTCCTACCTAACTAGTTTGCTACACTACACTACTATGCAGTTATCACAAGCATCATAGAGCTTATAGAGCTGAGATTTGGCTGATGGTTTATTTCAAGGTGACTGACAGCAGGAGTGCTAACATGGGCAATGGGAAGTGCAGTGTGTGTGAATGGGCCATAAATCATTCCTCTGGAAACACACACACACACATACACACACACACACACACACACACACACACACACACACACACACACACACACACACACACACACACACAAACACACACTCAGTCACACACAACTTTACATTTGACAGGACTGAGTATACAAATGCTACATGAATACTGATTTGTACAATCATGTTACACAGTTATCACAAGCACCATATACACTATAGGGCTGAGGGCTACCAAAAAGAATGTGTATAGTGATTGACATCAGCACATCATGTGATATGGCCAATTGGATGTGTAGTGGGAGGGAAAGGCCTCATAATGGAATTCTCTGTGTCACTGTCTCACTCTACCCCACATCTCTCTGTGTGTATGTTTGACATATTATAGTGTGGTGGCCTTGGACATGTGTGAGTATTCCTATCCAATGTTTGTGTGAAACATGAATGGTGTACAATTTGGTGTGTGTGCACAGACATCTGCGAATGACAGATATGTACAGTCCACTGTGTTGTCAGACATGGGCTTCATTTCTCTAAGTGTAGGAGGATGCCCAGTATGACCTTCTGTATTGAGTGCATGAATCCATTCCAGGTAGGGTTCTACTCCAGTCCAGGGTTTGGTGTTTTACACATACAGCTAGCAACCTGTTTCTGCAGGATATCTGTAGATAGGTTGACAATATGGAGTCACAATGGGTGACAGATAGGGGGATACTGTAACTACTGCTGTCTGTGCTGCTTGTGTTACATGGTTGGTGTTAGCAGAGATATTCAGGCATATGTACTGTTTTACACTGTGATGTATTATGTCATCAACTACTGAAAGATATAATTATTTGGTTACAGTTATTTACTGGGAAATACAAGATGAATGACGCTGAGTCCAGTATTGTGGTCCACAGCCTACACATTCTTGCATACTCCTGCCATTCTGGAGGGGTAGCTAGAGACACTTGTTGATGGGTCTGTGTAAATGGTCCAACACCTTGGTACTATGGTGTCTGAGGATCTCCTTCTTGTACATATATCAGCTTAACAGAATGGCCATATCTTTCTGTGGCCATACCTCTCAGCTGTACAGATTTACCCAGATTACCCAGAAGCAGGGCTCATATAGCTGGTCAGTTTCCCTTCACATTGTGGTTTATGAGCAGGTTTGTAGCCACTCATTACTGGGTTTGCAGGCAGGGGTAGTATGGGCACACATCAGAGTTTCAGACTTCACACACTCCATGACGTCCGTGCGTCTACACCCCCCCACTCTGTTATTCTATCCTCTTCCTAACATTATGCGGGCAATATCTGAGAAGTATCCCTACAGCTGACCCTTCATCCCAGCAATATTTATGGATTGGTCCACAGTTCATGCAGTGGGACATGGGGGTCATGCTACTGGGATTTGTCAACATGGCCTTGCATTTGTGTTCTGTGGACTGTGTTAGGTTGATAGTTGTGATCTCATGAGATACCATACATTGGCACTACGGGTGAGGTGCAAGCCTTTGACAGAGGACTGTAAGCCATTTGGTAATGATGCAGGCCATCTGTAGCAGGCCACTGCATTCTGTCACTCCTACATTCCCAGGCTGCGAGCCAAGTAGATTCCCTGGGGTAACAGGGTAAGTGTGCAAGGTGTTAATGGCAATAGTTCCTGTCCATATTGATCCATTGGTCTGGATGCAGATAGGGTGCTGCTTACAGCTAGGGACACACCTGCATAAGACAGCTCTTCAGCATGCTGTATTCTGTAGGTATTTCCATACAGAAGTGGGGTCATACTGTACTCATTCCCAACAGCAAGGATATGACCTGTGATAAAGTTGTGGCTGATGGTGGGGTGAGCTGAGTGCATGTATGATATGGAAGCTACTTGCAGCTGACTCACAGATATACCTGGGACATTCCCCTTATGCTGCCTTGTGCAGGGACATAGGCAATCTCTCATTACTTCATAACTGTGCCTTTTGCGGTCTGCCAGTGATTGGCCAGACTACAGTAGTATTCCATACTACATGGACAACTAATGTGGTGCTAATCTGTCTGTAAACTTCCAATGTTGTGTGCAGCTGACAGTTAAATTTTATACACTTTGTCTAGGGTACTTCCACCTGTGTACTGTGTGTATGTATGGGCCCACATTCATGGCATGTCCATCTTTCAGACGGTGACAGATATTGACATCTGAACAATGAGTATGGATGACTGCTGAATTGGGTCATGCTGGGATGCATTGTGGTTGGCACTGCAATTGTCAGAACATGGCCCTCTCATCGACAGTACTGGCCATAGGCCACCGGGACACAACCCTCCATGCCTACATGCTGACAACTTCCATACAATATACAACACACAACAACCTAACAGACAGACTCCTGCACATTGTACCCATGCAACAATCTATCCTGTAGATTGGGCCAGCTCAGGTAATCTGTGCTCCACTGATACTACTCCTCACACTTACATGTTACTGCATTTCTACATAGGAATGTGGGGGAGCACACCTGACAACTTTAAACTGTGCTATGACTGTACTGGTATGTCAGGTACTCTGTTGGCTTCCAAATCATTTTGTATTCTGACCTATCATGCAGACTGGAGGCATATCAGTGGAGTACAGATCTTAGGTTTTATTGACCTACATTTCAGTTTTAGACTTCTTACCCTTCAGAACTAACATACAACTGCCAGACCTGTTGCAGTCTGTCTGTGTAGGTCTGGAGGGGGGCTATTCACCATTGACATCAATTGGAGGCCTTAGCCCAGGCTTTCTTTATGGTCATCTACACCTGTCTTGGTAGCTGAGGCTGGTGGTGGGTATGTGATCCTCACTGACATGCAGCGTGTGTGTCCTATGGACACACATTCGGGCCACCACATGTACTGGAGTGGGATTTGTCAACTTGTTTAGTACTGCCTACTTTGTTGACACCAGTATTTGTTATGGATTTCATGCTGCCCACATAGGTGTCCAGTATCTGCTGCCATCCCATTCAGCCATCCGATTCCCTTGCATGCTCGCATCCATACCATAGATACAACTATCAGAACATACAACTCCATTCAGTAATTGACAGGAAGAGTGACTTACCTTGTGGCTGGGCCAGTATTGAGGACAGTGCTGAAGGGATGACTATGTCAGATGCACATAGTACACTCCCTATACATGGTAAACACAGGTAGTGTCATGTTTGGCATCCCTTTTACTGTATGTACAAGTCAGAGAGAGGGGTCATTCCCTGGTTCCCTACCATGTCAGCGTATGTGCTATGGGTTGCCTCTTTGCCAAGGCCTGGGCATACTGGGTACACCTCCTTCTGCCTACATGGGCAGGCTCAGGTGGTGCCTCCTCTGACTCCCTCTGTGCCTGTGATGGCCTTAGCAAAGGTGGGGGGGCTTTGTGGCCTTGCCCCATGCTGTTCCTGCTGCAGCTGTTTCCGCAGGATCATATTGTGTAGCATGGCACATACTATGAACATTTGTGTACATATAGCTGGAGAGTACTGCAAGGCTCCACTGGAAATAATCAGGCAGTGGAACTGTGACTTGAGTATCCCAAACACACACTCTATTATGATTCTGGTTTGTGCATGTGCCTCTTTATGGAGTTCTTGTTCAGGTGTGTGAGCATTTCTGAGGGGTGTCATCAGCCATGGCTCCAGTGTGTAGCCAGCATCTCCCACTAGGTGGCCATATGGGATGCCCCCACTGACAAATGACTGGTATAACTGTGTCATATTTCAGATGTGGGAGTCATGATAGCTTCCAGGGCTGCCAGCACACGCACATTCAAGATTATGCCCTGGGCATCACACATGACCTGGCAGTTGATGGAGGGGAAGCCCTTGTGGTTTATGTAGACCCTACCCTACTCACCTGGTGGTGGTTTGATGTGTATGTGCATGCAGTCTATAGCACCCACTACCTCAGGGTATTCTGCTATTTGGTGGAAGAGATGCATACTGCTGGTCAACGCCTCACGGGTGATGGGGAAATATATGTGCTCACCGGCATGTTCTGACATGGCATCCAGAAACTGGTGGAGTACCCTGGATGCTAATGCCTGTGAGATCCCCATGATATCCCCAGTTGCCCTTTGGAAGGTACCTGTGGGTAGTATTCTTAAGCCTACACATACCTTGGTATCCACTGGGATAGGTTCCTCTCTGGTTCTGTGAGTTAGGCGGGGCCAGCACAGGTTAAAAATTTCCTGTAGAATTTCCCTGTTCACCCTATAGCGCTCCACTATCTCCAGCTCATGTAGGCCCTGGTAGGTTACCCTGGGTCTGTACAATTCTCCTCCTCACTGTGGGATGGTCATCAGCATTCACATCCTCACCACCCTCAGCCTCTTGCATATATATTGATGTATGAGAGCAACAGCAGCTCCTATCATTTTGTTTGTTTTGTCAGGTAAAAGTTCCCCATTTGTATACACCAGTGGTGTAGAGTTTGTGGGAAAAAACAGAGTGAAAGGGGTTTGCATAGTTTATAGTAGTGTGCTGGCCTGGTCTGCTGCCTGTGTAATTGGCTGATTCTGATACATTTCACCTGCCAGCTATGCTAGTTCTCCTTGATTGCCTTCCTACTGTTGTTTTCCCTTCCCATTGTCTTCCCGTTTAGGCCCTGAGGCACACAGTGCATACCCAGTGCTCACATGTGAACTGAGCTGCTACTTCCTGTTTTTCTTTTTTTTTGTTTGTTTAAAACCTGGTGCATGGTGAGCACACCTATTTAGGCAGGGAAAACAGTGCCCAGCAATATGAGACACCCCCCCTTCCTTAGCTCTGCTTAGCTAAGAACAAATACGGGCCTGCAGGGCTCCAATAAGTTTACACCAAGCATGGCACACCCCCTACTGAAGTCACCCTCTTGTCCTGCCTATATGGTTCCCTATTCCTGCACCTGCATTATTAGGTGCAGGCATCTAGAAGGTAGAAATCTGTGTTTCAGTATAGGTCCCTTCATTTGCATACCCCAGTGTGCAGATCCATAGTTACAATTCCCAAGCACACCCTTTCCCCTTGGCAACCAGTGCTCCCTTGTCTTGTTTACATTCTGCCTGCCATTGAATATAATGGCAGAATGCAAATTTCTGTTAAATGGCAGTTTTTCCCTTTTTTTTATTTTTAGCACCTCTGTGTTTGCTCACCGTTGCACTTAGCTTAAACGGATGAGATCGGCCAAAAAAGATAAAAGTTTTCTTTTTACAAAAATTATATTGCTTTTAATGCCAATGGCCTTATATTTTGGCATTGGTTTGTCTGTTCTACTTAATACATGCCTTTCATGAGCTGTCATGCCTCCATTTTGTCAGATACAAAAATGTATTTGGCTATTAGCCGAATACATTTTTGCACTGACACTTTTCCTATACGGAATCCGTTCAGCTTGCTGGATCGCAAAAATCACCTCATTTGCATGGTTTTCACCAGAAAATGAGGTGATTTGCATACTGAATGGTATTCCATGCAGGAAAAGTATAGGGCCGCTCGTGCACGCGAAAACGGCCCTATCCTGGATTGCACCGTGGCCATATTTTGTGCAGGAGCGGATATACTGTTCATGCACAGAATTTGGCCATTCATGAATCGGGGCCATTATTTTAACAAATATTTAATATATTATATAATGTGTTATTATAATACAATGCACTTTGGTAATAATGCACTGACAAATACTGTCTGCTTGGCACTTTAAATGCCGGAAGGAAAGGTTTTTTAATGACCATGTGACCAAGGTTTCTTAAGAATCATGTGACCATCATTTTGGAGAGTTATTTAAATGACTTGCTGTTAGGAAGGTTTATTCTGAAGACGTCCTGTGGGTATATGGGACAAAAGCACTTATTTTAATAGAAAGGTTTATTCTGAAGAAGTCCTGTGGGTATACGGGACAAAAGCGCTTATTTTAATGTTTTTTATTTAAAGAAAGTTGGATGTAAAGTTTTGTGGAGCACTATGGAACACTAAAATGTTGTGATTGGCTGTCACACTGCTGACTAATCATCTTTTGTTCTTTCGTTGGTATGTCCTTTTTAAATTATTACATGTTTTTTAAGGATTTTAGAATTGCAAGCCCTCTACATCAACCTTCCTCTCCGGTGTTCCACAAGGATAGAGTGTCCTTATGCACCAACCCTTCCTTTATGCCTTAGATGCCTACTGTAGGAAACCTCAGTCAGTCTATATATCTACTTGTTTTGTTTCCTGGGTATTCTAATAAAAGAGTGATTGCCTTAATACTTTTCTATTTGTTTTATATTGTACTAGTGTTATTTTTGTTTTATAGCTTGGTTAATGTTTGGGTGTAATATACGTGAGTTTTATTTTTAGAGGCTGCTTTTAAATATAGTTTGATAGTTTTACTGCATTTTTGCCATTGCAGTCCATAGTGAAGTAGATTCAACTTGGTTTGATTGCTTTTTTAGGATGATATAATGTCTGTGTGCACATTTGCATGTGTGTGTGTGTGTGTGTGTGTGTGTGTGTGTGTGTGTGTGTGTGTGTGTGTGTGTGGGTATGTGTGTGTGTGCATGTGTGTGCGTGTGCGTATGTGTGTGTGCTGTGTTTGCGCGCGCGCGCGCGTGCGTGCGTGTGTGTGTGTGTGTGGGGGGGGCATGTGTGTGTTTGTGCGTGTTTATGTGTGTGCATGCGGGTGTGGTGTGTTTGTGTCTGTTTTTGAGTGTGCGTGTGTGTGTGTGTGTGTGTGTGTGTGTGTGTGTGTGTGTGTGTGTGGGTGTGGATGTGTTTGTGCACACACATATTTTGTGGTTTGTACAGGTGACCTGCTGACATCAGGCATGTGTTATTCTGTTGTGCTGGATACTGCACCAGTGGAGCTTCATCTCCTCAACCCATGGCATGCAAACTGGTGCAGGTCAATTACGTGAATAGCATATGGGCATATACATACTTTGTGGTACAGGTTGTAACGTTGCAGCCCCTGTGTACTTGGAGAACAGATATGCATAGGTGCTCTGCTGAATAATCTTACACCACATGTGGATTAGTGTACAACCTGAAAAGTAGATGTTATTACTAACCTGCTACATACACTACAGGCATATGGGCAATTGGGCAGTATTACCTTACCATCTCACACAACAAAACCACTTCCAGAGATCAGAAAACTGATGCATTCAATGAATTTAAATGATACCCTATTCATACTTAATAGACTCAATTAAAATTTAAAATTTTATGAACCTAAAACGCATATTCAACCATATTCATTGAATTTCTTATGACAGAAAATCCCATAAAAGAACCCATGCTAATATAGATTGTGTGTGCGTGTGTGTGTGTGTGTGTGTGTGTGTGTGTGTGTGTGTGTGTGTGTGTGTGTGTGTGTATATATATATATATATATATATATATATATATATATATACATATATATATATATATATATATATATATATCTATATATATATACATATAAATATATATATATATATATATATATATATATATATATGGATTCACTTCATAATCTCGAAAGACTAAAATCTCGAATTTCGTTTTTTCGAGACTATGAAATCAAATCCACACAACACCGAAAGCCCAAAACCACGAAGCCCAAAATCACGAAATTTAAAACACCGAAAACACAGCAAACACCAGACCACACATATACCACAACACATACACCACAAAATAAACAAACAAAACAACACACATCCACAAATCTACATCACAAATAAGCAGAGGGGCAAGCCCCCCTGCACTCCCCATGTGGGGGCTGCGCCCCCCACACCCGCTACTTATATATACTAATTCCGAGATCGCACAATCAGAAAACAAAAGCAAACTCACACACATTCTACAGTCCCTCACACACATCACACATATCAGCACACTCACATACTCAAACTCCCACGCAAAACCCTTAAAAAACACTCACTTACCTGACATTACACCTAAATCCACACACGGCACCACACACTATCCACATACAACCTCGTACATTACGTAGCGTAAAGCCATAACCGCAAATTTGAGATATTCGAATTTGCGATTATGTACTTTCACTATTTCAAAACTTTGACTTTATAATCCCGAGATACTGAAATTCGATATCTCAGTATTTCATGCAGTGCAAGTGTATCTCTAGCTATAAGCAGCACCCTGCCAGCATCCAGAACAGTGAATTAATATGGACAGAAACTATTGCCATTAACACCTTACACACTTACCCTGTCACCCCAGGGGAATCCAGCGGCTTGCAGTCTGGGACTGTAGGAGTGACGGAATGCATTGGCCTGCTGCAGATGGCCTGCATCACTTCCAAATGCCCTACAGTCCTCTGTCAAAGGCCTGTGCCTCACCCGGACTGCTAATGTATGTTATCTCATGGGGTCCCAACTAACAACATAATACAGTCCACAGAACACAAATGCAAGATCATGTAGACAAATCCCAGTAGCATGCCCACCATGTCCTACTGCATGAACTGTGGACCAACCCCTAAATACCGCTGGGATGAAGGGACAACTATAGGGATACTACTCAGATATTGCTCGCATAATGTTAGGAAGAAGATAGAATAACAGAGTGGGGGTGGGTAGAAGCATGGACACCATGAAGTGTGTGAAATCTGAAACTCTGATGTATACCCATACTACCCCTGCCTGCAAACCCAGTAATGGGTGGTTACAAACCTGCTTGTAAACCACAATGTGAAGGGGAACTGACCAGATATATGAGCCTTGCCTCTGGGTAACCTGGGTGAATCTGTACAGCTGAGAGGTATGGCCACAGCAGGATATGGGCATTCTGTTATGCCGATAGATGTACAAGCAGGGGATCCTCAGCCAACACAGTAACAAGGTGATGGACCATTTACACAGACCCATCAGCATGTGTCTGCAGCTACCCCTCCAGAATGGCATGAGTGTGCAAGAATGTGTAGGCTGCAGACCACAATACTGGACACAGCTTCATTTATCTTGTATTTCCCAGGAAATAACTGTGATCAAATAATTATACCTGTCAGTAGTTGATGACATAATACATCACAGTGTAAAACAGTACATATGTCTGAATACCTCTGCTAACCCCAACCATGTAACACAAGCAGCACAGACACAATAGTTACAGTATCCCACTATCTTTCACCCATTTTGACTCCATATTGTCAACCTATGTACAGATATCCTACAGAAACAGGTTGCTATCTGTAGGCGTAGAACTCAAAATCCTGCACTGGAGTACAACCTACCTGGAATGGATTCACACACTCAATACAGAAGGTCATACTGGGCATGCTTCTACACTTAGAGAAATTAAGCCCATGTCCGACAACAAAATACAGAAGGTCGTAATGGGCATGCTTCAACACTTAGACAAATGAAGCTCATGTATGATAACACAGTGGACTATATATGTTTGTCATTCACAGATGTCTGTGCACACACACCACATTGCACACCATTCATGCTTTGCACACACACTGGATAGGAATACTCATACATATCCAAGGCCAACACACTATAATAGGTCAAACATACACACACACAGATGTGGGGAAGAGAGAGGCAGACAGTGAGAAAGAGATTGGCATCATGAGGCCTGTCTCACCCACCACACATCCAATTGGCCAATATCACATGATGTGCTGATGTCAATCACTGTAGACATTTGCTTTTGGTTACCCTCAGCCCTATAGTGTCTGTTGTGCTTGTGATGATAGCACAAATCACTATTCATCTAGCATTTGTATACCCACTCCTGTCAAATGTAAAATTGTGTGTGACTGAGTGTTGTGTGTGTGTGTTTCCTGAGGAATGGTTTATGGCCCATTCACACACACTGCACTTCCCATTGCCCATGTTAGCACCCATAGTGATGTCAGTCACCTTGAAATAACCCTCTGGCCAATTTTTAACCCCGTAAGCTCCGTGGAAGATGTGATAATTGTGTAATGCTATAGTGTAACATACTAGTGAAGTAGAATTTCTAATCCCAGACATGGCAACTGTGAAACTCTGTGTGCATGTCTGTGTGTGTGTGTGTGTGTGTGTGTGTGTGTGTGTGTGTGTGTGTATGTGTGGAGGGATTAATGATTTTGAGGCCATTCACAGTCACTACACCTCCCATTTCCCTACTTCAGCAAGCCTGCTGATGTCAGTCACCTTGAAATACCCCCTTGGACAAGGCCAGCCCTGTAAGCTCCGTGGTGCGTGTGATAACTGCTTAAAGGACAACAGCACCCTCAGACTCAAAAACATTTTTATTTCATCATAGTTTGGTGTTTCCTACCCTCACAAACAAAAAGCATAAACTCTTAGAATGTGCACTGAAAAACTCGGGAGCACAAAATATCAGGACTAGGAATGAATAGAACTAAAGGACTCTGTGTAGAATTAAATTTTGCTTTCACTTGGAAGACTTACCTTATCAATGAAGTAACAAAAAGCTGGAGAAATGCAGGCAATGCAAACGTTCCTCAAACCCCTCAGATAAATGCAGTCAACAGGGTACACTTACACAGAAAAGGAGTTCCACACAGCATATACCTGGTTTTATTAGGTTAAGTGGGCTAGGCAAGATATCTCTGACATCACAATTTGGGAGGTTCACTGGCTCTTCTATAGACCATGCAAATCAGGCAGCGCTTACATCACTTTGGGGGAGGAAACATCCAGGTAACTACAGGACAGCTCTGGCAGATGTGACATCAGCATTTAAGAGCCATTTAGGGGGTTTTCAACTTGTTTTGCAAAGTGAAAGTAAAACAGTACGGAAAGGTAGGAAGCCTGAGAGGTAAAACAGTTGACTGCATTACTTTTTAAAGCTGCAGTGATGATTTTATGTGGCTATATCAAACAACGGGGACTAAAAGAGACAGCAGGTTGAGCAATCTGCTTTACTATCCCATTGATGTCCTTTAATGCTGTAGTGTAACATACTAATTAGCTAGGAGCTCTAATCCCAGACATGGCAACTGTGAAACTCTGTGTGTGTGTGGCGATTAATGATTTTGAGGCCATTCACAGTCACTACACCCCCATTGCCCTACTTTAGCAAGCCTGCTGATGTCAGTCACCTTGAAATACCCTTTTGGAGAAGGGCTATCTTTGTGGCATGTGCGATAACTGTGTGATGCTGTAGTGTAACGTAGTAGTTAGGTAGGAGTTCTAATCCCAGACATGGCAACTGTGATACTCTGTATGTGTAGAGATTAATGATTTTGAGGCAATTCACAGTCACTACACCTCCCATTGCCCCTACCTTAGCAAGCCTGCTGATGTCAGTCACCTTGAAATACCCCTTTGGAGAATGGCTAGCCGTATAATCTCTGTGGCGTGTGCCATACATGCGAAATAATGCAGTAGCAGTAACTACACAGGTATGGGTTTGAATCTCATCTGTGGCAAGTGTTTGTATGTGTACTTGAAAGATTTTGGCCCCATTTACACCCAGAACACATCTCAAAGCCTGACTTTAGCAGTCCTGCAGATATCAAACACCTTAGAAGTACCTGTTGCCAAACTTAAACCATGTCAGGTCAGTGGTGCATGCGGTAAATGCGTAACCATAATGGTCTGTAAAGATTGTTAGAGGTTTGAACCTCACCCCTGGCAAATATAAATATGTGTTTAGGGTAAAATAATTTTTGGGATTTCTCACCCACTACATCACTCAATGCCAGTATTTACAAGGGCAGGTGATGTTCCTCACCTTAGAAGCACCTTGGGACAGCATCTATCTTAAAAGGTCCATGGCACGTACGATCAATGCAGTACACTATACTAGCAATCCATAGCTAGGTAGGGGTTTGAATCTCAGTACTAGCAAATGAGTGTGTGTGTCTGTCATCAGTATCCTGTGTGGAGGTTGCTGTGATTGTGTAATAACAGGATGCATTATGGGGTGGGTTTTGCTAAATTATTATGCTGAGGACCAAGTATGTCCATCTTACAAGGACAACAGATGTCAAATACCAGAGAGGCTGGTGTAGACAATCCATAGCCCTACATGTGACATTATGGATTGATGCACAATATAGGCAACCCTTGTATTACTCAGAGAACACTCTCCACCCATGTCTCATACACAAACACACAGGCAAATAAATGCTTACAGTGGTCCTTTTGCTATGTTCCCCATGAGATGCCTGCAACAACAGTAGAGTCTGCAAATCTAACCCACAAAGGGAATACCGTGCCTTATACACATGCCCTGTATGGACAGATGCAACTAACTCCACTGAATACCTGTATCATGCTGTCAATGTAGGTGCAAGAAAGACCTCAGTTCCATAGCCAGGTCTCACCAAATGAAGTCAGGAATGCTACATCGGAAGATAAAAATCTGTCCACACAACATACCCCAGAGACCTCAAGTACACTTCCACTCATCACAGAACATGTGTGTGGGACATGTGCACAACTCAGACACTGTCCATGTTATGAAATATAGATCACATACATGGGAAGCAGTGCACATCACTGGCCACCCACAATATTAACCCAGATGAGTGGATGGTGAATACAATACCCACCTGTGGGGACCACTCCAGGGACTACACACCTGAGCCACACTGGAGAACATTGTCATGTGACCTGATGCCAAGGTATTATCTTTGCCTAGCCTTGTACAGCCTTCAGGCCCATTCACCTACTACACACCTGTGAAGTAATGAACCTATGGATCTCAGTACTGGCAAGTGTGTGTGTGTGTGTGTGTGTGTGTGTGTGTGTGTGTGTGTGTGTGTGTGTGTGTGTAGATTAATGATTTTGAAGCCATTCACAATCACTATGCCTCCCATTGCCATAATTTAGCATGCCTGCTGATGTCATTCACCTTGAAATAATGTTTTGGCCATATATCAGCCATATAAGCTCTGCAGTGCTTGTGATAACTGCGTACTACTATAGTGTAGCAAACTAGTTAGGTAGGAGTTTTAACCCTGATCCTGCTGTGATAATGTGTGTGTTTCCCTGAGACAGTGTGTGTGTGTGTGTGTGTGTGTGTGTGTGTGTGTGTGTGTGTGTGTGTGTGTGTGTGTGTGTGTGTGTCTTCATCGACACCTACTTTTGTGGACAGTCACATGTACTACACTTTCCTTATTCCTCCTTTATCACTGTTGCTGATGTCATTCACCTTCAAAGATACCTTTGGACAGCTCTCCAACATGTAAGCTCTGTGGCACATGCAATAACCGTGTAACACTGTAATAGAAATACATAGTCAGGTAGGGGGTTGAAATTCAGTACTGGTAAGTGTGTGTCATCAGTATCCTCTGTGGATGCTGGGGTGATTGTGTAATGACAGGATCCATTGCAGTGTTGGTTTTGCTACATCATTATATTGAGGACCTATATGTCCCATTGCCCACATTACAAGGCCAACAGTTTTCAAACACTGTAGAGGTTATTGTAGACAATCCTCAGCCATAAATGTGTACAGCCATGTGTAATTACTATGTGACAGTATGGATTAGTAAACAATATAGGCAACCGTTATAATATCCAGATACCACTCTCCACCCACAGATCATGCACAAACCCACTTGGCTCTTACTCTCTTACTCCCTTCCTTTCTTACTTTGTCTCTGTCTCTCTCTCTCTCTCTCTCTCTCTCTCTCCTTTTCCGGTGGATGTGGAAAATTACATCTGTTTTGCATAGGCAGCAGCTTGAGCTTTGTAAGTAATGCTCATGATCAGCTGATGGCCTGTGCATGAATTGCAGTCCCCCACTTGCTAATTGCATGTGGAACAGCAGTGGTATCATTCCTATAGCCAAATGCATGGAAACACACTCCTATAACTAAACACTTCATGTGGGTGTTGGCCCTTTTCCTTCACTGTGAGCAGGACTTCATATGGGTGTTTGACAAACAGCATGACAGAGGGCAGTTGGAAATACCTCTTAGAATATACACTGTGGAGACAGGCCAACAGGAGGGGGGATGTTCCAGACATGGGGACAGAATGTAAGTATTGCTGTTCTACATTTGAAGTAATGCTGGTTTAATAGCGTTTGTGTGCATATGGCTGTTTTACATGATTTAAAGTCTGGCATGACAGTGTTATGTGATTGAGGAAAGTCTCACCTGTAGGGCTATCTGCAGACTGGCCAGAGTTTGGAGTCTTACATGTGTTGTGTTACTCACACATTTCCTATCTTTAGAAATGCAGTAGCATACTCTGATTGCAACCAGTGTGTGGTGACATCCATGTGAGTTACTGATTTCATATCCCTCAGAAGAAATATGTCACAACAAACTCTGTTACACCAGAAAATTTCTCAGTTTATCACAGCAATATGTCAATATTGGCCTTGTGTTTGTGCCTCTGTCCCCCAAGTCTGTCACCCTTTGTCCATATGTCATGCAGTAAGAGGTGCATATGTACAGTATATCATTATTTACTGACATCATACCTGATAAGCCAGTGAGATATCAGACTGCTAGACATGTTATGTATAGTAGGCCTTATATTTGAGGACAAAACCTGAGCTTTGGCCGGCTAAGATCTAGCTGTATTCAACTGGACGTATAAGACAATTTAAGTACCCCTTATCTGCACTTTTTTCAAATAATACAGCATTTTAATTGATTTATTTGTATTGCATTGAATATTAACTGAACTGGAAGTTTTGACTCTGTTTTTTCAGCTAGTGCTTGCTAGATTTTATTGCCTGTTAGAATTCCTGCATGGACAGTAAATGCAGTCAGGGGTAGTCTCATTCATTGATATTCTGTTACTGCCTATTTAAGTTGTACATTTTGTAATATTTTCTGCTTAAAACCAGAGCTTTGGACGGCTAAGATCTAGCTGTATTCAAATGGATGTATAAGAGAATTTAAGTACCTTTTATCTGCACTTTTTTCAAATAATACAACATTTTAATTGATTTATTTGTGTTGCATTGAATATTAACTGAACTGGAAGTTTTGACTCTGTTTTTTTCAGTTAGTGCTTGCTAGATTTTATTGCCTGTTAGAATTCCTGCATAGACAGTAATTGCAGTTGGGGGTAGTCTCATTCATTGATATTCTGTTGCTGCCTATTTAAGTGGTACATTTTGTAATATTTTCTGCTTAAAACCTGAGCTTTGATCTAGCTGTATTCAAATGGACGTATAAGAGAATTTAAATACCTTTTATCTGCACTTTTTTCAAATAATACAGCATTTAATTGATTTATTTGTGTTGCATTGAATATTAACTGAACTGGAAGTTTTGACTCTGTTTTTTCAGTTAGCGCTTGCTAGATTTTATTACCTGTTAGAATTCCTGCATAGGCAGTAATTGCAGTCGAGGGTAGTCTCATTCATTGATATTCTGCTACTGCCTATTTAAGTGGTACATTTTTTAATATTTTCTGCTTAAAACCTGAGCTTTGGCCGGCTAAAATCTAACTGTATTCAAATGGATGTATAAGAGAATTTAAGTACCTTTTATCTGCACTTTTTCAAATAATACATTTTAATTAATTTATTTATGTTGCATTGAATATTAACTGAACTGGAAGTTTTGAGTTTGTTTTTTCAGTTAGTGCTTGCTAGATTTTTTTGCCTGTTAGAATTCTGCATAGACATTAATTGCAGTTGGGGGTAGTCTCGTTTTTTGATATCCTGTTACTGCCTATTTAAGTGGTACATTTTGTAATATTTTTTGCTTAAAACCTGAGCTTTGGCCGGCTAAGATCTAGCTGTATTCAACTTGATGTATAAGAGAATTTAAGTACCTTTTATCTGCACTTTTTTCAAACAATACAGCATTTTAATTGATTTATTTGTGTTGCATTGAATATTAACTGAACTGGAAATTTGGACTCTGTTTTTTCAGTTAGTTCCCCACCCACCCTCTCTAGTTTTGTTTTGGTGTTAATCTTGGTGACTTTGAAACTGCCCACCCCTCTTGTAAATTTGTGGTTGGATACTCCTTCTGGGCCCATCTCATTTGCTCACTCAACTGAGTGCAGTGAGATCATATTCTGATTTCAGGCTCCTACTGTGTACAAAGAGAGCTTTTGGGAAAGAAAAAAAATTAAGCTTGTTTCCTGCCTTTCCTGTAAGTGTCTAGACTGTTTGTAGGCTTCTGAGCCCCCAAGCCTTTCTGTGTTGGAGGGAAGCATTCTAGCTTAATTTTGTTTCTTAGAACTAGCTAGTTTTTTAGTTTCAGCACTCAAATCTGTTTCTTTGAACTCAGCACTTGCTCAGAAGTCGTTGAAAGCACTAAATAAGCTGCAAATTACTACAGCACTCAACTTTCCTCACTTGTCTAGAGGAACGCAGTTTTTAGTACTTAATAAATAAGCATCTATCCAGGCATGTCTAAGGGTCAGCTCCTGGTGATTTCTCCTGTCTACCTTATGAATCTGGGCATCTTGGGGCAATGCAGCAATTGCCTTATGTACACAGACAATCCTCTCCTCCTACCACCCAACACTACAACCTGTGAGAGATGCACTGATATAGCCAAACTGGAAGCAAAAGTCTCTTCACCCAAGACTGGACTAGACAGTCAAGAGGAGAAGGTAAGCACTTGCACCACACCACTTTCATCACATAGTCCCTCAAAACCTACACCACCAAAACACACACATAGAAACACAAAACACACATCTACATTTGTGGAGGCTCTCAATAAAACCTGCCCAAGCCTCAGGGACCTCCAAAGCAGAAACGTAAGCAAGCTCCACCCCCCCAACACAACCCAAATGACACATAGCCCACAAACTCAGTGTGCTACTCAATCACAGCCCATAAGGCATAACAACGTGCCTAACACTCTAGTCATAGGTGACTCTATAGTCAGGCACACTGATGTTCCACTCACCAGGCTAAACAAGGAGAAAGTTACTGTCAGCTACCTGTCAGGTGCCAGGATCCGCCACATAATGCATGCACTCAGGTCACTCCACAACAAGTACAAATATGACACTGGCATTGTCCATGTTGGTGTGAATGACCTGAGATGTACCTCCCTGGACTACATGAAAAGAGACATGGAGGAACTCTCCGATCTTGTAGCCCAGGCAGGTATGACCCTAGCCCTGAGTAGCATCCTGCCATCACCCAGAATGATACCACAGTACAAGGACAAAATGATTGACTTCAACAATTGGCTAAGCTTTTGGTGTCATTCTAAGGGGATCCAGTATTTGTCTGCCTGGGACGACATGATCGACAGACCATGATGCTTTGCCAGAGATGGCCTGCACCTGTCGCCCTTGGGATTCCGGATACTGGCTAAGGCTCTTGCCACCCCTATAGTGCCTTTTTTTAGGCAAGGTTCAAATGACAAATTCACCACTGTAACAGGTACAAGCAAGCAAAATCTGAGGGTAATGCTACTCAATGCTAGAAGTCTAAACCTCAAAATGCACTCACTCGAGGCACTCCTTAAAATGGAGAACATCATCTGTGCAGTGACAGAGACCTGGTTCAAAGCTCCAGAGAGCACCCCTGCATTACCAGGCTATAATTCATACCATACCTTTCGGCCACCTAACCTGAAATGAAGCACTAAAGGTGGAGGCATGTCCATATTCATTAAGGATATCCACACCTCCAGGCTAGATGCACAGCATAATGTATCCGAGATTATCCAAGTGCAACTAACTGGGCAAGACTGAAATCCAAATTGTAGCTTGCTACAGACCCCCCACCATGCCCCAGGATTACCACTCCATATTTCTTGATACACTGGAAAGTATTAGGGTACAACCCAACACCCTAATAATGGGCGATTTCAACTGCCCCACCATTAACTGGGAAAACTACTCATGTACCAATTCTTTTGCTCAACGTTTTCTGGAATTCAAAAATTCCAATGCCTTGGATCAACTTATTCACACCCCCACCAAGGGCAGCAATATCCTAGACCTGGTCATTACCAACATGGGCAACCGGTGTTCCACACCAGAGGCCAATTCCTCGTTGGTCAGGTCCGACCACAAGTTAGTCACCCTAGACATCCACATCCCGCCCCCACCCCCAATTAGGGAAACCACCATAAAAAACTTCTCCAAAGCCAACTTCACACTTCTTAAGACAGAAGTGCTAAACTTCATGACACCCATGCAGTCAGACAATAGAGGTACGCCTGCTGAATCCTACACAAATGCACTTTATAAACACTTACACGAGTGCATGGATCATGCTATCCCTAATAGAACCAAGATGCTATCCTCCAAAAAAAGGAAGCCAATCTGGTGGTACTCTGCCATAAACAAACTCTACAACAGAAGAAAGAAACTGTTGCAAAAAAGAGTAAAATCCCATGACTGGAGGAACTCCCTGGTCAACCTAAGTAAGAAGCTGAGATCCCTCATAAAAGCCTCCAAAGCTAGTTACGAAAACAAAATTGCCACTGACTCTAAAGACATCCACAAAGCATTCTATAGCTATGTCAAGAATCTCAATGGCAACACTCAGAACTGCTCTGAGTTGCAGCACAATGGCACTAAATATACAGAACCAACTGATATTGCCAACATCCTGGCAGACAGGTTCAGTGCTAACTTTACCCCCCTCTCACCCCCTAGAAGGCCCATCTCTATACCGGAAGAATGCAAAGTTCCTGTAATCACAGCTGCACAGGTAAAAAACATACTCTCCAAGCCAAGAACACAGCATCCATAGGACCTGACAATATCCCAGGCTATGTTTTACATGAACTACAGAATGAAATGGCACCCTACCTAAGTACCATGTTCAGTCATAGCCTCACCTCAGGCTTTGTGCTCACTAAATGCTGGACCACGATGGTTATCCCACTCCACAAAGAGGGAGCTATGACGGACTCCAGGAACTACCACCCCATTAGCCTGATGAGCCTGGTCTGCAAGGCCATGGAACGTATCATCATGGAACTCATAAACAAAGACAGTGATCATCTCCAAACTCTGGACGCTACCCAGTTTGGGTTTGTAAAAGGCAGATCATGTCTCCTAAACCCGATTGACTTCTTTGAAGCAGTCACCAAAGCCATAGATGAGGGTAAGGTGGTTCACACAGCATCCCCTTTGGTAAAAACTCTGTACCCATGAACTACCACATAAGTGGTAGTCTACTTAACGCTGAAAGTGTGATAAGACACCTTGGTACACGGGTGGACAGTAGTCTCTCCTTTAATAATCACATTGCCACAGTGGTCAGGAAATCCTTCTACATGGCTCACCTCATCACAAAAGGTATCTCATCCAGAAAAAAAGAGGTCATTGTTCCCCTCTACTCATCACTCATTAGACCCATTATAGAGTACAATGCCCCTTTTGGTATGTACCTCACAAGACATCTACAACAACTGGAAAGGCCACAGAAATACCTCACAAAGAGGATTACTGGCCTCAATCAGAGCCCTACGCAGACCGTCTCAAAAAACTCCAGCTTTACTCCATCGCATATCACCTACTCAGAGGTGATCTCTGCCTAACATACAAGGCTATGTCAAACCCAGAGCTGTTGGACATGCTCCACTTAAAGAAATTCCAATCCCTCCAAGCTACATGCTCTAAGGACCTAAACCTTGTCACCACAATAAACAGAACATGCTGGAAGGATAGATTCCTGTCCCAGAGACTTCCCATACTCTGGAACAGACTACCTATCTATGTCAAACAGAGCTCCTCATTAGCACTCTTCAAGAAAAATCTTGATTATTGGATGGGAAATAGGAAATTCACCCCAGGGATCACTTCTGGGGTTGCTCGACAGGGGCACAGAAAAATAATTTTCTTGGGTGGCGAAAGCCAGGGTACCTTTTTGGCTAGGCTTATATAGGCCCTAGGACTAATAGCCTAGTACCTACCTATGAGCCTGGGAATTCTGTTGTATGTGCACAGTACTGATGTCTGTGTACTTATCTTGTGATTGTTGACAGAGTGTCTATTGTGAATATGTTACTTGGCTTGTGTACAGACTTTGGTAGATGTAATTTTTCATGGTCCTGTTCTATCTGATGTTGCATGCTGCTCCAGTTTATGGTACCCTATCAGCGTACATGTTTGTAGGGCCAGACTGACACATGTTCTATACCACAGTCAGGCATGAGACTACACTGGGTATTGGCCCAGTATATGTAGGGTTGGTGTGTGAGTGGCACATATGAGGATGGTTCTGTTCACACAGTCCATATTCTGTAATATTAATTAGGCTTACTATAATGTGACTGTGACTGTGTTTAGATTGATTGTGGGTATGCACTTTCACACTGGTGTCTGTTACTCTGTGCTGTTACATGCCTGTAGTGCCTGCTATATTTGCAAGTATATGTGTATTCCCCCATAGGAAACTTGGGTCAGTGTTGTGGCAGTCTGTCTGTAGTTTGCACAGGGCTTTGTGACATGTTTGCAGCTCAGTGTATTTACCTAGTGTGATGTTATGTCCAGATAGTTGTCAGATGTACTGCTGCCTGGCCACCATGTGGGTTTGGGATCTCTGCTCCTCCGGTTAATATGTGTTAGGACAGACAGGAGTGGTTGAATGCATCACCAGTATTTTTGTGATATCCCCATTTATATGGCTGTAAACATCCACTTTATCAGGCTTGGTCCACACATCTTGCACTAAGAAGTTCTGTGTATACCTCTGAACTGACCAGATTGTGTCAGACTGTCTGTCCATGTTTATTGGTCATATCTCTGCTGTATTCCACAGGATGAGTACTGTGATTTGAGTGGTACTTCATTATGATGATCTTATGATGTCTGTCAGTAACTGATGGTGTATATGTCAATACATGTCAGTATCAGAAGTAACTTCCCACACAACATGTCTGTTAACACAACCCCTGTTACTGTAGCAACATTCTACATTTATACCTGCAATACTTACATGACATTCCCTTGCACTAAGAGGTTGTGACTATTGGTGCTGAGGTATGACTCCACTACATGTTATGGGCATATGTTTTATACACACACACACACACACACACACACACACACACACACACACACACACACATATATATATATATATATATATATAAATATATATAATATATACATATATATATATATATATATATATATATATATATATATATATATATATATACATACATACATACATATGCAGATATATATATATATATATATATATATATATATATATATATATATATATATGTGTGTGTGTGTGTGTATATATATATATATATATATATATATATATATATATATATATATATATATATATCCATATCCTTGTTATGTGCAAACATGAGTGTTGTATATACCTTCCCAGATGTATCCCACCATATTTATCTGATATGTGTATATTTTGATATAACAACATATTGATTCAACACTATTTTCACTAACAAGTACTACAGAATTGCAAAAGTCAAAGCAGTTGTTCACTGCTATTCAGTATGTGTACTGACAGATATATTGGAAAAAACAACAAACATTTTCACAGGTGTGATGGCTTAGTGGTTAACTGCTGTGACTATACTGTATAGGGTAATGGGTTCAAGACCTGCAAGGGCTGTTTATTTTGTTGCTAGGCAGAACAAGAACTGTTGGATACACAGTGGTTAAGGCAGCTTTGAGCAGCTTTAAGCAGGTTTGCTCAACAGTAAGTGGTGCTAATGTGAGGTTAAATGATAAGGTGCTTATACCACGTCAGCTTTGCTTACCACTGAGGAAATCTGTTTAGCATTTACATTTAAGCAATGCTTACTGCTAAGCTTAGCTTAGCCTTGGTAACAAGTGATCACATTCCAGACTGATAAAATAGCAGGGTGATGACATCTTTAATAAGTGTATTTAATTCCATGTACATTACAAGGGATGTGAGTATACTGTATGGGACACCTGAGTATATATGGCTAGTACAACAGTATTTTCCATTTGTATGTGTTTCATACAAGGGTAGTATCCCAGGTTATATGCAGTCACACTTGCATGTATTGTATCATTACATTACTGCTGTTAAAAGTGCTTTCCCAAGTAAGAGTAGATTGCAGATTGTAGTACTGGAACCATACACCCCTGCATGCAAAGCTGGACTCCGAGTACTGACTATCATATTCTGTATGTTATTAAGTATTTGCTACTGGATATTGATCTGATATGTGGATATTAACTGTAGACTACTATGTGTATAGGACATGTCATTGAGGGCTGCTGTCATGTAGCAATGGCATACCTATCAGTGTCAGATGTCTGTCTGTCAAGACATTCATCCTAATGCATAATTTGTTGGCTAGCCATTTTCTTTCTGTCCTCTGTACAGATGTGCCAATGTCAGGTACCCATCTTGGCTGCTTACAGGCAATCTATGCTTGACTGACACCAATGTGTCTGCCCAGCTGTGTTATGAATGCCACAACTAAGAAACCCCACCCTGTATGTACCATATGCCATGGATACCTTAACTAGACTATCACAGTCAACAGACCATGCTTGAGTACAAGTCTCCAACCCAGACACTCTCCATATTATGTAATATATGTTGCATACATGTCAATTGGAGCACGTCACTTGCCCTCTGCAAGAGATAACCAGATGATTGGATTTTGCATTTAACTGTCACCCTGAGGATCACTCACTTGGCATCAGTTGATAGATGGTCTGCTGACAAATGTCATGTGGCATGATACCACTGTACCCACATCCCCTACTCTTCTCATCTCTCCATGGACAATATCTTGGTACACACCTAGGAACACCTGCACCTATGGACCCCAGTACTGACAAATGTGTCAGTGTGCATTACTGAGATTAACAGTGTCTGTGTGTTTGTAAACTTGTAGTTGATAATACCCTGAGGGCCTTCTCACCCATTACACCCCTCATTGCCATAGTTAGAAATGGCTGCTGCTGCAATGGACATTAAATGTACCTTGTTACACTCTTCACCCTATCGGCTACCTGCAGCTTGCAGTATCAGCACAACACTGTTGTACAAATGGGTAGATAGGCATGGGTTACAATCTGAGTCCTGGCAAGTGTGTGTATGTGTACAAGTGTGTATATTTGTAGGATACAGCAATCTTAGGCCACATTCTCCAAATACAATACACCTTGCCATACAGTATAAGGGATAGTGATGTTGCTGACATTAGGACAGCCATGACAAACCATTACCCTACTATCCCTGTGGTTTGTGCAATAAATGCATATCCCTGTAGTTGCACTGATGAGACAGACAAGAGTTTGTATTGCAGTCCTGGTCAATGTGTGATTGTGGGTATGTCAGAGTATTATCACGTGTTTCAGTGAGTAAAATATCCACTGTGGGGTGTGGGTGCTGGGTATACTGTCTTTACACCATGGTACCACCAGTACATGTCCCAAGGTTCACTGTATGAGGACCACTGTCACCATCAGCCATACAGGTAACTGATTACACTACCCAGCCCAATGATGCATGTGCTGTGTGCAAATTATCTGTAACAGAATGGACTCACTGACAAGGTAGTTAGCACTAATAAACCCAGGTCTCTCAGATGTGTCTATGACTGTTATGTGTTTATCAATGTGTATATGACAGTATGTCATACTATGTATTGTTCATTAACACCCAGTACATCCCCCATTGCCATACTGTACAAGGCCTGGTGATGTTCTTCACTTAACAAGACACTCGGGACACACCTTATCCTAAAAGCTGTGTGGTGTGTGCAATTAATGCCAAACATATTAGTACCAATAAGTACCTAGTGGTAGGGGTTCTACTCTCAGTGTTGCCAAGTAAGTGTGTGTGTGTATGTGAAGGGACCTACTTCAGTTTGCAGGAAATACATGTACCAGGAGGTCATCTGTCCAATAACTAACTGGCAAATACTAACATTTCAAAGGACTCATCTTGTGGAAATTCATTCTATCAAAACTAGTATTAGCTGTGTAAATGCCCTATTCCCCACTGTATAGCTTTACAGAGATACTGGAGTTGGTATATATAGTTGGGTGTGGATGTTGTGGGAATAGCCACTCTCATTGTGGCTATTGTTGTGTGTATCCCCCTGCTTAATCTGCTGTAATACTGTACAGTTTATGTTAACAGTTTAAGTAGTTGTCAATCACACTATGTGCGGTTCTACGCCACCCCACACCTCCAAAGTTGAGGGCTGTGCAGCCCACACCAGCACACCTATGTTTATCAACTCCAGGATTACACTACATTGGGGAAGAGAACATATACCCTTCCAGTACCATCGCCAATGACATTAAACTAGCAGACGGATTATTTACTGATGTGATGTTTTGCCTATTTTGTATTGGTGGAAATACATAGGCTAAAATGGGTTCACCACAAAATTAAGTACATTCATGTGTACAATATTCTCTGTGTATTACATCAACACCAAAGCCTCTGTGTATGTGTGTGTGTGAGTGTGTGTGTGTGTGTGTGTGTGTGTGTGTGTGTGTGTGTGTGTGTGTGTGTGTGCGGGTGTTATACACAAACATGTGGTGTGTGTCACCCAGTACACTTACCATTGTCCACTGTAGAAAGGCTGCTGACATCAGCCACCATGCACTCACCTGTATACACCCCTCAGACCTATCAGCCATGTGGCACATTCAATAACTGTTATACAGACCTGTTACTTCTGTTTAGCTGTACCCAGGATATGACACAGTCAATGTGTCACCACAGTGCCATACCCCTTGTAGGAAACAACAGCAGACCAACATCTTGCTGACACATAGACACATACAACACAAACTGAATACATTATGGAGACCACAATCAGTCAATGTTAATAACAGCTATAATGCATCATGCCTGGACAGCTACACATCCTGACATGTAAGCATTACATTTTCCAGCTGAAAACATGTCACACAGCATTACATTGCTACACCTTAGTACATTCACCCTGTGCATCAGACCCATATTAGCCTGTCCCTGCATCTATGGTATGGATGACAGAGATGTGGCACAGGTATCATCATATGCACAGGGTGTGTTGTGGGTTTGCCAGAGACCTAGGCTGAGCCATTTGGTTGACATCATGTGCGTGTGTGTGTTAGGAGGGTTTGTTATCAATTGGGCTGTGCAGATGTGGTGTGTGTAGGTATGGAGGTGCCCTAGCTGTTTTGGTGATGTGTGTATATGTGTGTGTGTGTGTGTGTGTGTGTGTGTGTGTGTGTGTGTGTGTGTGTGTGTGTGTGTGTGTGTATGCATACAATTCTGCCATGTGGCTGCCCTATACAGTAATTTGTTGGACAGCTGCAGACAGTATATGGCAGGGTGTGCAGTTCACTGTCTCCGGCCATGGACACGAGAATTGTGCCTGCCAGGGGTTCCACGGGCACTACCAGGTACAAGCTCAGATATGGTACTCTCCCCTGATGATGACAAATGTCCGCTTGATCTGGGTCCCTGTTGGGACTGGCCAGGACCATGTTCACGTAGCCTGCTGTGTTGTGGTGTGGACAGCACCCCCCCTGCAGTGCTGGTGCTGGTACTGCCACTACAGGAGCGTCTGTGACTTGTTGCACCTACACATAGACCTCACCTTTTGGTTTTGCTGACCTATGTCCATGTGGCTCTTGCCCTACTCCCACCATATGCTCTAACACAGACATTGCATGGTCAAGGCTTCCCACCATCTCACCCAACCATCTATCCAGGACCTCTGCAAAATAACGGTGTGCACCTGCAGGATCACGGATGTTGTCAAGTACAGCAGAATGAGTAGCCCTCTGGAGCCTCAGACTCTGTCTGGTATAACCTTCTATATGTGCTTGTGCTTCCACGATGGCCCAAAACATGCATCTGGTGACACCTGCTGTGGCACGTCTGCCAGGGGCATGATGGCCAGCGGCCCTCCTACAAGCACCCCTGTACATTTGCCTGTGTGGTATCTCACCAGTCATCTGACTTTGGCTGCTGTGTACAGATACACTTGCCATAGTCACCATACTGTCCTGTCCCATGCCACCACCCGCCAACTGTCCCTCATCTATGGCCACTGGTGATGGGGTATGTATAGGCAATGTGACTGTGTGCGGGGATGGGGTGGATAACAGTGGGATGTCAACTAATGACACAGCTTCAGCCCCTGACAACCCTGCCTGTGGATCACCATACCTATCATCATTATCAGAGTCTGTATGGACACTGACATCAGTTTGCCTGCAGGAGAGACCCTGACCCACCTTGCCACCTGTGAGGGGAAAATGAAAAACATAATTTCATAATAATTTTACCTCTGCACATACTCACACACACACACACACACACACACACACACACACACACACACACACACACACACACACACACACACTTACAGGTGAGGTGGCACAAAGATATTACACAGACCTCTCATTACTCAACTGTCAACATGCATGACATATGGCACTCAACAGCATGTACTGCAGCTACACTCAATCACTTTTACCAAAATTATACATCTCTGTGATGCATGAGTTGTGTTAGTAGGTGATGCCCTTTCCCTTGGAACACACTGCACCCATGTACACAGTATTGCTGTGCACCTGTTCAGCACCCTGGTATGTACTGTGCACCATACCTCACGAGTGTACACACCATTTCTAAATGTGTTTATGTGTGGCAGTTATATTTGCTCTGTTTCTCACAGCCCCTATGTGTTTGTCTGACACATACCTGTGATGATATTAGGACAGATGTCAATAGTGAATGCCTGACCTCTGATTTGCAGATCTCATCATCAGCAGTGCATATATGAGCAATAAAATCCAATTACACTGACAACCATCAAAGCTTACTGTGACTATGAGGAATGCACACACCCTTATTGACATGGCACCCTCTTCCCTGATATGCAATGGGACCACAATACTGCATATGTTAACATTACACACACCTGATATGTGACATATGACCTGTGCAATCAAATGCAGTATCAAACAAATGTGTTAGGTGTGCAGATCCTGACTGAGATGCATACAATATGTGGGTTGCATAAGTGTGCACACCCTTAACATGATGGTTTGTTGCAGCACCTATTACGTGAACTACAACAGTCACTATTCCTGGAAGGGTTATACTAGCATGGCCCATCTTCACTTGCCATTACTTGGTCACTCTGCCCTACAAATGTCTCCCAGCTCTGCCAGATTGCAAGGTCAGCTCATGTGCACAGCCCTTGGAGGTCACACAGTGCCTTCACTATTGCTGTGGAGTCAGGGTTATGTCTGGCACAATTTATGACCTTGACTGTGTTCAGATACAGCCATTCTTAGTGAGCTTTGGATATATGCTTCAGTTCACTGTTGTGTTTCAGGATGACACCCCTCCCCATTCACAGCCTTTTTGCAGATACTTGACAACTATGGGCCACACATGAGTGTCATTTTGCAGTGTCCCAAATTTAGAACACCATGTCTACCGGACTAGTTCCTGCTAATGAACAGCAAACCTAAAGGTGTACAGTGGCACCAGCATGGTACAGATGGGGATGGTAGGCCTGAGGTGGAGTGAGGTGTTGCTTGTGCAGCACATGTATCTTTATTAATACTGTCTGTAGGTTTCAGCCTTGGTCTCTGTACACCATTACACATTGCAACACATGCCTTTGGGAGACTTGATGTTATGCATATCCTGCAAAGAGCCCTGGCTGATGTTTCCTGTGGAACAATTCTTTCATCTGATTACCCTAACCCATAGGCCACACTTATGCAGAGTCCAGGCAGTTGTCGACACAGGTACTGCACAGGCAATACTTGCTAGACATTTCTGCAAGTCCCTCCGTGTTTCTACGTGTGTCTGGGCAGCCTCCATGACCAGTTTGCAATATGTGTTGTCATCTGTCTTGGATGGGCATCTCTTTATTTTCTACATTAATGTTGTCCCATACTTCATAGTCACATACATGACTGTCTGCACTGTTTGCCATGGTATATGCAATGGTAAGGTAAGGCTACATCTCCCAATCCTGAGTGCTACCTTTTGGATATGGGATCCATTCCATGGTTTGTAAGATGTGTGCACGCCATGGCTGCCTCTGTTGCAGGTGAGTGGGCAAATGTCATGGACATGCTTCTTGGACAGCAAATCATTACTTGGTGTGACATTGAGGACCTGTACTTAATGGAAGGTGCATACTCAAGAAGAGTGAATGCTGTCAGTACCTCAAAAGCTGCTTCCACAATATGTTATTTGGAGTGTGTGTACACATATGCTTCCAGTGTTTGTTAAGGTATGTATTCCCCATATTTGTTGTTCTAACATAGGATTCCATATTATGCATTCATTTCTCATCTTAGGATCACATTACAGGTTGTAAAAGTTGTGGAATGTGGTATTGTGATATGCCGTTGTGTAGATCTGTAACAGTTGCCATTGTAATAGTGGTACATACACTGTTGTAGCCACTGTATAAGGGTAATGTTTCAGACATGTCCCTACTGTAGGCTATTTATCCCACTATTATGTTCATCTCTGTCCACACATCTTGCACTGACAGGTTGTTAGTTATACTGCAGGACTCTTACATACCCTTCCGATATGCCACCATGGTGACCACTGTGATGCAGTGCAGTTAACAGCAACAATAAGTGAACATGTACAGCATGCATTATAGGTAGGTGTGTTAAATGTGTGCATGGCAAATACCATGGCCATAACATGGCCAGTGTACTGGCAAACCTGAACAAAAACACTCCATATTTACCAGCTACAGGCTGCTGCCCAAGAGGTATACCAGAGGGACTTACATAGTTGTGTGAGAGATGTAATGTCAGTAGCCACACCTGTTGCATTGGTACAGGGTGGGAGCAGCATTTCAGTACATCAACAGTACAAACCCACAGAACTAGAGATTATGCACATCTGTTCTTTACTACATTGCAGCAACAGGCTATGTTATCTGACATATGCATGCATATACTTTACAGATGAAGATGGATAAGCAACAGTGGTCTACTAATGTGCCCTGGGGCCTTACATGCATGCTCCTCATCCATTGTGTGGGTAGAACCCACCTCCACAATGCTATCATCAGATTCCTGGCTTGGCTGGCAGGCAGGTGCTCCAAATCTGGCGAGGAGCTCCTCAGCATGCATCAGTGGGGACTGGATGACATGACCCCCACCTGTGGTTAGCTGGTCCCTCCTAACTGCTGCAGCACGCTGATGGATGTGGCGGATGAGGTCAGTGCAACGATGTCGGACCTGCTCATAACTGCGTTTATGCAGGCTGACATCGTTTACCCTGTGGATGTGCTCGTTCCACAGGCCAGTCCTTATTTCATTCTCCTGTGGAGTATAAGCAGGGAGATGCTCCTGTGACATGGTACCTGGAAGACATAAACAAGAAAAAAAAGGTCTGAGGACCTCATACTTTAAGGATATAATAGTTGATAACTAACATCTCTATCTCCCCCCCACCATATCTGCAACAATAATCTGAACACATAAATGAATGGATATGTTTACACCAAACCTACTGTTGGGACATATATCCTATTGTGCAACAAATACTGAAATGTGCTCCTATTTATGTTTCATGTTGAAACACTATCATTGGTGGCATGTTGCTAACAATGTATCCTGCATGCCATTGTAATGGCCACTGTGGTTCCATGTATGCATGTGCTCTGTTTTCTATGAAACTGTTCCAAATCTTGTATTTTGGGTTAATGGGAATATTGATGCATGCTGTTATAACTAATCCTGGATTGTGTTGACTATTACTACCCCCATATGTTCTAAAACTGCAACACAATAGCATGTTTGGCAAGGCTGTTCCCAGCAGAACCACCTCTCCCACCTCATCTGGCCATGGCACCAGGCCACAGCACGTCTGGGACCCAACCCGGGACTTCCTCATCTGCTGGTCCTGCACTACCTTCAGGTAGAACCACCTCAAGGGATGGTGCTTGCCCCCCCCCCTGGGAGCGAGCACAAACACTGTCACCTGAAGTCAGGTCCGGGGTCTGGTTCATAGGGAGCTCCGCAGAGAATTGGGGGTCTGCTACACACCTTGAGGCCCTCATGATACAATTAGAGGGTCAGCCGGCCCCTCCAGATCAGCCCCCAACACAGCCGCCTTCAGGGACATGAAGGTGCAGTGGTGACTGCCCATGGGTCGGGACCTCAGTCCCACTGTTTCCATTTGGGAGCTCATGAGCTTCCACTTTCCAAACACCCCTCCCTGTCCAAGGTGTTTACCCACCACGTGTCATATAACACTCCTGTATGCTGTCTTGTCTGTCTTCTGACCCAACCTACCTCCTCAAATATACCTACTATCCTTCCCCAACATTCCACTCTCACCTTAACAAAAAAAGGGCAATCTGTTACCAACACAAATTTTACACCATACATAACTGTCCGTTTCACAACCGCTTACACCTGCTTACAGGTGCTTTAATCAATCTGTATCCAACAGCCCTTGTTCTGGCCAGCAAATAAATGAGCAGCCCTTACAAGTGTCTAACCGAGGACCCTGCACACCATAGCCACAGCAAATTCCCAGTAAGCCATCTGAGCTGCTATGTGTGATGTTTTCTCAAACATATCATGCAGCACAGTCATTGAAAAGGAGGGAAAATGTATATATATATATATATATATATATATATATATATATATATATATATATGTAATATATACACACACACACACACACACACACACACACACACACACACATATATATATATATATATATATATATATATATATATATATATATATATATATAGTAAAAAGTCCCAAAAAGGAGAGCAATAATCCAAGCACAAAGGCACAGTAGTTGTAGTTAAATGAAGTTGTAGTTAAATAAACACTAGAGTTCTAAAAACAAACCACAAATTTATTAAGATGTTAGCGCTTTCACGGACCATACATTCCGCTTCATCAGACGTTGCATTTCAAAAGATTTTACCAAAGGTTTTATACAGCCAAGGAAACTGTTCTCAATCAAACAATTACCTAATTAATAACAATTAAAACAATTAAATAATATAATTAATAGTACAAAACTCTTTGTTAGACTTATAAAATTGAGGCAAAAAATACTAACATTGTAAATATAAATAAAAATAAAAATAGACCTAAAAACAGAAAATAGAAAGCACATCTTATCTAAGACTTCTAGCGTTCAAGATGGGTTTTAATGTATCTACATCATTTAACCCATGTCCCCTATGTGCTGCCAACCTAAATATCCATCTGACTTCAGCACTCTCAGTATCATTCACAATATTCCCTTTTCGTATGTTGTCATATTGTATATGCAGAATTTGAAACAAAAAAACATGATCACTACCATTCAATAGAACATGTTTAGCAATTGTAGGTTTCTTGTCTACGAATACTGTAAAGATGGTCCCTAATACATTTCCTGAGCGATCTGTTGGTCTTACCAATATAAAAATGAAAACAAGTGGTACAATGAGCAACATATACAATGTTTCTGGTGGCACAAGTTCCACTATTCCTTAATTCCCATAGGTGACCAGTATCTGGGTGCCTAAAAAATCTAGATTGATCAATATAAATACACTGAGGACATGTGCCACATTGCTTAGTCCCATTATTAAAGGATTGATTATTTCTATTCCTACCATCGCCCTTAGAGCCACCATAACACAATTGTTGTTTCAAATTTCTACAGTTTTTATATGTATAGGTGGGATAATCACCTATCATATTTCTTGTATGTTCATCAACCAAGAGTATATGCCAATTATCTACAATAGCCTTCTGTATCCTATTTATGTTATTACTATAGGGAAGAATTATACTGGTGGCAGTTGGAGCTTTCCTCCTAGTATTTACTATTTTATTCCTTAAAGAGTAGTAAGGTTTGGCTCTAGTGGTCCTTAGTTGTACCATTTGTGCATATACATTGTTGATTTCCTTCTGTGCATAATCTCTTCTCAGGAAACCTTGTTTCAAACCATCGAATTCACTCCTATATATTTCATCATCACAGCATAAGCGTGATACTCTCATCGCTTGCCCTTTAATTATATTATTGAATAACACTGGATTATGCATACTTTCACGATGCAAAAAAGCTGGGCAGTAACAAGGTTTCCTATATATTTTAGTTTTCAAGGATTGTGCTTCAAAGTACACTGTGACATCTAAATAGTTAATACTACTATTAGATGATTCCATAGTGAACTTTAAGAAATTGCTAGAAGAATTAACAAATTCTAACAATACAGAACAACTTATATCATTACCCTTCGATAAAAAGAAAAGATCATCAACAAAACGTCTATAGAATAGTACATGGGGATGACCTAGTAGATGTTGCTGTTCCCATGCTACCATAATAAGGTTCGCGTACGTATTTGCACAACTAGTGCCCATCGCTACTCCCTTTCATTGCCTATAGTGCTTGTTTTGAAATAAGAAAACATTGTTCTCTAAAACAAGTTCTAACAGTAAACATAAAAAGTCTGCCTTGGACAAATCCATTCCATTACTATCCACTAACAGTCACTTTAATATACAAAGACCCTCTGAGTTAGGGATACTCGTAAAGTTCCAAAAAGGAGAGCAATAATCCAAGCACAAAGGCACAGTAGTTGTAGTTAAATGAGTGGCCTCCGAAAGACATGCGTGAATGGGCATGCCTTCGCTAAAGGTTGGGCAGTGGGCTGGCAACTGGGCACCATAAAAATCTACTGCCAATCATAAGCGGACCGGAGTTCCGCTGTGGCGACCCCTAACCAGGAAAAGCCGAAAAGACAAACAAACAAACATATATATATATATATATATATATATATATATATATATATATATATATGTGTGTGTGTGTATGTGTGTGTGTAGCATCGGATACACACTGAACCTCCTTCCACCACAGCTCCACTGTTCTGCCTTGCTATGAAACAGAGGCAACAGTGCGGACACAGCCTAACATTAGGGGGGATATATAGGGACAGATCATAGATAAGCCTATTACAAACCTGTGAAGTTTGTGCATGATACATTTCACATTACCATGACTGTTCTGAAGGTGGTGGGGTCTGAAACTCATGTGTCTATTACGACTTTATTACTTCCACCTTCAGGTATTTGCCAGTCTAATATACATGTTTGGAGGAACAGAACAAACACTATGATGGCTTAAATCTTGTCATTCTGTGCAGATCTGCACAGTTGACAGGCATGGCCTACTGCCCACAGGGCCAGATGCTATGTCCATAGCAGTTGTTCAGCAGGACATCATTACAGAAAGTCTTGATGGCACATATAAATCTTTTAAAAGCATCTAGCCCATTGTTACAGACAAAGTACTACATTCAGTTACATGCATACATGTTTCACATACCTGTTTTATTATTGTGGTCTCTTCTGTGTACCACTTGGATATCTTCCTTGTTTGTTTGTTTTTATTTTTTGTTTGTAGTATTATTTTTTTTAGTATTATTATTTTTTTATCTCTCTCTCTCTCTCCACTACAGGGATCGAGCTGGTTTGAATAGGTTGCAGCATGGCTTTTGTAGGTGATGCTCATGATCAGGTGATGGCCTCTGCACCAATTGGTGTTCCCCACTTGCTAATTGCATGCAGCCAGCTGTGTAGTACTTCCAATAGTTAATGTCATAGCAGCCCACTATTATAAATGACTACATCATGTGAGTTTTGTCACTTTACCTTTCGTGTATGGAAGACATCATTCCTGTGTGTGGGCAGCAGTGTTGCTGACAGCAGGTAGCAATACCTCTTACAACAGGACTTGCGGACACAGGTCAACTACATGTCTATATAGGGTTCCAGATCTATGGACAGTGTGAGTATTGCTGTTATATGCATTGAATACTGCTAGTTTTACAGGGTTTGTGTGTACATGCTAGTTTTGCATGGAATGCAGTCTGTCTGCATAACTCTCAACTGTGGGCCTATCCACATGATGGCCAGAGGATTAGCTGTTATGTTTTGTCTGTTCACCACACAGGTCTTGTCTCTGACATAGTGGCATTCTCTCCGTTGATTGCGATGAGTACATGGCAACATCCATTTGTATTTCTGACTTCATATTCCTGAGTAAGGGTATGTTGCAACCAATCCTGTAACACCAGCAACTTTCACAGTGTAGAACAACAATATTGCAAATATGGCCCTGTGTTTGAGCCTCTGTCCTCCACCTATATACCAGGCTTTGTCCAGATGTCATGCAGTAAGAGGTTGTTAGGTAAGTGCTTATCATTATTTAGTGCTAGTATTCCTGCTATCATTTCAGTGATGTTGTGGACTCCCCCACAAATTGTGGGGTGGGGTCCATATATATATATGAGGGCTACAGCTGGAAAAATGTGTGTGACCTTGTGCAGTCTGGAAGTCAGTCTATGGAAAACACTGTTATATGCCCTTGCAAGACATTTTATGGGGGTGGGGTATTAAATCTTTTAACTTAGGCTGTTACAACATGTGAGGGATATCATTAGTAAGAAACATTAAGGTATATGGCTGTACATTTTCATACATTTCACCCTGGGAACAATGGTGGGCTAGAGTTCTTATTGTCAGGGTGATAGTGATGTTTTAAGTTAAGCATTGTTATGTAACAGATACATTTACATTGTGACAGCTAATACTTTTCCCCTAGGGGTTGAGTACAGAGTGTAATTGGAGGCTGCTGAACTACATCTGTAATTAAGTGTTGATTGGTTCTTATCTTCAAGGCAAGTGTTTTTTTACTGTTGTACTACTTGAAAGCTTTAGCCTAGATAGCAAAGTATGTTATGTTTTTCAGATTACTACCTCCATATGTTTTGTTTGAGAGTTACATTAATCAGTTAATTATGTATTTCAGACACCTAAATGCTATAAGAAATGGCATAAACAACTGAAATAGTACACAAATAAAATTTCTATGTATGCAAACTTGTGTGCGGTGTCATGTTCTTTGCATTGTGTGTGGGTATATATTTCATGCAATAATTCTCATTTGTAGGAAAGAATCAAACACTGGCCATTTTAAAAGGTGGCAACTGTAGGAATAATGGCTGTTTGGTATGCTGTGCACTCTCTCTATATGTGTATGTATGTATGTATATATGTATATATGTGTGCGTGTGTGTGTGTGTGTGTGTGTGTGTGTGTGTGTGTGTGTATATATGTATCATTGGAATGTTTACTGCTTCCACATTGTACATTCCCTATGGTAGACTGACTGTTCTGCATGATATGTTATAGATATCATCTTGACGTCTTACAGCTGAGATGGCTTACTGTTAACTTGTTGTGGCTATGTTGTGCAGGGTCCTGGGTTCAAAACTTGCAAGTGCGGGTTATTGTGTTGCAAGACAGATCTGTTCACCTGTGGAAGAAGGGATAATGGCAATAATTGCAAGAGATCCCTATTTTGGGCCCCTTCACCCCCATTAACACTGCCTTTGGTCAGATGTTTTGCAGTGAGAGGTTCAAAGTGTGGATCCAATGTGCGAATGCAGTACACACACACACACACACACACACACATATATATATATATATATATATATATATATATAAATAAATAAATATATATATATATATATATATATACACACACACACACACACACACACACACACACATACACACACACACACACATGTATGTCTACATATATAAATACATACATGCATACATCTACACAAATACATTTTTCCTACTGTTGAATGACTGTGCTGCATGATATGTTTGAGAAAACATCAGATTTATGTACAGCTCAAATGGCTTAGTGGTAAAGCACTATGGTTATGGTGTGCAGTGTCCTGCATTTAAGACTTGCAAGGGCTGATTATTTTGTTGCTGGGCAGAACAAGGGCTGTTGGACACAGAGTGATTAAGGCACTTTTCAGTGGTTGTAAGCTGGTTTGTGCCATGATAAGTAGTGGTAACTTCCGGTTAAATATGCTTACAGACAGTTAGCCTGACAGCGCTTAATCTGTGTAGCCATTGCTTGCCGCCATGCAAACAGGATTAAACCCACTTACTACTGCTTAAAAGTGCTTAGTCTCGCTTACCCCGCACTAATTTCTTTAAAAGAAAAGAAAAAAGGGGTGATAGGAAAGTGGGGCACGCAGAGGAAAAAAGAATAGGGAAAATTAGCTAGGGATGTACAGGACGGGTGAAGGGAAGGTCCTAGCTGTCCATTTCTTCTACAGGAACAGCTGTGCATGTGTATTGAATTTGGAGATAGATTTATACACTCAAACTCCTGAGAAAGCGGTGAGGACAACAATAATGTGTTGTGATGCCAATTAGACCAGATTACATGTGTCCAGTTGACACGTGTGCAAAATGGACAGCTATGCATGTGGTGAATTTCTTTTTTGGGAATAGATTGCCCTTTTTTTTTAAGGTGAGAGTGGGATGTTGGGGAAGGATAGTAGGTATATTTGGGGAGGTAGGTTGGGTAGGAAGACAGACAAGCCAGACAAGACAGCATACAGGGGTGGTGTATGACACATGTGTGGGGATAAACACCTTGGATGGGGAGGGGTGTTTTGAAATCGGAAGCCCATGAGCCCCCAAATGGAAACAGTGGGACTGAGGTCCCCACCCCTGGGCAATCACCACTACACCCTCACGGCCCTGAAGGTGGCTGTGCTGGGGGCTGAGCAGGAGGGGCAGGCTGACCCCCTAAATGCACCAAGCAGCCCTCAAGCTGGCATAGCAGATCCCAAACTCCCCTTGGAGCTCGCTACACACCAATCCCTGGACCTGACTTCGGATGACAGGATCCTATCCGCGCCCGCTCCCGGGGGGATGAACCTCATCCTCTGAGGCAGTTCCACCCAAATGTGGTGCAGGATCAGCAGACAAGGAGGTTCCAGGGTGGATCCCAGGCATACAGGGGCCCGGTGCCATGGCCAGATGAGGTGGGAGAGGTGGGTTCCCTGGGACCGGCCTTTCCATACGTGCTATGGTGTTGCAGTTTTAAAACATCTGTCAGTAATAATAGTCACCACAATCCAGGATTAGGTATAACAGCATGCATAGATATTCCCATTAACCCAAAACACCAGATTTGGAACAGTTGCATAGCAAACAGAACACATGGATATATGAACCACAGTGGCCATTACAATGGCATGCAGGATACAAATATTTTTATGTAGCACAGTGTGAGAAACTGGTTGACACAACAGTACTATTCTGATATCGGATGTTACTGCATGCTACATGCCAGGCCATACTATACCAGAGTAAACACTACTAGTCCAGGATTTAAATCTTTATTGGCAGGCATAGTTTTCTTATCTAACAGACCTGTGGAGGGAATGTTTGTTAACACTACCTGAATGTTTCTACACATATTCCCAGATTCCAGTTAATATTACGCACATACCTTTCAATCTCTTAATGCACACGCTCTGGACAAAGCTTGACAACATAGGAGTAAAATAGGGACATGTTTTGAATATTGCTGTCATAAACTTGGAGAGTTGCACAAGTGACAGGGTTTGTTTTAATATACATTTTCTGAAGGTTTTGAGGTCTGAAAATCAAATGTATGTCATTATTTTGTGACTACAATTCTGAGATCATCCTACTGATTTGCCAGGGGGACAGAGGAACAGGCAGAAAATATGAGACAATTATCTGGGCATTCTGAAAAATCTGTACAGTTGAGAGGTATGATTATGCATACAGCTTACTACCACTCCCAGTATTCGAACCATGGCTGTGTCTGCTAAAAATACAACAATTTAAGTCACAGTAGAGTATGCTATTTGGATATTGCTGTCTATTTCTTTAGTGTTTTCTGTCTAAGTCTCTCTTGGTTGTACAATCTGATCTTGTACTTACAACAGCCTTATGCAGACATTCCTAGACATTTTTATATGTAGCACAGTGTGGGTAACAGTGGTTAATAAAACATTACTATTCAGAGAATGCAACAATATATGCCATACAATACCAGAGTAAACACAACCAGTCCAGGATTTAGAGCTTTATTGCCAAGCAGTTACAGTTTTATTTAAATATGACCTATATGGGACTATTACTGTCATATTGTCTGTTTTATTCAGTACAACTCATATAACAGTTTTTATATTGCCAGATGACTTTCTACTACTTTATATTTATTTGGTATGACTACTACACACAAGATTATTACTCACCAGCCTCACAATGCAGCCTTTGCAGCCTACTTGCATGGGCTTCCTGATTCACAGCCTGCTCAGCTATGGTTGTAAAAGAAATGGAGACATATCTAGGCATACCTATCCATCACATACACACGCTGGACTTCTAATAAACAGTAATGGTATGACTACTTACACACTGCTGGGACATCACCCCTCTGCCTTGCTTCTTGGACCCACTCATCCAAGACCTCCCTCTTTCTCCGCTTCAAGTCAGCATAGTGGTGCCTGACCTGCTCACCAGTTTGAGGGATATCAGTGGCACTGGTGAGATCACGGGTGAGATCGTCCCAGGCTTCCACTTTATATTGGGAGCCCTGGTACTGGCCCTGCAGCAGTCTCTTGTCATGTTTTTTACCAGGAGTCCTACCATGATCTTGGACTCCTGTATGCCCCAGCGCTGCACCCGGAAGCACAATCCCACTCCAACTCCTGCCATCCTGCCTACAGTGGGAAGCTGCAACCAGTTATGAGCTGTATTCTTGCCTATGGGGTTTAAATATGGCCAATTTCCTGTCCTTTGCCGTGACTGAATGGTTTTGAATATGCTGAGCTAAGCTAAGCTACGGGCAAACCTGCTTAGCTAAGGTTGGCAGTGCTTAAAGGGGCAGGTTCAGCACAGCTTACCAAAGGGCAAATCCACTTAGCTGGGCTACTCATTGCTTAGCAGTCATATTTACACAATGCTTACACCTGGCAAGCAGAGCTATGCAATGCTTAGCATTGCTTATTTTTAATTTTATAGATTATCTGCTGTATGGCATTGATTCATCATTCATTGCATATTATAAATTTGTTTACTGTCCCTGACATCCCCCAATGTGCTTTCATTACATTTATTCTTATGTGACAATACTGTATGGGGTACTTGTGTTTATATGGGGATTTCATAATTTTATTAAACTGACACCTCACATCTGGACCTAAAGCAGTACTTCGGTTAACAAATATATGTTATTTAGTAGATAATACTAAAACAAATTGTTTATGTACTGCTTTCACATGTAAAATGTGAATTGGTTACAGTGGGGACCGAACTGGGAATGGCTGTTTGCAAAGGATACGCTCTAATAACTACACTATTGCAATACTGCTTATGTTGGATGCCTCTTGCTATTTAACTTCTTGTGCTGTTTAAGCCTGACTAAGCGTAGCTAAACAATGGACACACCCATGCAGCTATGCTTAAACTTTATCGCATTTATAAAAAAAAAGTTTTGTTGTGTTATTTTATCTATACCCTTCAGAATATCCCTGCTAATGCTAAACCTGTTATTTTATCAACTTTCTGCTTTGTGAGACAATTGTGCCTTTTGGCTTTGTTCACATTCCTTACTCTGATAGGTTGGGAGGTGTGTGCTATGTGCTTATGCTGCCTGTGTTATCCTAATAACTTTTGGCTTGGTAGCATACCTCTCAACCTCTTAGAGCAAAATATCTGGACAAAGCCTAAATGATGGGGGGACAAATAGGGGCGGATTTTAAATATTGCTCTTACAAACTTAAAAAGTTGCTAGAATAATAGGATTTACATTAGCATGAATTTTCTGACGAATGTGTGAAGTCTTAAACTCAAATGTTTTGTCATTATTTAATGACTTCTGTCCTTAGCTGTTTACCAGACAGGCACACATTTTAGGGTGAACACACTATAAATATGAAGCAAATATCTGGGTATTCTTTGAAAATCTTTACAGTTGAGAGGTAAGCTTGGTAGGGACGATTGTCCCTTTTGCCTTTGACCACATATATTTTTTGTTTTCCTGATGGGTTGGGGTGTTACGAGTATTCTCACTCATTTTTAATTACCGAAAGGCAATTCTGGAGTGCAGGGGAGTGTGTATTGTGAGAGCACTGCTCTAAGACACACCCCCTCCGCTCGTACATGGAACCTTGTTCGTTTTAGAGCATTGCAGTGCACTTTTATAACTATTCATGGCGTGCTGCCGTGCTGAACAGGAACGGTCCCTGCCATGCAGGAATAACTTATTCCTGCACAGCTGCTTGCTGAATCTCGGGGCATTAATTTTATCCCCAGTAATCCCATTTGTCATTGTGAAATTCATTAAGTTTTTCTTTTCCTCTTTTTGCATCACTGTTATAATGACATCAATTGTTGGCTGCTGGGCTGTCTTCGATTTCTATGTTATTCCCTTTTTTGCTTTTGTTAATAATAGAAATGATGCTGCCCTAATGTGCTCCACTAAACCGTCTTCCCTCTATCCAGTTTAAAGGGAAGTTTGCCTTTTTTACTGCTCTTCCCTTTCTGTAATCCTTTGAATGTGGGTGTTCAAGTCTCTTTTATACTTATTTAGCTTTCACAATTCAAAAATATGTGCCTTGAATATACTTTTACATCTCCAACATATCTTGCTTGCCTCCAGAAACATTTTATGTATCCTATCTGAGATGTAAAAATACTTATATAAGCAATTTTGTATAAAAATCCTAAACTTCCTTGATTTAATAGTAATTTTGAGGCTATACAAATTTCCCTCTAATCTTAGTCTGTTTCCTTTGCTGTTAGTTTTCAACTGATCAGATTTGCTGATGACTGCAAATTGGTGAACACAAACCCAGTATCACAATAACAAGTGCCGGACAGGCAATTTCCAAATGAATTTATTGTAAAATGAAATAAATGGTAAGCGCTTTCGGCTATGCAATACAAGCCTTCATCACTGCAAATTGGGTCAAATCATTGAATCTTCAAACATATACATATCTTCCACAAAGGTCTGACAGACAAATAACTGGTGCCAGAACCATGGAATAAAACTCAATGCAAAAAAAAAATGCATAATTATACCCTTTGAGAGGACAATCACCCCTGCAAATTACAATACTGATAACACTCTCATAAGGGACGTGGGAACTCAGGTTGATAGTAACCTGAACTTTGATCACCATGTGTCCATTGTGGTAATAAAACCCTCCTATGTGGTGCAACTTATAAGTAAAGGCATGGCATCCTGATCTAAGGAGATCAGAATTCCACTGTATTTAGCCCTCTTTAGACCAATAATCATGTACAATGCACCTATAGGCATGTATCTGACTAGGTATTTGCAACAGTTGGAGCAGCCACAGAGGTTCCTCACTAAAAGAATATACCTACAAAATTATCTAACATCCATCTGCTTGTCCAGCACTAAATACCATTCTACACAACTATGCCATGTAAAACAAACAAGGGACAAATAAGAGCCATATAAATTTTACTAAAAACAATATCAAACATAAAACTAAACAGCTGCCATGGCAGAGGAATAAAACTTTAATAATAAAAACATACAAGGAATAAGCACTTTTGCATATTAAGCGTTTCATCAGATTCTCCATTAAAATCTCCACAGCATCTATTTATATATGCAATTACATTCAATTAACATTTCAATTTCCTAGCCTTCAATATAGGCTTTAAAGGCAAACACCCATTTAGACCAGGATGCTTGTCAGCCTGTAAAATCAATATCCATTTCGGTTTAGCCACCTCTGTCATATTTATCAAATCCCCCCTCTACTATTCAACTTAATAACTTGTAAAACCATTCTACACAACTATGTTTCTAATCGGTCATTATGATCCAATGACTAAACTTCTGTCTGTCCACAAACCTATGAAATCTGCTGGGCATAATCTGTACTCGCACTATGCTGCTAAGGCCTGGAACTCCTTACCTGTATCCATTAGGTCAATACCCTCCCACCCATCCTTCAAAACCATTCTGAAAGACCTCCTAGCCAAAATCTGGCTCTGTTCTTGCTCAGCACCAGGCTAGACTATATATTCCTAAATGTAAATTAGTACCTATTCATACCTTACACCTCCTTACTCTCCCTTCTTCACTCACTTCCTTACTGCTATCAGTTTCTCTCCCCTGGCTTTCTCTCTAAGCATACCATAAGACTCCTTTTTTCTCACTTCATATTTCAGTTCCTTTTTATATACCTTCAGTTTTTCTATAAACCGGCTAAATGTTCTCTAAACATAAAATCATCATCATATAACTTGTATGTAATCTTAACCAAAGTTTTTTTTATTATGTCTAATTTGTTATAATAACTGTAGATTTTTTTGCATTATTTTTGAAGATTGCAAACTTATTGTTCTTAAAATGTTTTGTAATACTTTGGAGCTTTTCTCCCTTGCCTTTGCTGAAAATGGGTTCCTACCCAATTGGACTTTCCCAGTAATCAAATGTCAATAAAATAAAATAAAAAGAATAGAATACAGAGTGTAAAATAATATATCTGATGTGGACTGCCTCAAAGCCCTGTCCTTGTACTCTGTCTCCTACAGATTACTGAGTGGCGATCTATGCTTAACCTGCAAGGCTTTCTCCTTTCAAGCCCTGATGGATCTGTTAGACATTTGCAAAACAAACCACACTATAATGACATGATCTAAGGATCTGAACTTTGTCTGTGACATAAACAAAACATATTTGAGAGATAGGTATATGTCTCAGGGATTACTCTTTCTGTGGAACAGACTTTTCATTCATGTGAGGCAGAGTTCTTCCCAATGTCTATTCAAATGTAGTTTGGACCAATGGATAGGAAATCACAAATTCACCCAAGGCTTGTTGACTGTGTCCCTTATGGACAATGGCAGCTTGTAGATGCCCTAAGGTATAGGCACATACCAAAGCTATTCTAGTCCTCGAGCATTGTCTTGGGCATTGATAATTTGGAAAATTGGAGAATGAATAGATATACTTAAGAAGGCTCTACGGCTGTTATCCTAGTAACCTCCTATGATCCTCTGAAAATCCATTTTGTCCAACATTATCCAAAGATATGCCCATTGTACTCTGTCATATGTTTGTCTGCACCTAATCCCCAAAGTACTAACCTCTTGTTTGCCTTTTTGCTTCCTATTGCATCATGTGTGTTCCTAAAATGTTGTCAGAAGTTTGCCTACCTTTTACAAATCAACACTGGTCCTCCCTTATCATTCTTGGAAGGATCTTGGCCAGTCTATTTGCTATTATGGCAACAAATAACTTATAATCACATCCTAGTATTGAAATGGATTGATACGATGCCGGGTTCCAGGCATCCTTACCTTATTTATTGGTAGAAGGCGAGAAAAATAGGAAATGGAAGATATGTATTAAGGGGTGAAAGAGAATGTCTTAAGAGAGGTAGAAGGAAGAAGAGGAAAGATGTCATGCCACTACCCTCTTTCAAAAGTATAGATATTACAGCTTTGTGCCAGGATTTTGGTATTTTCTTGACTTCTAACAGTACTGTATTGAACATGTTATGCCACTTTACTATTATTATTTTTCTAAATTTCTCCCAAATTTCTACCAGAAACCCATCGATATGTGGTGTCTGGCTTAATGCATGTGTTTGAATTTGTTTTTCTGTCTGTGTTAATGAGATATGACTCATTATCTTTTCACTTTCATTTTCTGTTATTTCAGACATCTTTATCCTCTCTTTAAAATCTTTCTATTTTTCTTGAGCAACCTGGCCCATTGTGTTCTATTTTATGCAGCTGCTCATAACAACTCCTAATTATCTTCTGTATCTCATTCCTATTCCAAGTAAGTCTCCCTGTTCTGGGGTATTTCATCTGGAAAACAATCAAATGTTTTGTTGTCTTCATCTACATGCTGACACGTTTTATCGTTTAGGTATTATAACAAGCCACGTTCAGTGCTGTCTGCCCTGCTATTCCCATCACTTTTAGCTGATTTCCCTGTTCTTTTTCTAATTCTTCTAGCTGTTTTTGTCCTTCTACTTGCACTTTGTCCTTCCCTTCCTGGAGTTTTTTCACCCTGGTCAGTTTAACCTTATCCCATGTTTTACTCTCCACCCAATGTTTCTTCTCAGCTTCTTTAATTTTTTTCCTGTCAATGTTCCTTTGAACTTATCCCAACCCTTCTTATCTCCCATATGCTCTGCTTTTTCTGTTTGACTGAAATCTTTAATCTTTTTTGAATTTTCTCCCTATTAACATTGCTTTCTATCCAGCTCATTCTCCAACTCCAATGGTTTTCCCCCTGAATCTTACCTGGCCTCTCGACTCTACCCTTATATGTGCATTGCCTGAAATTTCTAGGAAATTTAAACATCTTTTTCACTACCCCTTCATGCTGTCTAGTTACATATCTCACATCTAATGTAGAAAATGTCTGATATTGCTTTGATCTACACATATGTCATCCTTCCCATGTAAAATATCCCCACATCTCTTAATCCAGAAAGTCACATTATATTCACTAAAACTTTACCTTACTTATTGAGTTTTTGTTGTCTTGCCCCTCCCCATGATATCCTCCATAGAAGCTATCAGATTCAAGTCACGTGTTATCAGGTCTATAACTTGAATGATCTCAAATAGTTTCTTCATGATATGTTTTAATTTCCCTACTGGTGGAATGCAAAGGCTACCTAATGTCACCATTTTTCCTTCCAAGTAACCTCTCAATAAAACATATCTTCCTTGCTCATCCCTTTTATTATCTTCTATCTTGAATGGAGCCCCCCTTCTTATTAATGTAATGATCCCCCATTTTCCTGCTCACTATAGCATTTGCATAATGCCCTTCCTTGAGTGCTTTCTTGCTTTATTAGTTTCTTGTATTTTTCTTATTTACATGTATCTCTTGTAACATTATAATTTCTGATCCACTTTTGTTACAGGGTTGCAGTATTTTTACAACTTTCCTTTGTCTACCAGGCCATTTACATTCCACACTATTAGTTTTAACCCTATTTATTTCCTATGATATTTAACTCTCTTATTCTTGCCCATTTCACTGATTATATTATAGGTGAGATCTCCATATACTATCTACAAATTAATTTGTGTAGACTGGATTTTAAATACCCATTTAACAGCTGAAATGAAATGTAAACTCAGTCTATCAACTTATTATAAAACAGTCCAAAAACGATATGCAGCAGTCCCTCTCATAAAAGGTACTCTTCCATTTGAGCAAAGGATCCCTTTCTCCTTTTGGCTTATTCACTACTATTTCAGTAGACTGCAAGCTTAAATTCCACCCCCCAGCCCTATAGAAGTTTACTTATTTCTCATGCTAATCACCTTCGTTTATCCCAGTTACTTGCCTTTTCTCAAGATGTATACCATAGGTTCACTGGCCTTACTTTTGGACTTATTTTCCAGGCCAAGACCTGGCATTGTATTCCAGTGTTTAAGTCCTTGTTGAAAATCTTAAGTCTTTTTCTATTAGGATATTGCCAGAGCTTATTGAGTGCAGATAGCTTACTTCATCCCTTAAGCTTTCCATCATGCATTGCTACCTATATGTAATCCATAGAAATGTGTTCCTATCCATCATAGACCTTAGGTAATTGCCATTAGTCTTATTATAGAAGTGCATTCCTATCAATCATAGTTCTTAGTTAATCGCCATTAGCCTTATTATAGTCCCATACATGACCCTACTTTCACCACATACAATAAATGAATGATATACATTGACTTTTTATATCTCTATTACCTTGTGGTACATTCTACTGTGTGTTGGCATCACCAATGGCACATACTATAATCATCACATACCTATCACTCTTATATGCCTTTTGCTTTCTTGTTCAGTTGACTGCAGTATTGCCTGTACTTTCTAATGTACATTTTGTTTCATATCATGAACAAAGTCTAAGTGGAGGCTGGTTAATGGAGGAGATTATTCATTATCATCTTTGCATAATGCCACCTCAATCAAGCTCTTCATTACTACCTGCTATTAGTCTTTCTCTCACCGTTTTAGTGTTCTTCTCTGTTTTTAATTTTTTTTCTCTCCTATATTTTCATCCTATACACTGGGAAAGGCTTAACAGGCCACTTCTCTCTACATGACTCTAGTTTATGAACTGTTGTTACCTCTCCACCTTCCATTGTTTCTATTTCTCTCTGAGCATTTAGTTGTGAAAAATCCATGAATTTCATTTCCTTCTCTAGGGTTAGCTCAAAGTCCAAAAATGTTTTTATCCCCACGGGAAAATTAACTTTCACAATTGTCAGATAAAATGGCTGAAAACTAAGCTGAAGTTGCCTAAGCATTCTTATCAATGGGAACTTGTTCCTTCTCAGTCTAGTAGCTAGGCAGTAATCCTGTTCTATGAACACTCTCATCTCCTACTTGCTGAAACTTCCCTTTTTTTCCCACAGCTATGACAAAATTTGGTCCTTTAACCAAATTGCACATTTATCAGGGATTTGTCTCAGAAATCTCACTGACAGACCTGCTGATATTAATACCCTGTGGGCTGTATCTATGAGTAACCTTTCCTGAGGGGTTCCAGTCCATTGACTAAGATGTGTCACCATAAAACCTTTACAGTCATTGCATTCCACTCCTTCACGTAGATTCATAAAACTAATGTTTTCTCTCCTCTCCAGATCTTCTATGTCGATCAACTTTTCTTTCAGCCTTTCTTGGGTGACCACCAGCTTGGCTAATTTTAGTGTCTGTTCTCCTTTCTTCTTTATATCTTTAATATCATCTGACTGAGTATGTATGACCTGCTCAATCTCATCCTGCCTTTTATTTGTCTTACTAATATACTGCACCGATGAGTCATTTATTTTTTTCACTCTGTTATAGATTTTGCCCATTTTCTTATGTATTTCCAAGACCATCCCTTCTTCATAGCCTTCTAGTGTACTGTCTAACTGCAGATTGTTTGCCACTGCATTGTGCAGGAGCAATTCATCCGATTCAACCTTTTTCTTAATGGTATGCCTTTTATTGAAATTTCTTCTTCCTTTTATCGTATGGGTTGCAGTGCAGCATCAATTTCTGTCTTTCCCTTTCTCTCCCTCTCCCCCTCTCTCAACTACTTTGTTTTTAAGTCAAAACATACACTTTTTGGTACAGGTTGGTGGAAACAGAAACTATGTTTTTCTAGCTAGATGCCATACCGGAAGTCCAAAGGTATTTTTGTTTATGGATAATTCGACTAACATATTTAGAAAAATGTCATGGTTATCGGGTAACATGAAGCGTTATCTACAATATGCTATAAAGTAATAATTTATCTTATTTAGGGTGATTTGGCCCTTAGTTTGTTTAGTTTATGGGTCACAGGGAATTGGTATGGAGATAGTAGGGTCTCTGACAATATTGATACATCCCCATAATTTTGTGTAGGCTTGAAATTGTGATAGGTGTTGGATCCTGATATAGATGGAAAGCTGTCTTTACACTAAAATAATTTCTCCATTACTGCACATATATGGATGTGTTTAAGTTGCAGAAAAGTGCATCAAGTTCTGGTAACTTATTATTTTGAATACATAATGCTTAAAATGGACAGGGGCTGGTATTTATGTGGTCTTCATAGCTATGTCTGAATGTTAAGTAATCAGACTGTGAATAAAAAAGACACCATGAGTGCAGCAAAGGCTATGGCCAATATATAGAAACAATGGCTTGAAAGGTGCAGGTCATGCATTGTGATGACAGTAAATCTGTCAATCATCTCATCACCAGCTGACACATTCTGGGCTCCCCTTGAATGACACAAACAACTTAGTAAATTGTTAAAGCTAGTAATTTCCCTTGAATTTGGACATCATTCTGGATGGAGGCAGATCAGAATTCCACTAAGGGCCATAGTATTGGCAGCATTAGAGAATATACATAGTGTGATAGGTGTAGCTAGGTTTTGTGCCACTCTGTACTGCTTTCCATGTCTGGTGATTCCTCAGATCTAAGCTGAGGACTGAAAACAACAACAAAAAAACACAGTAACACGGTCTAACAAATGGATCACTACATTTAACACACAGAGTGCTTAAATGCTTCAGCCCTGACTGCAAAAACAGTATTGACATTCAGGACCCAAATTTTGGTATTGTACTACCATTCGATCTGCAGCTGTCAAGTACACCCCCCTGACACCTGTAGCCAAGGTGGCTTCCCCTTCACCCAGCCCTAGTTATACTTCTGCATAGTGAGCCTGAGCAAGTGTCTCTCTCTTTCTCTCTCTTTCCCTCTGGGTTGAACGCCCTAAGACATTCATACTTATGTGAGCTACTACTAGATCATATTTGTTTTTGCCTAGTGTGAGGGACTCAAGAGCCCTCTTAACATCACAGGTCCTGGAACCAGAAAGTCAGCTGTCACCCTGTTTTTATTTAGCCTGGTGAGTGTATAATCTGTCTGCCTAATGACGGGAGTCACTAATTACTAGGACATTACCATGCATGCATGCAGACTTAGTGGAAGGATTATGGTCTGTATCCTTGTGGCTCCCTGAAATATCCGATTATAATCTATTTATGCAGTTTGAGATAGACAGTGTTGTTTTGTTTGTTTTACAGTTGATGCTATGTTCATGCAGAGGTGTGGGTGGAGAGGTGTGAAGCTTACTGACGGTCTGATTTTGAGAGAAGGTGGCCTCCAGGTTATGTATATATTTGTACTTCTCACTCATCTACCTCTCAACTGTCCCACATTTGCTGAAAAGTACCATATTTCCACTCAAAATAGCAGGGTACCATGAAATCTTGGGTGGTCCTTTTAAATTATTGTTTGTCTTCAATCTAGCTTCTTTTACCAATGTATCAGCTTCTTGCCATCACCCCACGGCAGTGGCATCACCATCATCAAACATAATGATGGACGTAGAGCTGTGACTGTGATCCAAGATGGACTATGAGGTGTGAAAAGTGTGAGGCAGGGGCAAGCTGTGAACAACAATCAAATGACACCAGTACTAGTAGTATTTAGTTGTACTGTGAATGTGCAATCAACTGAGGAAAAGCAGGAGGAAGTACCACAAACCCAACAGCTTATAAAGGATTCTGAGGAAGCCAAGAAGGAGTAAAAGACTGTGACTAACCAACTGCAAATTGATTAGGAAAGTAAACAACCACCAGGTCCAGAACTTAACCAGACAGAGTTAACATATTTTTCCTGTTTTCCATGATTAGGGTGAATTTCCCCAGGAAGTGGAAGCATTATGAACTGAGAAAGGTGGACTGTGTTATGAATAGTTTAATATGTGTGTCTTTCATTGATTGTAAATAAGTAACTTTAACACCCAGAAGATTATTCTTGTGAGGGGAGCATTTATTTTCATAGGATCATAGGAAGTTACTAGGCTAATGCCCTAGGGCCCTTACAAACCTAGCCAGGTTCTACCCTTATTTCCACGATCAGCAGTTATTGCCCCTGCCCAAGAGGGACATGGGTGGAGCCTCCAGAGTGAATTTACAGTTACCCATCCAATCATCCAGATTGTGTTTGAGGAGGGCCAATGAGGTGCTCTATTTGACATGAAGTGGGAGTCTGTGCCAAAGGTGTGGTAACCTCTGGGAGACAAATCTATTCCTCCAGCAGGTTCTGTTAATGTTGCATTCCAGGTTATAGTCTTTAGAGTGAGTAACCTGTGTACCATTTCATTTGAAGATATGCAGCCATTTCCAATAAAGCAGGGTCAGAGATTGCCTTATATGCAAGGCAGAGATCACCTCTGAGTAGTTTGTATGAAACAGAATAAAGTGTCAGTGATTTCAGATGATCCACATAGGACAGATGGTGAAGACCAATGGATTTTCATTTTGAAGAACTTTTGTGGTCTTTCCAATTGCTGCAGGTGCTTGGAAAGGTACATACCAAAATGGGCGTTGTACTCAATCAGCTGAGGAGGGAAGAGTACAGGGAGGTTATAACTTCTTTTTTTTTCCTGGAGGCAATGCCCTTACTTATGAGATGTGCAATATAGAATGCCCTTCTTACCATTGTGGAGACATGGTGATCAAAGGTGAGGTTGCTGTCAACCTGTGTGCCCACGTCTCTCTTTCCACTGAGTTCATACTTAGGGTATTGCTATTGATGTGGCAGTTAGCAGGAGCATCGCTGTTACTGAAATGTATGATAATACATTTTTTGCATTAAGTTTAAGGCCATGACTTCTGCACCAATCATTTCTTTGTGTAAGACCCTCTCGTAGGATGTTGACATCATCTGGGGATTCTATGACTGCTCCCAATTTGCAGTCATCAGCAAACTTTGATAGTCACAGACCTTTACTTTTTGCTTGTATTGTACTTTGGAGAAATAGATTCCAAATAGTAGAGGTCCCAGGACTGATCCATGTGGAACACCGCTGGTTATAGGTCTGCTGTTGGAGGTGGATTCTCCTATTTTGACTATATGGGTTCTATCAGTGAGCCAGTTAGCAACCCATCTAATGATATAAGGGTTGATACCTAGCTGGGTGAGTTTGTCACTGATGCCTGAGTAGGAGATAGCGTCAAAAGCCTTGGCTAAGTCTAGGTAGTCTGTAAGCATTGATTTTCCCTCATCCAGGGCTGTGGTGACTGTCTTAAAGGAGTCCACCACATTTAATAGGCATGATTTCCCTTTGAGAAATCCAAACTGAGTAGGGTCAAGTGTTTGAAGATTACCTATATATTTATTGATAAGGTCCATGATAATTCGCTCTATGGTCTTGCAGATAAGGCTAGTCAGGCTAATAGGTCTATAGTTGCCAGGGTCAGTGGAAGCACCACTTTTGTGCAAAGGAATAATCAGCTGGGATGAAGCTGGTGCTTAGACTATGAATGAAAAGAGAACCAAATGGTGTTGCTAATTGATTTTGGAGCCCATGTATGACACAGCCTGGGATATTATCAAGTCACATAGATGCTGCATTTTTGGCTTTAGAGAGGGCATTTACGACCTGCTCTTTAGAGATACAAGGTAGGGGACAGGTATCATGGATGTCATGGGGTATGTGTGGTAGGGACAGGAAAGTGAGGTTTTCACAGAACCTGTTGGCTAACAGGTTAGCTATGTCCACTCCTTATGGTTGTCCTTAGTTGAGGAAGCTAATTTGGATTCATAGTTTACTTTGGAGGACTTCACAAGAAGTCTTATTTGCTTGCTTAATCTGAGGAGGGAGTCTTTCTATACTAAAACTGTAGTCCAATGAGTACCTTGTATTGCATTGTGACACTGATGAGGAGGGTAGGTACTTGGCCAGCAGAAGGCTAATGAGCACCTTGTATTACGTAGTGACACTGATGAGGAGGGGAGATACTAGACCAGTAGAAGGCTAATGAGCACCTTGTATTACATAGTGACACTGATGAGGAGGGGAGGTACTAGACCAGCAGAAGGCTAATGAATACTTTGTATTATATCAACACTATGTTTAGCCTTACAGTATCATGCAATGTAAAATGTCTTTTATACTTCATGTACATAATTTGATTTACTTCAACACTAAGTTACCCATATTTTATTGTAATACCTAAAATATCTTTTATTGTAATATGTAATGTCTTTTTATGTGTAACTTTTTTCCCTTGGGCCTCCGCTGAAAAAGAACTTGTGTCCAGATGTATTTTCTCGGTAATCAAATGTAAAATAAAATAAATAATAAATGAATAAATAAATAGTGACACTGAAGAGGAGGGGAGGTACTAGGCCATCAGAAGGCTAATGAGTACTTTGTATTACATCAACACTATGTTTAGCCTTATATTACTGTGCAATGTAAAGTGTATTTTATACTTCATGTACATAATTTGATTTATTCAACACTATGTTACCTTTATTTTATTGTGATATCTAAAATGTCTTTTATTGTACTATGTAATGTCTTTGTATGTGTAGCTTTTCTCCCCGGGCCTCCACTGAAAAAGGATTTGTGTCCAGACAGACTCTGTTGGTAAACAAATGTAAAATAAATTAAATAATAAATAAATAAATGAATGGTGACACTGATGAGGAGGAGAGGTACTAGGCCAAAAGAAGGCTAATGAGTACCTTTTATTACATTGTGAGACTGATGAGGAGAGGAGGTACTAGGCTAATAGAAGGCCAATGAGTATCTTGTATTACATCGTGACACTGATTAGGAAGGGGGTACTAGGCCAGCAGAACGCTAATGATTACTTTGTATTACATGATGACACTAATGTTGAGAGGAGGTACAAACCCAGCAGAAGGTTGTAATTTGTCAGACTAGGGCAATACATGAATTACAATGAAAGATGGTCAGGAGACTACCATTAGGTGACTAACTCCAGATAGATATTCAGAAGTTTGGGTCAAAACGATGGTCATTTAGAAATTTTAAGAGTTGTTAAATGCATGGGTGAAAAATTGTTGCATTTTAAGACTGATTGTGACTCTGCTAGCTAGCTCACTGCATGTTCTGAGATTAAATAGTCTTTTTGTTTACAAAAGGATGAGACATTGAGCATTTTCATTATTTCTACTATATACAAGACTAAGTTAAAAGAAAGGAAGTACAACATTCGTATTTCTTTTACATTTTATTACAGATTTATGCAGTTTCTAGGTGCTATTTCCTATTTTGACCTTAAACAACTGAGTTACAGAAGTATTACCTGATTATTAAAGATCTACTCTACAGTCTGGGTGCATTTCCCCTGCAGCCTATGGCTTTCTTGTCTTCATGTCAGAGACAGTCTACAGGAAGTCAAACACTAGCAGATACACTTTGCCACTTGCTGTCAAATCAGAGCAATGCCAAATGGTATAGTACAGCAGTCTGTTCCTTGTTGTATAGACCACCCTCTGCCATAATTAGGAGATGGCTGCCTTGAAAGACAGATTAGTGGGACTGGGGCCTAATTCTGTTCACTCTAATTCTCAACCTCACTTCAGTTAATTACTTTTATAGCTATCAGTACAAGCACTAGAATACTGATATCAAAACATCCTTACACACAGTCAGTATTATATTAAGTAGTTTAATATATCTTACTATACAATCAATAAAATATAAACATCTTTAATATGTTTGGTATGCATGGTGGCTTCCTGCCCACTTTACATGTACTAACCCTAACCCAAGCCCCTATGTCTTGCCCTAACCCAATCCTACACTTTAGGGTACCAAACACCCTTTCTCTAAAAGTACAATTGAACAGAACACATTGACACAGAAACACACATGCCCACATACAAACACCAAACACATCTATCTCATTTATGGGTTCACAGGTTATTGGCTAAAGGCCATTTTAAGCTAAATCAAGCTTACCCCAGATTTACCAAAATATTGTTGATGTGCCAATACCCCAAGGAATTTTATGAGTTATGATAAAGGTTTATACACAGAAAGCAGCCATAGCCTGCCCCTATCCATTAGGAAATAGCTGCCAAACCAGCAGTTAATTTGCGATTTCCCATACATTGGTCCAAGTTAAATTAGAATATGGTTAGGGATGAGCTTTGCTTCACACAGATGGAAAGCCTGTTCCAGAAAAGGGGTACTCTTTGACTCACATACCTGAACCTTCAACATGTTTGGTCTATGTCGAAGACAAGATTGGTATTTCTGAAGCTATTTGCTTTGTGGATCTTTAGATCCAGGATTCTACCCCCTGGCTGCTCTGTGTACCTGGCCCTAGCGTCCTTGTCCTTGTTTACTTGTCTACTACCTTGTAATAATACAGTGGGACTTACCTAGCTGGCAAAAGGACCCACGTAAACTATCCTAACAGCAGATTCCTAATAGAAAGTCTCTTGCCATCCTGTAAAAGATCCCTGTTACCTAAAGAGGCAAGAAAGTTTACTTGTCTACTCCCTTGTAATAATACAGTGGGACTTACCTAGCTGGTGAAAGGACCCGTGCAAACTATCCTAATAGCAGATTCCTAATAGAAAGTCTCTCGCTGTCCTGTAAAAGATCCCTGTTATCTAAAGAGGCAAGAAAGTCTACTTGTCTACTACCTTGTAATAATACAATGGAACCTACCTAGCTGGCGAAAGGGCCCGCGCAAACTATCCTAACAGCACATTCCTAATAGAAAGTCTCTTGCCATCCTGTGAAAGATCCCTGTTACCTAAAGAGGCAAGGAAGTTTACTTGTATGCCACCTTGTAATAATACAGTGGGACTTACCTAGCTGGCGAAAGGACCCGTGCAAACTATCCTAACAACAGATTCCTAATAGAAAGTCTCTCGCTGTCCTGTAAAAGATCCCTGTTACCTAAAGAGGCAAGAAAGTTTACTTGTCTACTTACTACCTTGTAATAATATAGTGGGACTTACCTAGCTGGAAAAAGGACCCGCACAAACTATCCTAACAACAGATTCCTAATAGAAGGTCTCTCGCCGTCCTGTAAAATATCCATGTTACCTAAAGAGGCAAGAAAGTACGTGCTGTCTATACCTAGTGATAAAACTGAACACATGCCTAACAATTTGTATATGATTTCTAGCATGCTACCTAGCCAGGATACCTAGCAGCCATACCCTCCCTCTACCCCTAAAGGTATTCACTTATACCTATCCTATCCCTCTACCCCTTATACCATCCATCTATTTCTATCATTGTACTGTCTCCTGCAACTGTTTCTTGAGCCTCGCAAACCTTCTACCAACCATCTCTGCTCACCAGCTTTGGCTGAAATTCATTATTTGCCCACTAGATGGCACCATAACCTAGGCTGATTCCTAGCACTGTTTGCCCTCATGTTAACTGGTGTAAGGCTCAGACCCTTCACTAATTAGGATAGCCTAAGGAACTTTTCTCCTGCACAGTCCTAGAAGCTCTTTCCTGTCCTGCTATTACCACTCTTTCTGAGACTCCCTCCCAATACCTGATATCCATCTCTCTACTGTCCCTTACCTTTCACTTCCCTAGTCTCTACCCTCCAAACTTACCAGTACTTACTTAACTGTTCCACAGAATTCAGCTGCACACAGATAGGTTTTCTGCTAGTCCTTAGCCACTTGTTTTCTAACCCACTCCGTTCACCCTGTGGGCTCACTCCACTCCCCTACCCTACCCCCTATTCCCATCCACCCCAGTGGTCCTAGATTTATACCTCATAGGACACTCCCCTTCCCCTAATTATCCAATTTGCTCATTACCTTTCCCTACACACTAGTAACAGACACACCCTTACTCACATTCCCCTTCTCACTACTTCCACTGCTGTACTATCTCTATCTTTCCTGGCTTCCTAACCCTACCCCCTATTCCCATCCACCCCAGTGGTCCTAGATTTATACCTCATAGGACACTCCCCTTCCCCTAATTATCCAATTTGCTCATTACCTTTCCATACACACTAGTTACAGACACACCCTTACTCACATTCCCCTTCTCACTACTTCCACTGCTGTACTATCTCTATCTTTCCTGGCTTCCTTTTCTATCCTATTACTACTTACATCACACCTCATTCCACCATGCCTTCATCATATCAACCTAAACTTAAAAACTTACTCCTCTCTCTTACTGCAATACACATACTACTCATACCACTCATACTTACATGTTATGAAAACTCACACATCACTGCATCCCTCCATCGTCTAAAACAAACATCACCTATCAATCTACCTACTACCCCCAACCATGCAAACATCACCTCTACCTCAACCTATCTCTCCCCAAATTATCATAGGCTGGCTCACATTAATCCCCAACAAACCAGAAAATCACTATATACTCTCTTCAAACTCCTGAAACTCCTACATACATTTCAACATCACCCTTTGCTTCACAGGGATATTCACCCTAACCCAGGACCTAATAATAATACTCTACTAAATCCCCAACAGCCCCAAACTACCACTCATATTACCCTGACCAAAACTGCTAATTCCTTATTGATAGCCCATCTTAATATACAGAGCTTACACAATAAAATTAGTCAACTGCATACTCTACTGGACATACATTCCTTTGATGTCCTATGTCTAACAGAAACCTGGCTTAAACCAGGAATAAAGGATAATGAAGTCATCCCACCAGGGTACAATATAATAAGGTCAGACCGAACAACAAAAAAAGGTGGAGGCTTAGTAATTTTGTATAAATCTGATCTAAATATATTTCTAGTAGACTTACAATTACCATTAGATAATCATGTAGAAATCCTTGTCTCTAAACTCTAGCTTAATTCTAGCAAATCTATCTATATAATATGCTCCTACCTACCTCCAGGCAATAACGTCAACACCCTTGAAAATATCTTATGCTGCCTCTCATCTTCCCTCCCTCAAGAAACCTTTATACTTGGAGACTTTAATATAGACTGGAACTGCTGTACTTCAAATAAACCTTCAATCCATATAAACTTGTATGGCTTTTCTCAGTTTATCACCTCCCCAGCAAGAATCCATATGCCAACTAACAAAGAGAGTACCTTAGATTGGATCCTAGTAAGAAACCATCCCCTCACTTATATAGCAGACACCCTGCACGATGATATTAGTGACCATTCACTCACCTATATAATTAGGCATAAAACCTTCTTCTGTAAACAACCTATCTTTAAAACTATAAGAAACAGAAAACACTTTAATGCTATAAATTTCCAAAAAGAGCTTGAAGCCTGTGATTGGTCTCCCTTAAAACAACTCTCCATTGATGAAGCAGTATCCTATTTTAACGCCAAATTCTGACAAATACTGGAATATCATGCCCCTAGTCATTCTATTAGAACCAGATGCAAAGCAGCACCTTGGCTCTCTAAAGAGACAAGACAAAAAATCCTAGTAAGAAATAAGATCTGGTCTAAATGGAGATGTACTAAAAGCCCAACTGATCACCAGAACTACAAACAGCATAGAAACACCACAAATAAATCTGTACACCTTGATAAAAAAACTACTACCTTAAACTCCAAGACAGGCATCAACAACCCCCCCAAACATTTTGGACAGCTATTAACAGACTTTTACACCCAGGACACTCCAGGACTCCAACTCCCTCAGCACTTTCCCAAAGCACACCTAAGGAGATTGCTGACACCTTCAATACCTCCTTTACAGAAACTGTACAATCTCTTGCAAATTCCTTACCTCTTGTCAGCCCAACCCTCCCATTCACCACAACTAGCAAACCCCCTACCTTTCAACTAAATCCAGTCTCTACATCTTTCATCCACACCTTACTTACTAAACTTACACCATGCACCCCATCTGCTGATCTCTTACCAGCGGAATACCTGCAAATTGCAGCTAAAGTTCTCTCCTATCTTATTTCCATACTAATCAATAGAACTATTACTGAAGGTTCCATCCCATCTCTCTGGAAAATTTCACATATAATTCCTCTTCATAAGGGTGGTAACTCAACCGAAATATCTAACTATCACCGTATAGTCTTGCTCTCCCCTCTGGCCAAAATAATGGAAAAATGTATCCACCACCAGGTACTTGATTAACTCCTCCAATATAACCTTCTAGCAGACTGTCAACATGGTTTTAGGCCATACCACAGTACTACTACTGCCCTACTATCCTTCATTGATTGCATCAACAGGCATCGCAACAATAATAGGCTCTCTACTCCTCTGTTTATAGATCTATCAAAAGCCTTTGATATGGTGAGCCATCAATTACTACTACAAATTCTAGAACAATACTCGCTCAACACAAAGACATTACAGTGGTTTAAGTCCTACCTAGAAAACAGACAGCAAGCTGTTCTCTGAGACAATAACCTTACTACTCTCCTTCCCATTACTCCTGGGGTCCCACAAGGCTCCATCCTGGGACCTCTCCTCTTCTCTATCTTTATCAGTGACCTACAGCTAAACATTCCACAATCTGCCTGCATACAATATGCAGATGATTCCACACTAGTGTGTTCTGCCACCTCATCTGCTGAGCTTCAAGCTATCACCCAGACAGCATATAACTCAGTTGAAAATGGTTTTTGCAACGTTGCCTCCTACTAAACACCAAAAAAAAAAAAAAAAATTACTTGTTTTTACTCCTACACAGACGTCCCCTTCAATATATCTGACTGTCAAATACAGCAATGGTACTACAATTACACCTGATCCAACCACCAAGCTGTTAGGAGTAAAAATAGATCACAATCTCAACTTTGATACGCATATTAATACCACAATTAAAGCTGTTAACAGAAAACTGGGCTCACTCTATAAGATTAAGTCCTTCCTCACCCCTGATGCCAGAAACACCATTGCCCATACCCACCCAATCTCTCCTCTCCTCTATGCTTCATCTATCTATACAAATCTTTCCAAAATTAACCTAAACAAACTAGCAACCTCCTACAACAACATTGCCAGATTTGCTACATGTTCACCATATAAAACCCATCACTGCTTAAATATCAAACAACTAGGCTGGCTTGAACTCCAAAACCAGCTACTATTTCAGCAACTTACAATTACCCATAAGATTCTCCTTCACACCAATAGGACTCCTATTCTTAATAGCATTGTCACTCCTTATAGAAATCTTACCACCTTATGCTTAGCAAATAAATTACAAGTAACCACCCAGAAATCCCTTAATAAAGCCAGGGACTCCCTCTTTTCTAATTCAGTGGGTAAGAGTTGAAACAAACTCCCCTGCAACTTACAATTACTTTCATTCTTATCACTTTTCAAACACCAACTAAAACTACAACCCAGATTAACACCAACCATCTAGCATACTTCCTTTTCCTACCTCTATTTCCCACTAGGGTGCAAGTACACCCTCTTCCTAGCCAATATTGTAATTTTCTTATTTCCTTCTTACTTCATGAAACGTACTCTTCACTTTTCTATTACCCCTGTCCTCCTCCTCCTGATATTTTCTATGTCAGTGTAGCACTTATGACACCTATGTCATTTCACGTAAAGCCCTGCAGGCATAATAACTAGATAGAAACTTTCACCCCTTCCTCACTATTTTTGTCTGACTATTGTCTAACTTTATACCTCTGGTATATACTTCTCATACTACCACTTAACCAACACCCTCATCTATCCTTCTCTTTTGTTGTTTGTTCCTTCTATGCTAACCTAAACCTACTTTGAATTTAATTATTACTTACCATTTTGAATCTTTGCCGTTTGAAGCTATTTTATAACTAAATTAGACTATACCGTTTGCTCTAACTACATTTTCTTTTAACATGCATTATTTTTTTATGTAATAATTTTACTGTTTTGATTTATTTTCATTTGTAGTCCTGTTATATATTAGCTTCATTTTGGAGCTTATCTCCCCGGGCCTCTACTGAAAATGGACATGTATCCAGTTAGACTAGCTCAGTCAACAAATGTAAAATAAATAAAAATAAAATTGTGAATGTGCAGCAACTCCATCCTTGTGAAATTAGAGGATGCCTTGTAGATTAGGCATATATCACTTTGCGGTAGTCTGTAGGAGACAGATTACAGGGATAGAGCATTGAGATGGTCCATATTGGACGTATTGTTTACTCCCTGTATTCTTTTTGTGAGAAACCTCTGTAGTGTCTCAAACCGTTTCAAGTGTCTGATCAGGTACATGCTGAAGGGTGTGTTGTACTCAATGACTAGGCTGATGAGAACTAAGTGCAGTGAAACAGTGACCTCCTTGGACCTGCATGCCATGTTCTTACTTATAAGTTGTGCAGTGTAGAGCAGTTGTCTGATCATTGTAGACTGGTGGTAGACAAAGGTCAGGTTACTGTCAACATGCATTCCCAGATCCCTGACAACTGGGTCTACTTTTAGGGGCGTATTATCAATGTGATAATTTCCAGGGGAAGCCACTTTGCCATTTATTTGTACTGAGTTTTAGTCCAAGGCTTTGGTACTAGTTATTTGTCTGTGTCAGGCCCTCTTGATGGGTATTTATGTCTTTAGGGAATTCAGTGACCATGCAGTCATCTGCAAACTTGGTCAGACAGAGAACCTTGACATTTCTTTTGATTTCAGAGAAGTAGATGCCAAACAGGAGAGGCCCCAGTACTGATCCCTGTGGGACTCCACTAGTGACTGACCTCTTTATGGAGGTGGATTTCCCTATCTTAACTTCTTGTGTCCTATCTTTGAGCCAGCTGGCTATTCATTGGGTGACATATGAGTTTATGCCTAATTTTGCAAATTTATCTATGACTGAGTGAGTTATTGTGTCAAATGTCTTAGCCAGGTCAAGGTAAGCAGTATTCACTGTTTTACCCTGATCCAAAGCTTTAGTAACCTTCTCAAAGAAGTCCAGTGGGTTAAGTAGGCTTGATCTACCTTTGCAAAAAATGAGCTGGGTAGGGTCCAGTATATGTATGTTTTCTTTTTCATTGTTTTTCAGATCCATGATAATTCTTTCAATGGCCTTGCATATCAGACTAGCCAGACTTATGGGTCTGTAGTTTTCCTAGGTCCATGGAAAACTCCCCTTTGTGTAGAGCGAGATAACTGTTGCAGTACTCCATTAATTTGGCATGAAACCTGTCCCTGACTCTAACCTGCAAGCACTCACATGCCTACATTTAAACTCAGTGCCAAAACTGTTATTCCAAGCGTTTGTTTTACTGTTTGTTAGCATCTGTTCTCACTTATCTTATATATAATGTGCAAGACCTTGACTCTTGCTACACTAAACAATACTGACAGCAACAAAATTGTTGACAGACCACAGATTTGGCCAAATTAATTGTACTCATATACATGAAAAAACATGAAGATAACATCCAAAATCTGATTCTGTAACAAAATACGTCAGACGTGTCTTCTTAAAAGAAAACAAAACCCCTGCACCCCACCATGAAAAATGTTGCTTCCCTGCCTCCACCAAGCAGTTATTTCAAATCCAAAGTCAGAGCCTTGGGGGTGGGCATGGGGGGCAGGACAAGTACCTTCCTTGAAGTTCTGCAAACTCTCACTTACACAACTCAGGGGTATTCTGATAATTAGCTTTGTTTTTTTAGTTGAGATATGCAATGGCGATCCTTTAAACAAGCATTTTCATTGAAGTGTATTTATGCCCTTATTACTAAGCACATTACAGTAACAACATAATAAAACATATAAAAATAGATATGGACACTAAGACAGGCTTAGGGTAGTCTTGCTATTTTCACTGAAGGATAAAATGAGTAAATAAGATAAATAGATAATAAACAGACTAATAATAAGCCCTGTCTTAAGGCAGAGAGGGATAAAGCCCTGACTATCACCCCAATGACCTATGATCCATTACAGATACAGTTACTGGAGGAGTCAGACAAGGGAGGGTGGGAGTGAGCTGTTGATGATGACACCATCCTGGGGGAGGGAGATGGCTTTGGCTCACTGCAATGGTGATACTTACAGGAATGTAGGTGTATTACCCACAGTGTCAGCCTTGCAAGACCATGCTTCCGAGAGGTGCATTGCTTAGGTCGAGGGCCGGCATGTGTGTAATGAGCATGTGTGCCTGTGTGAGTACTATTAGTAGAGATCCCAAAAGCTGCCAACAGTAGGGGTTAGGGCTTTGTGACAAAACCTCCATTTCTTCTCAGGAAAGATAACACCCCTATCAGTGCCTTTACCTCTTACTCACAGGGGATTAGTGGGCCACAAGGCTCTTGCATTGGGGAAGAAACAGAGTTACAAAGTAGTTAGGAGGAATGGCAAGATGGTCAGAGAAGGTTCCAACCAAAATATGTAGTAATACATTTTTTGATCAAGCATAGACACGTATACACACACACACACACACACACACACACACACACACACACACACACACACACACACACACACACACACACATTTTTTACTTGGACAGTAAACGTACATCCTCTGATTGTAATTATGGCAATATTTGGGGTGAGGAGATGCACATGTTGTTCTAGTTACTAGACTGTCCTGCTGTGACTCTAACTGAACTCTAGATGAGATGTGGTCAATTGGAAGCTTGGTAGTGTGGTAGTGGGCAGCTGATACTGGTTAATCTATCCTGGGGGAACGAGGCAGCCCAACCTGTTGCATGACTGACACCTAGTGTGGCTAGTATTCTAGCCTGCAGCATATGGGCCAAAGCATGCATACCCACCACACTGTCTAGTAACACACAATAGCTGCATTCTGACTCATGCACAGAATCATGGATGCGTCACCATAGTAACATTGTGGGGTTCTGTGGTTATTGGGTTGGTGTTGAGTAGTGAGCGATAAGGTCAGCAGTAATCATGAGGACTATCTTTTGCCCAAAGTAGAATAAACTGGCTAATAGGACTAATTGCTAGTAGATAACTGGAATAACAAAATAGATGTGCAAAAACAAATTACTGATTTTCAAATTTCTCCCATTGCGTATAATTGCTTAAAACTGCCAGCAGTCAGCCCATTATTCTGTCTTCTGTTACTGTAGTAATAATGTGATCTCCTGTATAACTATTATAGTAAAGGAAAATGCTTTGTCCTTATGTTTCTTGATACAATCCATCCACATTTCTGGATGTGAGAATATCTTTAATGTAGTGCCATGCATTCTGTCAGCAGATGCTTTGTGAATGTTTCAGATGTTTTACAAAAAAAATAAATAAATTAAAGATTTGAAAAAAAGTATCATTACAGTATCAGAAGACATTATTTCAAGAATAAATGAAAGTCTGGCAGTTAAAACAGAGGATTAATGCTATGAGCTGTTAGCAAGCTGCCTCCTGTAGGGTAGGGTTTGATTTTCCCCATTTACCTATTGTGTGACTCTAAGCAAGTGACTTAACCCAACAGTGCTCTGGTGCAACTGGAAATTGGGCTTATCTTTTCAATGGTCTGCTGTGTACACACATGCGCGCGTGCGTGTGTGTGTGTATATGCAATAGCACCATCAGCTAGCAAGCAAACACAAACACACACACACACACACACACACACACACACACACACACACACACACACACACACGCGCGCATGCGCGCGCACGTGTGTGTGTGTGTGTGTGTGTGTGTATACACAATAGCACCATAGCTAGCAAAAGAACCATCTATAAATTATTTGCATTTTAGTTAGGATAAGGTAAGACTGAAAATCTCTGTGTGGTACCCATCTGGACATGCCACCTGCAATATCTTTCAGAAATGAAAAAAGTCAAATTACAATTCTTTTCTTGTAGGAGTAAAAGCTGTAGGAATGATTTTTTTTTAAATATTTTCTTTCTAGCAAATGCACTTAAATTACATGACCATGAAAAAGTTAAGCAGAACTGTGTTTTACCTATAATCTTTCTCAGCTTGCATTCCAGCTAATAGCAACACTTAAAACCTCTGACTCAGAACAGATTTCAATACATGCTACTTTTTTTGCAGCTGGGGGCTTTCTCTATTAATTACAGAAGAAAATGATGGGATAAACCACGGCTTCCCCAGCTTATTTGGATCCAAATTCTACTATGGTGCTGATAATAAGCACAAAGTATAAACATTTTCATGATATGATCGGTATTTTATGAAGGACAAAAACAAAATCATGGGTAAATCAAAGCAATTAAAATTTTGATTGTCTAAAGGACATAATAAATCGGAGACCTTTAGTCCATGAATGAGTGCTGCTTTTTAAGATGTGCTTTCATTGAGCCTCTGCTGTCTACTCTTGAACAGCAAACACATTGCTTTCTATTGTTTTAAGATGACAGTCTGTGGTGGTTGATAGCAATACAGCAAACCACTTATTCCTCAGCTGGGAATGAAATGCCGAGATTCATAGATTCATAGATTAGTACTAGGCTAACTACCCTTGCGAGCCATTTTAAACCTAGCCAATTATCCCCTGTGAGATTCAAACCTTGTACCTTGTGTTTGTAAGGCAAACACCTTAACCATTAGGCCACCCTCCCAACCCTGAATAAATATACTGTCGCAGGTAGGGAACATCACACATACATGCCCCCTCTCATTTACAACCAAGAAGCCAATCAGGTGTAGAAAGGTGGCAGTTTCAGTTACTCAGAGAGTCTTGCTTTGTTTCCTGTTATAGTATTCCAATATGACTCACTGGTTTGACAGACTCGGACAATATTAAAAAAATGTTGGCTTGCAAAAGTTGTATTTTAAGAAGTATAAGAGCAACTCCATTCAAATAAATAGCAAATAACATACTCTGCAAAGGCCAGTCTGACTACTGACTTACAAAACTACAGACAATGAAAAGCTTTATTCAAAGTCATGAGTTTGATTCCATCATCCACCAGTTGCATGCTTTGTGACTGAACAAGTTACTTAACCAAACCAGAGTTTCTGAGTTACCCTTGAAGATATACATGAGTTTCTTATGTCAAACAAGTAAAAATGGCAAACACTGTGCCAAGGGTAAAATACTGTAAGCAGGAATATACCATACCAGGGTATATATGGCTCAGAGCAGTTCTGATATGGACATTGTACCATAGGTTATGATTCGCTTCCAGGGCATATATGGTTAAAAGCAGTTCTGATATGGATATTGTACCATAGATTATGGTTTGCTACTTGGGCATATATGGCTGAAAGCACTTCTGATATGGATATTGCACCATAAGTTAAGGTTTGCTACCAGTGTATATATGGCTCAAAGAAGTTCAGATATAGATATTCTACCGTAGGTTATGTTTTGTTACCAGGGTATATATGGCTCAAAACAGTTCTGATATGGATATTGTACTGTAAGTTAGGGTTTGCTAGCAGTGTATATACAGCTCAAACCTGTTCTGATATGGATATTGTACTATAAGTTATGGTTTGCTAGCAGTATATTTACAGCTCAAAGCTGTTCTGGTATGATATTGTATCGTAAGTTAGGGTTTGCTAGCAGTGTATTTACGGCTCAAAGCAGTTTTGATATGGATATTGTACTGTAAGTTATGGTTTGCTAGCAGTGTATTTACAGCTTAAAGCAGTTCTGATATGGCTATTGTACTGTAGGCTATTCCTTGTTTTAGCTACACATTCAGCTGCTGCAAGTTCAGTTATTGATGTGTAAACTTTTTGCATTCCAGTGAACACAACAGATTATCAGTATGTGCTCTTTGCTGTATGGCATAACAAAGGGTTACATTTTATTACTGCTGTTCCAAGAATACTGAGATGAAATGTTCCAGCCTGCAGACAGGCTGTCCTTCAATATAGCACGCTGTCATAAATATATGGACAAACATCTGTTGTCAGAAATATCACCTTAGGGAAAAAAGATACTTATCAAGTAGTAGGTAGAAGAGCTCAGGTGCGGTGACCCAACTCTTATTAGCCTGAGATGTGCATTCTGGGTAATAAGCTATCGTTCAGCCAGTCCTGCAAATAATTTCTTTGTAAAAATGGGCTCTTAAGCACATTTCAGAAAAAGGCAAATGAGGTTTTCCTGCCTTCTCGACAGAGAGCTATTATTTCCCTTGCAGGCAGGATTTTTTTCTGGCAGTTAGTAGAAAGTAGGTACGCACCTTGTCATCAATCATGTGCAGAAAACAATTTGTTGTCTGTCCATATAGTGACAATTCAGCTCCTTTTCTATTCTTGTAGATGAAGTCTGTGCAGCAGTGCTTTAACCAATTGGCAAAGCAAAATATTTAGGACTCTTTTATTTCAAAAGTTAAAGTCTGTTTTGACAGAAAATATTTCTCTACCATTACTATATAATTTTTTTTTAGTAACATCACATTTAGACATTTGGATTATCCAGATTGGATAGCAGTGTGACCATAGATAAATATGTAACTGTTTTCAAGGATAATATTTAATAATACTTTAGAAGCTGTAACACTTCTTTCTATTGGTTTGTGTTATGTCGGTTGTAGAGCCTTGGTGCATTTAAAGCAAACATTTTTCTCCTTAGAAATGTTGCTGCAAAAACAAAATGAGAGCTCAAGTCATTACAACTCCTGTTTTTGTACTGTGTAAAGGGGTTCAAAAAACCTTGCAACTTCACTCGCCAAAACATGTCACATGACTGTTTTAAATTATAAATTAATGTCAGAGATAAGGAATGTAATTTATGAAATAAGTGATCAAATAGGATTTAGATAAAATGGCATAGAAGTCTGTTTTATAACTGCAGTGTAAGTTATAGGCAACTTCACCTATTTTTCACAATGCTGAATCTTTCAGTAACTCCTCAAGGAAATGCTACATGAATTATAACAAAACTACCAAATCATCACTGCAGCCTAACTTTTCCTTTCTGTCAGCTATACCATTATCGTTGCTGATCTTTACGTCTGTCACAATATCCCTTATCTTACTTAAGTCTTACTATCCTGTCTCACGCTCCTTTCCTGCTTATAATATCTCCTCTCCCTTATTTTCTTCCTCTCTCCAGTTTCTTACTTCCATCTTCTCCCTTTCCATTTTTTTCATTAATCCCACCCCTCACTCATACTGCTGATTTTCTGATACTAGATGTCAACATCAGGCCCTGTACCTCTCAACTGTCCCTGATTTTGACTCAAATTTTAGCTCTGCCCCTCTTAATCCCTCCTAAAACTAGTGACTTTTGGAGGAAAGGTGGTGAATTACACTTGATGAATAATGACAATAATTAAGAGTTATTTACATCTTTTACTTCAGAAAATGTATATTAATTCATATGCTCTGATTCTGTCAATGTTTCAAGTTAATAGCACTAATATTTTAAAAGTGTCCCTGATTGTCCCTGTTTTTTTCTTGACTTGTCCCTGATTCTGTTGAAATTTGTCCCCGATTGGTTGAGAGGTCGACCTGTTCCTCTTTTTCACCTCTCTCACCAATAGCTTAACCTCACTCTCACTGACTTCTCAGCTTGACTAACCAACGTCTGATGTTTCCGTTTACTCTTTCAGCTATCGTGAATCATATCTGATCTCTTTTATTTAGACTCCTACATGTTCAGCTGTGCTAATAGGACCTTCATTGCACACACACACACACACACACACACACACACACACACACACACACACACACACACACACACACACACACACATTATATATATATATATATATATATATAAAATTCATACCTTTATAGTGTGTTTTATATTGAATTCTTATGAAAACATTGATAATCAATTATATTTTTCTATCATATGCTGTAAAATAATTGATTTATATTGACTAGCTCTATAATCTGTGTAGTATGTTTTAAACCTGTCTAATACTTGTAAAACTAGTTCCTGTTCTTGGAGTTTTTCTCACTGGGCCTCCTCTGAAAATGGGTTATTTAAACCCAGACAGATTTTCCCAGTGATCAAAAGCAAAATGAATAATATAAAGTAAAATAAAAATCTGTACTCTGCAGGGAACCTTAAGCAAATGCAGAGGGAACCCATACAGAATAACTGTGTTGAATCACTGAGACATGTATGCGTAGCATTTATGACCCTCCTTGTTTTCTGAAAAAAAAAATGTATTTGTACACACTGGCTTAAAATGGCACAATGCAACACAAACATTTAAGATTAGAGTCAATCTGATAAGCTGGTCTCCAGCAGATATAGAAGGATTTAAAATCAGCCAAGGGTACATTCCTGATGATAGAATATGACTACATTTATGTCTTATTACCCAAACAATAGATTTTGCTCTCTTCCTGTTACAGAATTTACCATCCCTTCAAGATAAGATAAACACGCAGGACCTATTTCAAATATTCAACCTCTAAAGAGAGTGACTGTGCAACCACAACATTGTATATGCAAAAATACATTGAAAAATGTTAAAAAAAAAAAACCATCTAGAGCAGTAATCAAATGCTGGATTACAGAAAGCAGTTTATTAACATATCAGGAGCCTTAGCCTTCTGTGCTAACTGCAATAGACTTCCAGTTAGTCAAACTGTAATAAAAATGAAAGAAAATACTGCATTTTTTGTAATTTGCATGGAAATTAAACTACAATATGTTTTTCTGTGTTGAGGAGAAAAACTTGTACCAGACACTGTCAAGGGATTTTATGTTTTATATGTTTTTCTGCCATTCTGTTCCTGTGATAACTGAACCCCCCATCCCCAATTAGGCTTATTCATTCCCTGCTCCTCCTGGTGTCCAATGACACTAGGAGTCAGAGAAAGAGACATGGTTCGAAATCACCAAGCAGGTATCACCAGTCATTTTTTTGGCCCCTAGGTCCATGTGTATGGCAGCCTGATGTGCATGCCACTTAAATGGGTCTTGCATTACTGACATCTGCTGAATGTATGCTTTCATGCATGAACCTACATCTGGCTAGTGCATTATGTACTACTGGACAGCATGCCTCAGTTCATGGGTTGTGTGCTTTTATACTCAGTCTCCTCTGGGCTTCTGTACTGTAGGAGTGCAGAAGACTAGAATTTTGGCTTTGTTTGCTGAATGGATGGCTGTTTTGAAATGATCATGTGGTACATGTTCCACCAGTGCTACTGCTCTTCCTCATTGTTGCTCAGATCATGTACCACACATCTACCTATGCTATCATTTTTCCTGTCCATTGTTCAGATCGTGTACCATACATATCCACCAGTGCTACTGCTCTTCCAGTCTGTTGTGCATATTGTGTGCCACATATGTCCATCTGTGCTACCTTTCTTACAGTCTGCTGCCCAAATCATTTGCCACGCATAGGCATCCACCTGTGCACCTGTTCTTCCTGTCTGATGCTCATATCATTATATGCCACACACACACACACACACACACACACACACACACACACACACACACACACACACACACACACACACACACACACACACACACACACACACACACACACACACACACACACACACACACACACACACACACACACACAGACATTCTCATAACCAAAATGTGGTACCTTGCAATTAGATCCTCTTAAATATTGAGTATTATCTTTCTAAATTAAGCCTGAGGGCATGTAAAAGTAATACTGGATACCTAGTGTGTTAAGTGCACACCATTTTCACACTTGATCCATAATAGAGGCCTTGATCTCCTCAACCGTCCACCATTTGAGAAATGCTGGTTTATGTGAAATACACATGCTCATTTGTATACATGATGTTATAAGCCCAGCATCCCTCTTCCTAGCCCTTCATTGAAAAACGCGTGTAATATATTTCAACTTGCATTCACCTTTGGTGGTATCAGCCAGATTCTATCACACTGCTGATATTGTGTTTGCAGCTGCAGTTTGATAGTACAACTCAACCCTTCTGGTGCCAGCTTACAGTAAGCACTGGGAATTATACACCTGTTGGCTGGTAGTCTGTGAGTCTATGGCTAACTTCTTCACTGCAGCACATAAATGATATGTCATATGTTTGGCTGCTATCAGGACACAAACCCTTGACCCAAGCATCATTTCCAATCCCAGGTTTGTCTTTAGTGTCAAACAAAAGATTTGGAATGTGAATGAATATTCCATACTATAATATATGCAGATGCAACTTGTTAAGGCTTTTGCCTGCACGACAGCTGTCATTTACACCAGGAAGAACACCTTAATTTTTGCCTACACACAGGTAAGATGCAATCAACCCCACAAGCTAACTCTTCGTTCTTCTCATGATCCATATTGTACTAATGGTTCATTATGCTACCTTGTTTATTTAATAGATGACATTTATTTTATTGCATTTTGTGGATTTGAGAATGCATTTATTTAGTGGCACTAGGCTAGAGGTTTGCATGTTTTTGGTTAATCTCAGTATAATATGCAAGGTAGTTGGCATCTTGGCTCACTCTTCCCTGCTAGTTCTAAGGTACTCTGAATTTTACCACAGAACATTAATGCTATGAGCTGAAGACTGCGGTGGTGGTGCTGCAGTAGCATTGTCACCTCACAGTAAGACGTTGTCCTGTTCGATTCTCAACTAAAGCGTCTTCTGTGTGGAGACATGCGTGAATGGGCGTACCTTCGTTGAAGGTTGTGCATCAGGGCTGGCAACTTGGCACGTAAAAATCTACTGCCAATCATTAGCGGACCGGAATTCCGCTGTGGCGACCCCTAACTGGGAAAAGCCGAAAGACACAACAAAATGTTAATGCTATGAGCTGCTAAACACTTATTCCTGTAGGTTTGGGTTTGATTCACTCATTTTATACTTGTATACGATGTAACTGTTACAAGATCATTTAACATTATGTTACTTTAAGGTTGCCTCTGAAAAGAAGCACTTCTAAATAATGGAACTTACCTGTTTAACAAATACATAAGTACATGAGAGCCTTAAAGACTACAAGAGTTCTTAAGGCTGAACAGACATTTCCAGGTATTTCCATCTAGGTAAGCACTCCTGCAAACTGTGACTTACAAAGATTCTGTTGCCTTTTCGCTTATGCTGATGCTGGTGTCAGCTGCATCTGATTTCCATCACCACATAATTGGTAGTGTCTGGGTGATTCCTGTCCAGTAATATAAATAGAGAAAATAAAATAAAATACATATATTCCCTACAAACATGTCAGTATGAGGTACAGAGATGTAATAACTCTTACTGGATCATTTATTCAGATTCCACACAGTATGTTTCAAACCTGATGCTTACATAACGATTGTGCTTGAGATAAGTGCAGTAACTATATATATATATATATATATATATATATATATATATATATATATATATAAAACATGTTTGGTTAGGTTTTCTGTCTCATTTTTTCACTGATTGTACAAGAGTTTGGAACAAATGCATACAGCACTTTGTGTGTTTTCAGTTTCACTGCTCTGTCATTATGGTTAAAACACAGCATGCTTTGTCCATCTTTACAGATCACAGCCTCATCTTCCAATTACTGTGGCTGTATTCTTAAAGCAGACTGCTCTTCTTTCACATACAACTTTTTTTTTTTGCATTACACAGTAGAAGTTGTTCTGTGCACAGTGAAAGAAACAGCTTCTAAATGGAAAAAAGTCTCCTGCTGTGTTATTACATTTTCGCTCGTTCTTCACTACTGATTTGTCAGCGTAAAGGATTTCACTTCAAGGAGAAAAGATTGAATTAGAACATTTATGAAACAGTCTTTTTGGCAAACAATGCAGATGGCATGTACCCATAAAGAGGCCCTAGATGAAAATCATAATTGTATTTGGACATACATTAAATGTTTTTTTTTATCTAGCTATTTGTTTTTTCATGGTACAAGTAATATATTTTTATGGTTTATTTTTTGTACCTACTTTGATTGTGAGTAAGTTACAGACACTTGTGTAGACAGGACAAGGGTGCACCATATACATATTGATGAATATAATTTGCAGTGTCAGATGCTCCATCACTGTGGACCTTTAATTATTTCTTAAGGGCAAACCACATACAATACAAATAGTCTAAAAATGTAATGTAATGAATGCTTTCAATGCTTCAAAATAATGCCTTTTCTGTGGCAACTAGAGATCCATATATTAGTTTTGATTTATTTTCACAACTTTAAGCTAATATATATTTAATACTTAAGGATTAATTTAAGTATATATTTAATACTTAAGTGATGCCCATTGTTCAATTTTACAAGTTTAATCCAATAAAATATGTATTTATGTTTACATATCTGCTGTCAGAAAGAACGTTGAATTTCAATACCGGCCAAGGAAATGTCAGTAACATGCAATCAGGTTTAATGGATGGTTGTTCTTCTTTCATTGTTTTGTTTTACACAAAGCATACCAAAATATTTTATTTTAACTTAGGTAGGTTGTGCAAAGTTGCTAATAGGTGCATATTAACATATTACAACCACAATTCAACTAATGAAATGTGTGCTGTGGTAATAGCACACAGGTGCGTATATTTCCTTTGTGTAGGGCTTTTTATTTTGAAATGCAAATTTAATGTTTTCATTTCCTATCTATGTTGAAGAACTCAAAGGACCAGATCAGAAACGCAAGCAGCACAACAAGGTAAACTCCAAAAAATGACAAGATAGTCAGTGATACATAAAATAGCAAAACCTCATTGGTGCATTGAGAAATCTTAAGACCCCTAGTTACAAATGTGACGTTTGTTTAGGCACATGTACAGGAAGCAAGCTGGTGTGCTAGTCATATTTTTTGCTGTGGATCCATACCTGTCAAATATCCAGATTTTTGCAGAATGTCCAGATTTTTGCCTCTTATTTTTGGTCTGTTCCTCATAAAATTTGTGGTTTTCTGGCAAATCATTGAGGACTGACATCACTAAAAATATTAAATAATGACAGACATTTGAGTTTCAGACTTCATATCCTTCAGAAAATATATAATAATGTGGGGGCGTGGCTAGCATGAGCTCTGAGCAGCAGCCTTTTACTTCAGCTCTGTCTATTCAAATTACTTTTGACAGGAATTTTTAAAAAATACTATTCTAATAGTGGACATTTTTATATCATTGGATTCTTTATATAGTATACTAGGATAGTATTAAAATGTTTCTTTTGCTACCATTAATTTTCCTGTCAAATCAGTGGTAGGAAGTTCTTTCTCATCAGTCAACATGAGCTTCAGAAAAACTTCACATACTGACATAACTTTTAAAAAGGATCTGCAATCTTTGTTAACTAATATCCAAGAGTTAACTTCCAAAATAGACAGATTGGATATGAAATTGGATACTTTTAAAGAAAAATCTTCAAAGCAGATGCACATTCTTCATGAGGATATACAGCAACAAAAACAACTAATTTCAGGGACAGAAACAACATTAAATGACATGGAAACTCGGATACAGGAAGGTGAGCACAACATAGAATTTCTTTTAAAGCAAAATACATTACTTCAAACAAAAATAGATAACCTTGAAAACAGGTCCCATCGTAATAATGTAAGAATATTTGGCTTACCTGAGAATATAGAAAATAATAACATGGAGAAATTTCTAACATCTTGGATACCTGAAGTTTTAGATCTTCCTGAAGCTCTATCATATGGAATTGAGAGAGCACACAGCCCATTGGTTTCATCAAAAAGTGGTAAAACTAACTCAACAAGATCTGTAATTGTCAAATTTTTATCTTTACATGGCAAAGAAGTTGTCCTTAAAACTGCTTGGTCTAAAGCTCCAATCAAAATAAAAGACAGTTTGATATGCTTTGACAATGACCATTGTCCTTTGGTATTATCTAAAAGAAAAGTTTTTTTACCACTGATAAGAGAACTAAAGAAAAATCAAATAAAAACACAACTATTATTCCCTGCTAGACTAAAAATCTTTCATCAAAATACTACAAATATATTTGAAGATGTAGATTCTGCCAAAACAAACAAAATACTAGCAAAAGATGAAGATATGGAATGGATAAATACTAGAACAAAAAGACTTGCTGAAAATGGAACATGGATTAATATAGAACAAAAGAAAAAACATAAGAAATGACTTTATCTTCACAACATACAAAACTAATAATATCTGAACTAGATACAAAATAAACCCAGAAGTCGGGGAGAAAGAAATTGAGACAACTGGTAAGTTATTATTTAAACAATTTCCTTTTCTTGCTACATTGTACGTGTTACAATATATTCTTTAATTTCCTTGTTTAAAATGAACATCAAGTAGTACTATTGCATTATTTATTTAATTGAAAGGATATTTGTTATTTCATAAAGTCACTAGAGTAGTTTGTTGATTTCATCTTTTGATTATTGTGGAAAGTTATGGTATTGTGAAGCTTGTTCTTGTAGCAAGACAAAGGCAAATACTAACTGATGTTGTTCGGCAGTGATATAAGCATGCCGTTTGAATGTATGGATGTTTCTTTGATGTCTTTTATTTGTGAGATACACTGCAGCGTGTGGTGATTATGGATGGTGGAGGCATTGTTTACTATATGTTTTGTGGAATATGTAGGGCAGAGATGGGTGCCATTAGTGACATTGTAGTTTCTAGACTTCTGGTTTTGTTTCATGAAATGCTTATCGTGTTCAGGGATCGTTGAGATAGTAGTTGTTTATGGCTTTTAAATAAAATGCCTTGTATAATTAGAAGTGTTCGTGTTTTGTAATAAGTATTGGTTACCCTCACTTATTTCACAATTGGGTTGTGTTTAGTGGTTTGGAGGTGGTGCAAATGGATATAATATGGGAAGTTTTAGTGAGGGATGTTTTGAAGTAAAGTACTGTGGTGGCTTGGTTCTGTTTTTTTTCCCCTCTCTGCCTTTCTTTTAAGGATACCAGGTCTGTATGCGATGGGTACGGCACGAGCTGCTCAGAAGCTTCAATTTGAAATGTATACTTACATTTCCCGCTGAGATAATCTCGTGTGTTAATCTGACCTAATGAGACTCGCGATCAGACAAGAGAAACCTCTTCAAATCTAACTGTTTCCTCCTGCTATTGATGCTTGAATCCTGATGTAACAGATTGAACCTTGAACTGGTGAGATTACAACAGTTGCATAGAACTTTCAAACACATATAATAAAACGGGATCACCTTCACTACTTTTATTATAGATCTGAGAAGAGAAGTTTAAAGCCATTAAATAATTTTTTCTCATACCATTGAAAATGAAACGTTTTAAGAAAAGAGACTGAGGGAAATGAACAGAAAAGTGTGAGTAGTGAACATTAACTTACACCAGAATATGAAATGCTGATTACCACTATCGTTATTATTATTATCTTTAGGAATTTTACTAATATTCATATAGTAAGTTTCTAAAAGTGTTCTTAAAGGTTTATGCAATCATTTTGATTCTGTTGAGAAGCAGGTTTAGATTATCTCATTCCTTACTCACATACACACATACACACACACACACACACACACACACATATATATATATATATATATATATATATATATATATATATATGAAGCGTAGACCTCCTTCAGTTATGTAAGTGTATCCTACTACTATAATTGGTTCAGTATTAATATGTCTCTCTGAAATCATCATCCCAATACTGCAGTCAAGAAAAGCTTGAACTTTAAAGTTACTTACTTATGTTTAAGAATAATTCAGCAAGATGTGCTTTTGATATTCAATTCTTTTTACTTGACTGCACTTTATTGGTACCCTTTGCAACACAAAAATTTCCTCATTAATTGTTATTTTGTAAAGATTGATTCTTGCTTACAAATAATACGTACATTTTAATATTATACAAGTATAAATATAAATATAAATATATCAGTTATTTTAGTTTTATTGCAATAAATACTTCTAAAGAGTTTTCATGTTATGAAGTACACTGGAACTGTTACATTTGATGAATAGTTATAAGAAAAGTGATAAGTTAAACAGTTAAGACACTAAGGTAAATAATATTATAATAGAATATATAAATATTATATATTCAAACACTGGTTCAACAAAGTCAATCTACTTATATATCTACAATATATTTTGGAACAAATGGATATTAGATTACTGTTTTATGGATTTAAGTTTATTATTATACTAGAACAAATTGAAACTGTCGTTTGACATATATCATTTAGTAATATTCCAAATGAATGATTATGGTTATATTTTACTTTTTCTTATACAGTTCAGATGAAATATATTTAATGTATAGATATTTTATTAATGTTTTATCTTGTTTATGTAATTCTTGTGTACTAATAGTATACTAATATGGTGTTTTCATATGAAGCCATATTAATTCTAAGTATATATCTCTTATTAGGTTGTTATTAGTTAGAAGGTTAATTTGAGTGATAGTATGTCACTCAAATTCGGAGTTTTATACTCCAGGTGGGTTCTAAGGGGATATAATGTTTGTCATTGTTATTATCAGAGTTTTATAACATTTATTCTTTTGACATTCTCAAACACTGATAAAGAAATAAATAATATTTCGCTTTCATCTCTGTTAGACATTTAGCATAATCAATTATACAGTATTTCTACTTTTAGTAATAATAAATTCATTTGGTTAATAACTTTCTTATACTCTCTATATTCCTTTAAATGAACTCATTAAGAAGTATTTCTCTAAACATAAATGGATTAAACAATCCTAGAAAGAGGGGTAATTTATTTAAATTCATCAAACTACATAAATCTCAATTAATATTTCTACAAGAAACACATTTAATAAATGAAGATATAGTCAGACTAAATAATAAATCATATAAAGTACTAGTAAGTTCAGAACACACTCAAAAAAAGAGGAGTTGCAATACTATGGAACAATTCTTTGCCATGTCCAAAAATAATTGACACATTTAGAGATGATAAAGGAATGTTTTGTCTTGTTTCAATTGAATTAAATAAGAAGATTTATACATTAGTAAATATATGTTGGATCCCAGGAATAAGAACTGACACTGTGAAACAGCATTTAGACTTTATTATACAATTATCTAAAGGGAAGATAATACTGGCAGGAGATTTCAACTGTATTCTGGACACCAAAGATTCAACTTCAAGTAATAAGAGAAAAATCACACCATCAGCTAAATAATTAAAGGAATTCTCAGACATATATTTATTAAAAGATATAAGTAATTTTGCAAATCCCAATTCCTTATTATATACTTTTTTTCCACAGACATAATACATTTTCTAAGATAAATAGAGTTTTTTTTCTCTAATAACTTAATAGATTCCTTAATAGATACCAAAATAATCACATGTTCAATTTCAGATCATAATCCCATCCTATTTGAAATTATAATTAATAGTAATTACGATACCCAAATAAGAAGAATACTGGCTTACATAACAAAATTAAAGGAATTTAAAGAATTTATAAATTTAGAAACTTGGATCTTTATGGACACTAATAACACTAATGAAACCAGTGAAATCTATATATGGGATGCTCTTAAGGCTTATCTTTATGGAAGAACTCTTAATTAGTTTTATAAAAAAAAGAAAGGTTGGGATGAACAACTACTTGACATACAAAATAAATTAGATATATTAAAAAAGAATCAAGAGAGCGATTTAGATAAAAATTAATAAAGAAGGAAATAAATGCACTAAACAGTAAGTATCTAGATATATTAAATCATAAAACTATGATCACTTCGGAAAAATTTAAATTTATACAATTTTCCAGTAATCCAAGGCCACTCAACATGTTAGCTAATAAAACTAAAAGACTATTCAAATTTAATCATATAAATGAAATATATTCACCTAAGGAAAAAAGGACAGTCTCAGACATACAAAATTAACTGACGGAATTTAGACAATTTTTCATTAATATAAATCAGCATACTGAGACAATTGATTCTAATGAAGAAATCAGAACCTTTATTAATAAATATACCCAGAATAAACTATCAAATGAACAAACTAATATTATAGACAAACCCATTACTTTAAAAGATATTGAAACACAAATTACCAAATTAAAATTAAATAAAGCTCCAGGAAACAATGACATTATTCCTGAAATTTGTAAGATCTTGCCTCTGAATACATTAGAATTATTACATAAGGTTTACAATCATGCTCAAAACAGAAATATAACTCCACCCTCATGGAAATACACATTTATCTCCCCATCCTGAAATCCAATAAAGATCCCATTCATTGCTCATCATATAGGCCAATTTATTTGTTAAATGTTGACTATAAAAATGTTATGTTAATATATACCGATAGGCTTAAAATCTTATGACCATCACTAATAGAAGATGATCAAACTGGCTTCATTATAAATAGAAATTCTTATGATAACATCAAAAAAACCTTATCTTTAATAGAATCAGTCAAACCTTTAAATAAAAAACTAAGATTAATTAGTCTAGATATAAACTGTGCATTCCATTCGGTTAATTGGAATTACTTATTTATTTTATTACAAAGTTTAAATTTTTCAAATAATTTTATTAATTTAATAACCCAGTTATATAAAGATTGCCAAGCATATATTAAAATAGGAACAAATATTTCTCAAAATATTCCCATCATTAAGGGTACCAAACAAGGTTGTCCATTATCTCCCTTATTATTTACATTAATTATGGAGCCCTGGGCCAACTTGATAAGAAATAATGTGGCAATTGAAGGATACAAGATAACCTCAAATGAATCCTCCAAAATACAAATGTTTGCTGATGATATTCTAATTACATTAGAAGGAAATAAATCCATCAGAGCATTATTGTCAGATATGGAGTATTTAAAAAAAATCAGGGTTACTCTTTAATAATAACAAAACTCAAATACTAATAATTGGCCCTAGGAAATTTGATTTACAGGATGATTATAAAAAATACATAACACAATCGGAAGAAATATGTTATTTTGGGTATTATGATTACTAAAAGTATTAAAGATATTGGGCCAGATTCACGAAGGCTTGCATGGAGTCTTAGAGTAGAGTAAGACTCCATGCAGCCATCATGTCCGACGAGCGATTCAGGAACAGCCTGTAGGGGTGTGTAAGAGAGCTTCTAAAATGGCTCTTACACGGACAGGGCTGGGATATTCAAATTACCTCAATTGCAGGTGAAAGGCATGCAAATGAGGTAGATTTGCGATTCAGGAAACCCGAACCTGTCCGAGTAAGAGCAGTGTTATTTGCAGAAATGTACTCAGTTGACAACTGAGTACCGTTCTGCAAATAGCAAAACTGAGCCGTGACAGCTCCAAATAAAGGTTGCATCCAGTGCAGGAAGCATGCCAATGGCCAAATATATGGCCATTGGAAATGTTTCCTGATGAAATATGAAAATAAAAATATTTTTTTTTGCTGATTTCCAATGTTTAAGCATAGCGCAGCGCCGCGCAAACAGGCTGCGCTCTAAAACCCAGAATACTAAAAATTAAAACCCACAAATGTGGATTTTATTGAAATTGTTAATGTACAATGCAAGGGAATGGCAGGCTGAAGACAACATGGCCACCGAGTAGAGGTTGCTAAGGGGGGAAGCTCAGTCTAAGAGATGTAACCAAGCATCAATAGGCAATCCTATGTAAATGAGTGTTAGGATAGTGAATCGCAAGTTTACATAGCAAATGAGCACAGTCAGTGGAGTGTAGGAGTAGGATATGGGGACTAACAGAGTAGAAGATAGGTGACATCATGAGGGGGGTATGTATGAAAGAAGTGAAGCTCATTGGAGCAGAGTGGCATGTTTCAGCTGTCATTTATACATCATGGAAAGAGGTGTGTCAACAGGTAGGCTAGGGAAAGCCAAGAAATGGAAGGTGTATGCCGTGGATAACACCAAAGTTTCTTGCTGAATGGATATGTGTGCGTGTGCGCGCATGTAAACCTGAGTAAGACAGAGTGCACGTGTGTAAGCGTGAGTGCATGCGTTTATGCCAGAGTGAGCATGTATAAGGCTGTTTAAAGAGTTGTAAGCATGTTTGAGCTGGTATGCGTGCGTGTTAACCCAAATAAGCAAGTTTTAGTCCGTGTAAGCATGTGTGCGCAAGTATTAGCTGCTGTGCATGTGTTTGCACTTGTGTACGCGGTGCTCCCCCCGCTGAGGAAACAGAAAGGAAAAAGGAAGCACAACAAATAGTAGGAAGCTACCAGGGAGTACTAGCAGAGCTAGCAGGTGAAAACAATCAGAATCAGGCAATTACAAAGGCAGTACACTAGCCCAGCCCAGCCTAGCACTTAAAACTCTGCAAACAACAGTCCAGTATGTTTCTCACAACAGACACTGCAGTAAGCTAATAGAAGTGAAAACTGAAAAAGCTTTACTGAGACAAAGAAATGTTAGCGGCTGCCATTGTTGTTATAAGGTGACATATGCAACATGCTGAGGGTGGTGACAATGGAAATGCTGCTGGAAAACCCACAGTGAGGAGACGGAGAAGAGTGTACAAGCCCAGGGTAACCTACCAGGGGCTACATGAGCTGGAGATAGTGGAGCGCTATAGAGTGGACAGAGACCTCCTGCAGCAAATTGTTGAGCTGTGCAGGCCATGCCTCACACACAGAACCAACAGAGGGGAACCCATCCCAGTGGAAACCAAGGTATGTGTTGGCCTAAGAATATCAGCAACAGGTACCTTCCAGAGACAAAACTGGTGATATGATGGGGATATCACAGGCATCAGCATCCAGGGTACTACACCAGTTCCTGGATGCCATGTCAGCACATGTCGGTAATCATGTATATTTACCCTTCTTGTGAGGTATTGGCCAGCAATATGCGTCTCTTCCAGCAAATAGCAGAATACCCTGAGGTAGTGGGTGCAATAGACTGCACGCACATATGCATCAAAGCACCAGCCGGTGAGCGGGGTAGGGTCTACTTCAACTGCAAGGGCTTCCACTCCATCAACTGCCAGGTCATGTGCGATGCCCAGGGCATAATACTGAATGTGTGTGCAGGCTGCCCTGGTAGCTACCATGATTCCCATATCTGGCATCTGACGCAGCTGTACCAGACATTTGCCAATGGGGACATCCCACATGGTCACCTAGTGGGGGATGCTGGCTATGCACTGGAACCGTGGCTGATGACACCCATCAGAAATGCACACACACACCTGAACAGGAATGCCATAATGAGGCACACGCACAAACACGTAATGTAATAGAGCATGTGTTTGGGCTGCTCAAGTCACAGTTCCGGTGCCTGGACACATCTGGTGGAGCCTTGCAATACTCAACAACTACATGTATCCAAATTGTCATAGTATGTGTTATGCTACATTATATGATCCTGCAAAAACAGCTGCATCAGGACCAGCATAGGCCTGGGCCAAACAGCCCCCCACCATTGCCAAGGCCATCACAGGCAGAGCGTGACTCGGAGGAGGAACAACCTGAGCCTGCCCCAGTAGGCAGAAGGAGGTGTACCCAGTATGCTTTGGCCTTGGAAAAGAGGCAACTCATAGCACATACACTGGCTCAGTAGGAACTCTGGAAATTATACCTCTCTCTGACTCGCACATATAGTAAAAGGGATGCCTAAGTTGACACTACCTGCTTTCAAACATGTACAGGGAGTGTAGTATGTGCATCCGACATAGGCAGCCCTGCAGCACCACCTAAGGCATGATTGCCATGTGTTAAGCAATATAAAGCAGTGCTAAACAGCATTTACCACCATGTAGTATATGCAAATAAAATCGCACCCCAACTAGCACAACTGTGGTCAGTGTTCAGTAATATTGGGCAACGTCCAGCAATGTTGGTGAATATTGAGCAATGTCGGACAAGCCTGGTCTAAGTAGGGCATAGCTGAACAAAAGCCAACATGCTAATGGAACCTTAAGCAGTCTGGTCTGCTCAGTATGAAAATATAAAGCAGTGATGGGCCTCGAACCCATGATACTGTGCACTATAGCCAAAGTACTGAACCACTAAACCATGACAGTACTGCAGTGGTCAGCCTGTATGAAGGAATGTTGATAAGTCTATGCAAAGTATTTCATGGAAACCCTGCAGGCACAGCATAATCCTTGTCGAGTTATGACATAAAGGTGAGTCCTGCAGTGAGAACAGAACCTGACTTTCAACACATACAGTATAAATGTTAATATTGGTCATGTTCGCACACATCAACCAATGTAGTAGACCTCAGATAGCAACATACTGAAAGCTCACACTGGGCATGCTCACACACTTGAATAAATGAGACAAATGTCAGGCAACAAAACACGGAATGGCAGAACTGGGCTTGTTCACACACTTAGGCCATGTCTGAGTACAGCAGTGGGCCATGCATATCTGGCAGTTGCATGTGTTAACCAAGGAACCTGTCACTATACAGCAATCCGCCCTGTGCACACAGTCATATGACAACAGACACATCTATAATATAGTGGAACCCTGTCATAATCAAATATGTTCTGCAGATACCAAAGTTGTTCATAGAAACTGGTAAAGCAAATATGATAAAGACCTGCAAACAGTATCAGCAATAAACATTGCGCATCTTGAACATTAGCATAGGTTCAGTGGTTGATACTAGGCTATCTGCCCTAGGGCATGTACAAGCCTAGCCAGAGTGTGTTTGGCATTTGCAACCCTGTCAGATTACTACACTGTGTGTGTGAATAGTAGGTCACACAAGATAGCCCATGTACGTTTAGGCTAGTGTGCCTCTGTCTAGCAGGGACACAGAAGATATCCCAGGGGTAAACAGACGATCACCCATACAGTCATCAAGATGTCTCCAGTAGGTGGTCAGTGGGTGGCTCTGCCTATGTGAAACTGGGATTACATTCTGGAGTGAGTGGAACCTCTGGGATAAGAATCTGTCCCACCACAATGTCCTGTTAACATCTGTGCTGAGGTATACGTCCCTGGAGTGTATAGCTCCAAGGGAGTTAGATATCCTGAGGTGGAGCATGTCCAGTAATTCTGGGTTGGGTATATCTGTAAATGACAGGCACACATCATATCCGAGTAGTTGGTAAGCGACTGGGTAGAGCTGGAGTTACAGCATCTGAACTGTGCAGGGCATCTGTGTGAGTCCCTAGATCTGCTTGGTGAGGAACGTCCGTGGCCAGTACAGTTGCTGCAGGTGCCGGGTAAGGTATACCCCAAATGTGGCATTGTAACCAAGCATGGATGTGATGAGTATAGGGGCACAATGACCTCACTCGATCTAGATGTGAAACCATATGGGATAAGGTGGCCCACATAGAAGGTGTGTCCAACCACTTTAGCAACGTGAATGTCAAAGGTGACATTATGAACAAGTCATATCCCCAAACCCCTAACAACTCCTACCATATGTAATGGAGTACTACCTATGTGGTAATGTGTGGGCATGTTGTTATTCCCAAAGGGGATGACTATGCAACTAATGGCATTTAGCTGTAGGCCATGGCTCAGGCACCAGTTATCCATCTCTGTGAGACCCTGTTTGAGTATGCATGTGGCAGCTGGAGAGTTGATCATGGCACCCAGTTTGCAGTCAAGTGCAAACATGTTCAGCCATATTCCCCCTGTGGTAGCCTGTACGTCAGACAAATATATACTGAACAAGAGAGGCCCCAGGACTGAGCCATGTGGGATGCCACGTGTAACTGGTGTATAGTCAGACATGGCACCTGCAATTCTGACCATGTGGGTGCTATCCCTGATCCAGGTATCACTCCATTGTGTGAGATATGTGTCCATATCGACACTGGTGAGCCTATGCATAATGGCCCAGTGGGTTATTGTGTTGAAGGGTTTTACAGGGTTCAGGTAGGCTGTGTGGACAGCCGTCCCTATGTCGATGGACCTGTTAGCCATTTAAAGAATACAAACAGGTTCAAGAGGCAAGATCTGCCCACAACAACGCTGAAATGTGTAGGACACAGTGTCTGTAGGTTCCCAATGTCTATGTGTATGAGTCTCATGACAATACGCTCCATAGCTTTGCAGAACAGGCTACATAGGCTTATAGGGCAATATTGTCTGTGGTCCGTTGTGGCACCAAGTGTGTGGAGCGGAACCACTCTCGCTGTACGCCATTCCTTGGGTACATATCCTGTGGTAACTCCAATATTGAACAGTGATGTAATGTGAGGGTTGCGTCTGTCATGACGCTCGTGTAAGATGCAGGCTGGGACACCGTCTGGTCACATTGATACTGTGATGTACGCTTTGGGGTCGGCAGCACTCACCTATTACTGTGTGATGTCAGGGAGGTTATACTCTGTTGGGATGGATAGTTGCTCCTTAGGGGGGATGGGTGGGAGACATCTGCACTGAACCTGTTTGCCAGGATGTTGGCAATGCCAGTGGGTACAGGGTAGGTTTAGTCAGTATGCAGTAACTCACCGCATATCAGTGGGTGTCCACCCAGGTTTCTGACATAACTGAAGAAGGCTGTGTGATAGTCCTACATGTCTGTTGCAATTGTCTGGTAAAAGCGGCCCTTAGAAAAGTTCATGAGTGATCGTAGCTGTCTGCTAGTACAGATCACAGATGCCTTCCCAGTCTGGGATTGTGCTCTATCATGTAGTAGCTTCTTCCTGATGTTGTACAGCTTATTAATGCCTGGGGTCTACCACACAGGTCCCTGGGGTCTACCACACAGGTCCCCTGCCATTGGAGTAGTGAGTCCTGTTGTTATTTGGGATAGCACAATCCATGCAGTCCGCTAGGTGTCCATAGAATGTGCATGTAAAGGATGCAGCAGTGTGAGCCGTATTTGCCACTGTCTCAGGGTCTCTGAAGGATACCACCTTGCTTCGGTGATGTGAGACGTTGGCTCATGAAAAGTTCACCAAGATTACCCAGGATGGGTGTGTGGAGTGTATATGTATGTCCAGTGAGATACATGTATGTTCTGACCTTACCAATGAGGGGTATATTGCTGGTGTGGAACATAGCGTCCCCATGTTGGTGATGATCAGGTCCAATATGTATTCCCCCTTGTGGCTGTGCTGACTGGTTGTGCCATAGCACATGAGTCTACAAATTGCAGCGACTGTTGGGTGAGGGTGTCGGGGCTTGAGTAGTATCCCCAGTCAATATTTGTGTATATGAAGACACACAATATAATGGTGTCTGTAGAGACCTTCATATTCTCCATAGTTCCCACGAAAGCCGAGAGTGGTCCCTGAGTTTGGGAGTGTGTTCTGTAGCAGGCAACACACTGAAAGGCAGTATTGCACAATGGTAGTTGTATATGTATGGTCTGTGATGCTTTGTGCAGTGCTACTAACCCGGAGGTGTGTGTATCTGTGATGTATATGGATACTCCCCCTAGTTGTGTTGTCTGTTCCAAGTCTTGTTGTCAGACAGCATGGTATGAAACATAACCTGGTAGTGCTGGTGTGCATAAGTGAGCCTGAACCAGGCGTCTGTCAGTGCACAGATATCACTATCCTCCATACTGAGGAGAGTCCTCAGTGGCCGCAATATGAGGCTAACATGACTGTTGTTGAGCTGCATTACCCTTAGTTTCATTTAACCTGTAATGTCTATGGAGGTGTGTTTATCTTCTGAGCCCTGCTTAAAAAAGGCACTATGGTGGTAGCAAGAGCCTTAGCCAGCATTCCAAAGTCCAAGGGTGACAGGTGCAAGCTGTCCATAGTGAAGCTACGTGGCATGTTGAGCATATCACCAAAGGCTGACAGACACTGTATCCCCTATGAATTAAACAAATTTGTTAGGCAACTGTTAAATGTGATATGTGTGTCCGTATACTGTGACATCATACTTGGTGGGTGTAAGATGCTAGACAAGGTCAGGGTCATACTGGCCTGGGCTACATGATCAGAGTGCTCCTCCATTTATCATGTCATGTGGTCCAGGGAGTAATGTCTGAGGTTATACACACCAGCATGGACAATGATGGTGCCAGTCCTGTACTTGCTTTGGAGTGACCTGACTGCCTGTGTTATGCGGGATATCCTGGCACCCAACAGACAGCCCAAAGTGACTATTCCCTTGTTAGGGCTGGTGAGTGGTACGCCAGTGTGTCTGACAATAAGTGTCGCCTATTACAAGTGTATTAGGTGTGCTGTTTAGCCCGAAGGGCAGTGACTGTGTGGCACACTGACATTGTGAACTATGTGATATGTGGGTATTGTAGTGGGGTAGCAGGTGTGTGTGTGTCTGCTTTGGAGGTCTCTGCTGCTTAGGTAGAGTACATTTACAGCATCCGAGTATGTCTGTGTGATAATGTGGTTTGAGTGCTGTTGCTAGAGGATATGTGAGACTGATATGTGGTGTGTGTGTGGTTACCTTTACCACCTGATAGACTGTGCCAGTCATGGGTCGAGAGAGTTCGGCACCCTGTATTTCTATATAGGTACATCTCTCGGGAGGAGGAGAGGGTTGTCTGTGTACATGAGGCAGATGTGACATTGTGTCAATATCACAATATCCACCAGCTGGACTGAAGAGTACACACGAAACCGACCCCTGGACATGTCAGGATATTATCATGACATACTCTGTAGCCTGATCACAAAGGATCAGTAGGGTGTTAAGCATGTAAAAGAGTATAACACGGATTAGTGCTCATGTTTGTTGGTGTTTTGTAAAGAGTAGCTGAGAAGGAGTCCAGACTGAATCATGACACCTCCTTCAGCTATGTCATAAATAGCAATGTACACCCATATATGTCCTGAGTCAGGGCCAACTGTACCTGAGTGACAATGCCGACATCATGACAGACAAGCCCATATGTACATACCCATCTCCCACTGACAATAGTCCACATCATCATACCAGGAGATATCACATGTAGAATGGATGAGCAGATACCCCCACTGCCAAAAGCATGGCAGCAAGTGGAATACATTGATTCCCAATATGTGTCATGCACAAACTACAGAACAAACAGATCATGCACCTGAACAGTCAGCTGAGCCTCACCCCCTACACAGGATGTGGAAGCGCTGAATGTGTCACAGCTACATATGGCACTCCCCACAAATGTTGGTGCACAACACACCATTGGAAGTCAAGTCCCGTATGCCTATGAAGTCTGATCTGCAAGGTCATGGAGTCCATCATGGTTGCAGTCATAAATAGAGCTATTGGAAGCTGACATACACACAACCCTACCAACCGTGGTATGTTTATGTGCGGATAGACTGTTTGCAAGGCAGCCACTCAGGACATACATCAATGAACACATCTACACATGTGTCACATAGACTTTGAATAGCCCTTTATCAACATCCCAGACACATGTAGTATCCACAAAACCAACAAGCTGTGCATAAATATGTGTTGACATGTGACAGAATGTCAATGTGTCCACAGATAGATCACACAAGGTAAGGATTCTGAGGTCTTGTGCAAGCTGTTGGCACCTGCTGACCCACATGGACCATTCCTGGAATGGCATAAAACAAAGTGTACACACATCACCATGTCCAGTCTGATGATGTCACCATCCTACAAATACAGCCGGAGAAGGGAAGCCAGTCAGTAAAGCAAATAGCACGCCATGTTAATGCGTCTCTTTCTAGTATCATAACATAGTTAAGTAGGGGTTTGAATCCTGAAAACAGTGTGTGTGTTGGGGGGTGTGTGTATGTGTGCAGTTTCCTTTGAGAGGTGTCCCCTTTTTGGAGACTGGGAAAACGGGGTGTGTGTATGTGTGCAGTTTCCTTTGAGAGGTGTCCCCTTTTTGGAGACTGGGAAAACACACTAAAAGAGGTACATTCCTCTTTGGAAAGACTGATGATGTCACCAGTGAGTGTGTGTGTGTGTGTGTGTGTGTGTGTGTGTGTGTGGGGGGGGTGTATGTGTGCAGTTTCCTTTGAGAGGTGTCCCCTTTTTGGAGACTGGGAAAATGGGGTGTGTGTATGTGTGCAGTTTCCTTTGAGAGGTGTCCCCTTTTTGGGGACTGGGAAAACTCACTAAAAGAGGTACATTCCTCTTTGGAAAGACTGATGATGTCACCATCCTACAAATACAGCCGGAGAAGGGAAACCAGCCAGTAAAGCAAATAGCGTGCCGTGTTAATGTATCTCTCGCTAATGTCATAACATAGGTAGGGGTTTGAATCCTGCAAACAGTGAGTGTGTGGGGGTGTGTGTGTACGTGTGCAGTTTCATTTGAGAGGTGTCCCCTTTTTGGAGACTGGGAAAACTCACTAAAAGAGGTACATTCCTCTTTGGAAAGACTGATGGTGTCACCATCTTACAAATATAGCCGGAGAAGGAAAACCAGCCAGTAAAGCAAATAACATGCTGTATTAATATGTCTCTTTCTAGTATCACAATGTAATTAGGTAGGGGTTTCAATCCTACAAACAGTGAGTGTGTGTGTGTGTGTGTGTGTGTGTGTGTGTGTGTGTGTGTGTGTGTGCGTGTGGGGGTGTGTGTATGTGTGCAGTTTCCAGGGGGCTGTATGTGTGCAGTTTCCTTTGAGAGGTGTCCCCTTTTTGGAGACTGGAAAAACTCATTAAAAGAGGTACATTCCTCTTTGGAAAGACTGATGATGTCAACATCCTACAAATACAGCCGGAGAAGGGAAACTAGCCAGTAAAGCAAATAGTGAGCCCTGTTAATGTGTGTCTCTCTCTCTCTAGTATCATAACATAGTTAGGTAGGGGTTTGAATCCTGCAAATGCTGACTGTGTGTGTGCCACTGTTGGTCAATGCGGTGTGGGTTTTGCTTTTACTATGGTATGACATAGTATGATTACAACAGTAAGTGTATTGCACACATCAGGTATCTGCGTGGCAAATATATATGTGTACACGTCCCCTCAATCAGTATATAGGTGTGAAGCCTGCATACTACATGAATACATTTGTTTCCATTGACAGGTTGTGCCGCTGCTTCTCAGATCATAGGTCACATATGTATGTATGTGACAAGGCCGTCCACTGTCGTATTCTGTGGCACACGCACCCATGACAGTTACTTAAGAGTAGTGTGAGTGAGGGTATATGCCTGGGGTATATGTCAGACATGGTCATACACAACAAAGTCTGCCAGGAATGGACAGTCTTTATAGGTGTATGACTGCCTTGTGGATATGCATTCAGGCCTCTAATGTCTTATGTGATGCACCTTGGGACTCCACAATACCTATGGATATGTGGATACCAAGAGACACATGACATAACATGGGTCTGTATGTACACAATGGTACCCAACATACATGTTGAGGGCTACCACCTGTGTGGTACTGACGGGATAGTATGTATAGTACATGAGGATGACTATGCCATAGTCAGCTTACTGCTATACAGCATGTATCAGACAACAGGAATCTGTCTGTATGATACCCTTGTGTAGGATATGCGTCCCATCCAGGGAATGCATTGTAGGCCAATCCATACATTTACAGATTTGGATGGACACATCCCTAGTGTGTGGTCACAGTAATGGGTGGTGGTCATTACCACTGGTTAGTGTTATAGTGTAGCACTGGAAGGATCCAATTGATACTGGGTACCCTACTACTGTGTGTCATTTGTCAGGACATCATCCAATGATTGCTTATAGTCATGCTGTTGAGGTTGTGTATACTACCAGACTGCAAATAATTGACAGATATTAATGGTATCACCCACAGCATAGTGTCAACCCATGTCATACACACATCTACCCATGTTGGTACATAACTGTAGTAGAATGCATACTGGCCATTGAAAGATGATATGAGATGTTAACAATGTGTACAACAGGGTATGCCACACATCCCATGTGTCCACTATGCACATACATCCAGACAGTGTGCACCCACTATGTTCACAGATGTACACTTGCTAATCTGTACTGCACACATCACACATGTACTGTCCACTCACTAACACATGCTGGCAACACATTACACTTCAGCCAAGTGGCACATGGGTGGATAATACATACTCAGACCTAACAGTGATGTAAACAATGCTACATTGACAATCAGAGCTTTGATGCATAATGTCTGCTCAGATATACCTACAAGGATGTAGTTACACTTCCTTGTTGACAACTTGCTATTATTGCTACACTGCTATAGTGTCACCCTGTGCATCAGCACCATGTTAGCCTGTCCCTCCATCAACAACGCAGAGGACAGGAGGCGGCACAGGTATCATCATATGCACAGGGCGTTTTGTTGTTTGCCAGAGCCTGAAATTGACCCATCAAATCGACATGTCTGTGTGTGTGTGTGTGTGTGTGTGTGTGTGTGTGAGGGACAACAGTATAGCATGGGCCAATGTTGATGTAATGTGTGTGTGTATGTGTGAGCCCTAGTTATTTGCTTAATGTGTGTGTGTCTGCATGCACACAGCTCCACCATGTGGCTGCCATATATGGTAGTTTGTGGGACTTCCACAGACTGTACCTGCTAGGCTGTACAGATCACTGTCTCCGGCCATGGACACAGTACCTGTGCCTGGCAGGGGTGCTACAGACAGTATCAGGTACCAACCCTGACTGGGTACTGTCATCAGAGGCAGAGGTATGATGACTGGACCCATGTCCCTGCTGGGACTGGCCAGAGCCATGTGCACATGGTCTACTGGGATGGTCAATGGACAGGCCAGCCCCAGCATTGCTGGGGCTGGTACTGACACTACAGGAGCGGCTGTGAACTGTGGTCCATCCACGACCACTGCCAGCTGTTGCTGTTGCTGTCATGCGTCCGCTTCGACGTCACAACAGTCCCGCACGGTCCTGGCTCAAGGAAGACATGTTGTGGAGGGCATCTATTGTTTCCCCCCAACATCTATCAATGACCTCGGTGTAAGTCCGGATGGCACTGGCAAGGTCACGGATGCTGTCATTGATAGCAGTGTAATGTGCCCTCTGCACCCGAAGTCCCTGCCTGGTATACCGTTCCATATGTGCTGAGCCTGCATTACAGCCCAGAACATACTGGTCATCATAAGACCTGTGAGGGCACACCTGCCAGGGGCAATACGACCAGTGGTGCTCCCCCAAGAACCCCTGGACCTCCGCCTATGTGGCACCATCCCATGTCTACAGCTATGGCTGCTGTGAGGGGATGCAAGTGCCATGGGTACCACACTCTCCTGGTCAATGCCAACTGTATGCTGTCCCTCGCCTATGGCCATTGGTGGTGAGGAATGTATTGACAGTATGAGTGTACGCATAGATGGGGTTGAACGCTGTGTACTGTTGATTGGCGGACCAATGACAGACCCTGTCAAATCTCCCTGTGCCAAAATACATGTGTCATCATCACCACTATTCATGGCAGTGGCTTCAGGTCACATGCTGGTTTCGCCAACCCCTAACTCAGCACATGTGAGAGGAAGACAGGAAACACACTTTACGGTCTGCACATGCACACATGGACACATGCACACATGCACACATGAACACATGCACACATGAACACATGAACACATGCACACATTCACACATGCACACATTCACACATGCACACATTCACACATGCACACTCCTCAATACAGCAGATACACACACACAACAGCAATCCAAAACATACTCAATAGTGGTTGAAGGTGGGTGACAGTATCACAAAGCAAACAGTCACGTCACACATGTCAGCATGCAGAATATGTGTTGATCAAGTCCATGCAGTGTGAGTGTAGACAGCCATAGTTAATGACAGTGTACATGGCTGTGGTGCATGTGTGTACATGTTCAGTGATTGCCTACACCCTGGTACACAATGTGTACAAGGATACAACATTTCTGTGCAAGTATTATAATCTCTGCAATGTCCTGTGCATCATCACTCACAGGTATACATACCATGGCTGCATGTGTTATCTGTGTCTCACATGGATTTCCATGTCTGAATGCAGTGTCTGTGTCTGTAGCAGATAATTGTGGACACAGGTGTAGCACATGCATGCTATGTACACACACGGGATGAGCGGTGCATGTATACGTGATGGAATACCAATCCTGGACATGGCCATTGCACAGTGGTTATGGTGAGTGTGGGTCATATTCCAGATATGCCAGTGCCAGCCATGACATTGCATGGTACCTGACTGCAACATTCAACATCACACATACCCAATGTGTGTCATGTGAGCTATATACCCAATATCATTCCAGGACAAATATGTGTCACTTTGTACAGAATGCGACTGCTATGCATATTGTGTATAGTTGCATATGTTTGCACACACGCAACATGTTATGCATAATGTGTATAGGTGCATATGTGTGCACACAAACATGGAGGTGCAAAGCAATGACAGCTATGTGTAGTACTGTGGTCACTGTAACTGTATGGGGTGTAGTACCATTAGCCATCATCATCATGCATCATGTGGTCACTCAAGGCCACTAAAGTGTGCTAGATCACCGCTTAGCATGCTGTACCTGAACCGCAGTGCCGTGGCTAAGTTCACAATTACACAGCCACATTGCACAAGGGTGTGTGAGGTGGCCAGTAGGGAGCATTGCCTAACATGACTGTGTTATGTGTTGAAGAGTGTTGCACAGCCCCATGCTAGGCCCCTACCCCTCAGGTATATTATGTGTGGTGTGTGGATGACATGTGGGATACTGAAGTGTGACCTGGCAGCAGGTGTCCGGTTACACTATGTGTAGCATGTTGAGGTGTACTGCGTATGACAAACGTGTTATGGTGTGTACATGTGTGTCAACTATGCCTATCCAATGTGCAGTACAGTGTTGCCACATTTGTGTCTGGTGCTCTGTGCATTGCATGTGATTGAGGCAGCTACTGACTTTACTGAGATGTTTAATGTCTCACAGCAAACATGCACAGCATGCCTTATGCGTAGGTGTGTTATGTATACATGGCCTACACCTCACCTATGACATGCACATTTCAATACCAATTTTAAAGTGTTAACACACTCACCAGCATGTATTGTCTGCCCTGCTGTCACACCAGAGGGACCTACAAGAATATGACACAGTTTGTCAGTGGCCACAACTGTGGCATTGCTACTGTGAGTGTGCTAAACTACAGTAGAACAACAGGCATAGGTGTATGGATACGATTCAAAATATCAGTATTGCACACAATAGGCAGCACAACTGCTAAACACAGTACACATCTCACAAATGCATAATCTAACAATACAGGTAACAGTAGTCTACAGCTAAGGCATGTTACCTGCACGCTCCATGTCACCATGCTGGGTGGCTCCGGCCTCCATGATGACACATGTGTGATGTTGTTGCTGCTGTAGGCCAGGAGCCACCACACTTAGGAGCAGTTCCTCCACTCTGGTGAGGGGGGGGATGTATGGCCACCCCACCACCTGTGGCAAGCTGTTGTCTATGGATATGAGACGCATGCCGCCGGACATGTCTAATTAAATCACTGCAGTGATGGCGTACCTGCTCATATGTCTGGTTATGCATGCCTATGTCATTTATCCGACGAACAAGTTCTTGCCACAGTGCAGTACGCTCATGCTGGTGCTGGCTGGCCCTGGAAAACAGCAGGGTATAGTGCTGAACCAGGCTGTGGTGGATTTCCTGTTCCTCTGTGGCTGTGTAGGAGGGATTCCTTTGATGAGCCATAAGCCTGGAAGACAAGTAAACGATATGTGTGAGCAAGTCATGTGGCACACTTAACATTATACAGTACAGATATCAGTTAACTGCCATATATAGCATCTATTCATCTGTCAGAGGATACGCACATTCAATACTACATATCAGTGCTCAGCCCACAACTGGCTGACAGTGCCTGCCACACTCCATATAACAAACCAGTATACACCAGTACTCAGCACACTGTTTGGGATCCAATGCACAGCCTCACCACGGGGGTACATATCAAGCTAATGCATGAGGAAATATGTCATTCATTGCAATGAATGTGAAGTACAGTTACAGTATAACCAGTAACCCACCCTAGTCATTGATGCCATACCCCTACCTACCATATGTGCACAGTTGTTAATATAGCTGGCATACTGCTGTAACAGAGTATACATGTTGCTAGGTACACACGCAAACCCTGCAAAACACATGTGATTGCAGACATGGTACAGGCATCATTACACACACATCAGACATTCATGCAACACACAAATGTATGCTGACACAGACGAACATTTCCTGTGTACCTTACAGTACTGTGTGCCCCTACTTACAGATACCTATGCCTGAGGTATGTAATCTGTGCAGACTACAGGAAACACACAAGACAGTGTTACCAGGGAATGCGAACATACACCATACTGTGCTGTTTAGGCCTACAGCTTCAGGTAGTACAACAGTTCAAATGTCAGCTGGATTCACCAGCAATACCACTTACTGAGCATACATGTATTGCTTCAGCCTACGATGGGACACCACAGTCATACACAAGGAACTACGTCACAACATATGCCATCATACTATGTCTGCATCCCAATAACTGAGACATCTTTCTCTGGCCTCACACCTAGGACACAAATGACCATGACAGAAACAACCTCACACTAAGCTATCACACCGTTACAGACCTTGCACACATTCACTGTCACACTCATTCCACCTCACATAGCAGGTATTGCAGTGAGTACATGTGTGTGTGCATTGTGTCATAGGTAGGTAATACGCTATTAGCCCTAGGGCCTACAGCAGCCTAGCCATATGCTACCCTGGCCTTTGACTCACATGTAATTTGATTTCACTTGCTCCTGTCAACCGGATACACAGAGGTGATTCCCAGGGCGTGTTACCTATCCCCCAGACAATCATCAGGGGTATGTATGACATCTGCTACTGAGGAGCCTTGTTTGTTAATGCTGGGTGATTTACTCCAGAGTATGTCATATTTGACAATAGGAGCCTATCCCTCCAGCATGTGCTGTTTAGTGAGGTGGCGGAGATTAGGGACCTAGGCCGTGTAGCCCGATGGGATTGTGAGGTGTTGACATGGTGGTTGTCTGACTGCTATGGGTGTGACATACCTCTGTATGTTCGGCAGAGCAAACCTCTGGGTGGCCGGTATGCAACGCACTGTAGCTGTGGTTATGTCAGTCAGTCTGCATAGGGTATGTGTTTGAGGGCAGTATTACTCTTTGTGAGGTATGTCTGTGGCCTTTCCACTTGCTGTAGTTGTCATGTGAGGTACATACCACATGGGGCATTGTGATGAGTACAGGGGAACACTGACCTATATTTCCGTACATGACACAATGTTTGTGATGACACGTACCACGTAGACAGATTACAAGACTATTGTGGCACTGTGAATATCAAAGGGGAGGCTACTGTCCACCTGTGTCCCATGTTCCCTTCTGACACCTTCAGTGTTAGGCAGGCAACCACCTATCTGGTAGTTAGTGGATAAAGTGTTTTGGAATGGGGTATGACACTGCAGTATCAACACTGGTGTTCAGTCCATGCCTTGGTCACCAGGCACCTGTTGCAATAAGTCTGACCCTGTGTCTCCCTCTCTCACTATATATATATATATATATATATATATATATAGATATATATATATATATATATATATATATATATATATATATATATATATATATATATATATATATAAATACATATACATTATATATATATATATATATATATATATATATTACACACACACACACACATATCTATACACATATATCTGTATATATCTATATATCTCTATATATCTATATATGTATATATCTATATATCTATATATATCTATATATGTATATATCTATATATCTACATATACATATATATATATATATATATATATATATATATATATATATATATATATATATATATATATATATATATATATATATATATATATATATATATATATATATATATATATATATACATATATATATATATATATATATATATATATATATATATATATATATATATATATATATATATAGATATATATATATATATATATATATATGTATATATATATGTATATATACATCTATATATATATATATATATATATATATATATATATATATATACACACCTATATATATATATATATATATATATATATATATATATATATATATATATATATATATATATACACACACACACACACACACACACACACACACACACACACACATACACATACTTGTAACCATTCATTGCTGTACATATACATGCACACTGCCCACCTTTCATGGTGGGAATATCAATTATGAAACAGCTGTGAGACATATAATTATGTAGTAATATTGCACAGTGTTGTGCAGAATGCATTTCACTGTCCTCAGGCCGTATAGCTGTAGCAGACCTCACTGGCTGTAACTCAGTCCCACAGCATTTACCCACCACATGGCATATACCTGCACTGCTTGCTGTTTTCAATGCCACACACAACCTACATAGATATGTGCACATAGCAACCTTCAAATACATATATATGTCCAGCCTTCACTATCAGTTGCAGTATGTCCCTTGCCCTATGCACATTTGCATATACATATGGATACGGACTGCTACCACATATGGAGGGTTCACAGTATGTAGAGTACCCTTCGGACACATCATTCATATGCCAGCAAATACATCTCTGTTACATACCTTATCTTTGTATTTCTCACCTCTGTCTGTTGTACCTGTCTGTCTGTCTGTCGTCTCTCTCACTCTCTCTCTCTCTCTCCAGTTGCTGCAATTATATGATTGCATGTGTGGACAGCAAGTACAGGCTGCTTTTGTAGGTATCTGCACATGTGCATGTGATGGCCTCTGCACCAATTGGTGCCCACCATTTAGTAATTGCATGCAGCCTGCTGTGTGGTAATTGCAGTTCTCACTGTGATTTCAGGACACTACTATAAAATGATAGGTTAGGTAGGCGTAGGCCTTTCAGTTTTGCAAGGTGGGGACCATGCTTGTTTGCTGTGGACACTGTTGTGTCAGTCAGAAGGTTGGTATATGTCTCATAGCTGAAGCTGGGGTGTAGCCAGTGAAATGCATGTTGTACTGAAACCTGACTGTTGCTTCTTCCAGTACACTCTTCTCAGTGTGTAGGTTTACTCACACCTCCTAATGCTAACACTGGATACATGGGAGTATGTAATTTCTTTTGGAATTAGGGAATTAACTGGCATACTACAGTAGTTATTGCAATGTATTGCTATGGCTTTCCTATTTTCCCTTTACATTCACTCCTTGTAATGCATGTTATATTTCTTTATTGCAATGTATTCCTATGGCTTTCTTATTTTCCCTTTACATTCACTCCTTGTAATGTATGTTATATTTCTTTCAGCACCAAATTATTGTATATCTGCTGTGGCTTAGTGGTACATCATGCAGACTGGTGAGTCCAAGGTGTGGGGTTTGATAGTGATAAGGGTATTTTATTTTGCTGCTGAGCAGTACAAGGGCCTTGTCATACAGAGTGACTAAGGCACTTTTAAGCAGTTGTAAGCGGGTTTGCGTGGGTTGGCACGATGCTTAGTGATGCTAAGCTAAGCTTATCCTAGTTTATTTTATGTTAGCAATACTAAGCTAAGCTTGGCGTAGCTTATCATATCTTAGCAATGCTAAGCTAAGCGCACACATGCGCACACTGGTGCAAACACACTTACTACTGTTTACAAGTGCTCACTCCCGCTAACCCCCTCGCTCATTTCTTTGACAGAAAAGTAAATGGGGAGATAGGAATGTGGTGATAAAGGGTGCACAAAGTGGGGAAGACAGTAGGGAAACCAGCTTGAGATGTACACGATGGGTGTGGAGAAGGTCCATAGCTGCTCATTTCTTTACCAGCAGCAGCTGTGCATATGCAATACATTAGGTGGGATATTTGAAACCTTCCACCCCTGAGAGAGGGGTGAGGACAACTAAGTATGTTGTACTACCAGTTATGAATATCAGGCACATGCACTGTTTGTGAACTGCTATACTGTCATTAGTACGTTACTCACTTCTGAACAGTTTGTGATTTGTTTGTGTTGACATTAGCACAGTCTGCTCAGGACAACTGGACATATTTCTGTACTGTTTATGCCTACCTACACCTTTGGTTGTGCCTGACTACATGGGTATATAGTACCTTTGGGTAAGGGTGCAGAACTGCAGAGTGCATTATTTATTATCATGTGATGTTTATCTTACTGAACATGCAGAGTTGCTGTGTATCTGTAAGTCTATGAAGGCTTGTAGTTTGTCTGAGTAGCTCCCACCTGTGGACATATGTAGAAGATAGACAGAGGTCAGCCTAGTATTCTTTGACTGTTCACCAGGGTAGTATTTTCAGCACCTGAACAATGGCATTGTCACAGGTGGTTGCTAGCAGTACATGGCTACATCCTTTGATATTTATGTGTTGTACTTCTACATAAGGGCATGCTTGTGGGATTCATTCTACAGCTATTTGCAGAGTGTGTAACAGCAGACAAGCTGATATGCCTGTGTGTTTCTGACTCTTCCAGGCCTCAGATACTCTCACATATATATTTGAACAGCCTCAGGGAAAGGTACATATAACTGGGATACACCTGTCATAAAGTTGAGACATTTTGCAGTTCAGACTTTGGGGGATTCAGAGCATATCTGTTACTACACCTTTACTGACATGCAAGCGGTGTCTACTCTCACTTATTGACATTTGTCATTAAGTGAGATTCAACACCTTTCTGCCTACAATTAGTACATTTCACAGGGAGTCAGAGGGGCACAGCTAACATTTCTTTACAAATCAGGGTCATCACTGCAGAGCAGTAACTGTTGGGAGGTCTAGCCTGTGACCTATGAAAATATGCCAGTATTTATCCTGCTCTGATACTGTGTGGGGTTTGTAAGCTGCTACTGTAACCTTATTCCCTACTACCATGGCTGATTCTCTTTTCACAGTCATGTCATGCAATTCAACAACACCTGCTGGTTAAGGCCCACAGAACAAAATTTGTGTTATGCCATTCCTATTTTCCCTTTACATTCACTCATGGTAATGCATGATATATTGCTTTCAGCCCTAAGCTACTGTATATCTGCTGTGGTGTAGTTGTACTTTATGCAGACTGGTGAGTCCCAGGTCCCGGGTTCAAGACTGACAAGGGCATTTTATTTTGATGCTGAGCAGTACAAGGGCCTTGTCATACAGAGTGACTAAGGCACTTTTAAGCAGTTGTAAGTGGGTTTGTGTGGGTTTGCGCGACACTTAGCAATCCTTAGCTAAGCGCACACAAGCTCACACCTGCGCACCCGTGCTAATTTTTTTTAAAGAAAAAAAATGGGGAGATAGGAAAGTGGTAAAAAAGGGGGCACAAAGAGGGAAAGACAGTAGGGAAACCAGCTCGGGATGTGCAGGATGGGTGTAGGGAAGGTCCATAGCTGCCCATTTCTTTACCAGCAACAGCTGTGCATATGTTTGAAATTTGGTGTGAAATTTGAAACCTTCCACCCCTGAGAGAGGGGTGAGGACAACAAAATATGTTGTACTGCCAATTAGAATTATCAGTTCACATGTCCAGCGGACATGTGTGCGAATTGGGCAGCTATGTATGGGGCATAATTTTTTTTTGTGGGAACAGATTGCCCTTTTTTTATTTTTTTTTCAGGTGAGAGTGGAATGTGAGGTAGAGAATGTAGGTATATTTGGGGAGGTAGGCTGGGGAGGTAAACAGACAAGACAAACAAGATGCATACAGGGGCAGAGTTTGACATATGGGGTGGGTGAACACAATTGACAGGGAAGGTTGTTTGGAAATCGCAAGCCCATGAGCCCACAGATGGTAACAGTGGAACTGAGATCCCCACCCATGGGCAGTCACCACTGCACCTTCACAGCCCCGAGGGTAGCCGTGCTGAGGGCTGTGTAGGACAGGCAGGACTCGCCACTCTCGCCTCGAGCTGGCGTAGGGGATCAGCGACTGAACGCTAGATCTCCCTACGTACCACAGCTCGGACCCTAGCAAGGGTGACAGGTGGCCCTTCTCTGCCCATGCTTGCACGGGGGGGGGGGATGAGCCCCATCCCCTGCAGCGCTTCCACCTGAAGGTGGCACAGGACCAATGGAGGAGGGGAGCCCGGGCTGGGCACCAGAGCCGCTGGTGCCAGGTGCACTCGCCGACTGAGGAAGGAGAGGTGGGTCCACTGGGACCGGCCTTCCCATACGTTCTGTGATTAGGTGTGTTTAATTACAGCATAAACAACAGCATTCCAGATTAGTTGTAACAGCATGCAGTAATATTCCCAGTAACCCAACACACCAAGGTTCCAACAGTTGAACAGCAAGCATAACACATGCATATATTGAACGACAGTGGATATTCCAACAGCATGCAGGGATGTTTGGTAGCAACAGGCCACCATGAAAGTGGTGTTTGAACAGGGCACATGCATCAACATCAATGCAAATATTTATAAAACAATAGGACATATGTTCCAACAAATATTTAAGGTTACACATACCCATTGAGGTGTGGAATTGCATGGCTTATGCACATACAGTAGGGTGTAGAAAAAACCTTGGTTAACATCTTATAATGACCTTTTAGTCTACACTACATTCCCAGTGACTGCAAGTGTATATCCCCTACCTGTATTATTACACTTGCCACCATACATTAGGTTGTGTCATGGGTTTGGCTAGTTCAATATATGCCTGACTTATATCTGACATACTAACTGTCCAGGATGCAGATGTTACTACTACATATTTCTTGTTTGCATTTATATTTCTTTATCTACATATCTGGGATGTTTTCACATGACATTTTCACTTCGATTTGTACAGAACCCTGCATTTCTTGACACACACTCACATTTCTGGTGAATAATTACATGCTACATGTGTGCCAGGTTTACTTATTCATGCCAGCCAGTAACTGACTATTGTGGACTGTATATATGTTTCACAGCTACTAGCAATTCCATCACCCACTTTATATGGGACTGCATAACTCTGGGTTGCCAGCACATTTTCAAACAGTACTGTTTGTATAATGCAAGGGTACAACAACATTTCAGACTCTGTGACACAGACACACTCTGGGTTTTAGACCTTTATTAATGACATTGCACACTTTTCCACAGGCTCACTCCTTTATTTGTTTTAACGGTGTTTATGGCAGACATGTTTAAGACATATTATACCTTTATTAATAGGTTAGAACAATCTTTTGTCAGGCTCACTCACTTATGTTATATGACAGTGCCTGCAGAGATATTATTCCAGACATGTGTTACCTTTCTTAATGGGTTACTACACTCTTTTTCTGCCTCTCTGACGTTTTTATCTGACAGTACATGCAGAGGACTTATTCAGGCAATTCTATGGCTGTTTTATTGGACTACAACACTTTCTTTCATGCTCTCTCCCATATTTTATATAACAATACATGCAGAATAATCACTAACCTGCCTGGTGGTGCAGCCTTGGCAGCCTATCAGCAGAGGCTTGCTGATTCATAGCACGGTGACCTGCAGCTGTAAAGTAAATGAAGGGATATTGAGATATACCTATCCATTATACATACTCCATTATTAATTCTTACATACTGCATTCCATGGCTACATACTCAGTTGTGGGGCATTCTGCATCCCACAGGCCTCCTGTATCCACTGGTTCAGGCGGTCCTGCTTTCATCTCTTCAGGTCTGCATGGTGGTGACAGACCTGCTCACCAGTCTGAGGAACGCCTGTGGCACTGGTGAGGTCATGAGCTAACCGGTTCCAAGCCTCTGCCTTGTACTCATTCCTTGGAACTGGCCCTACAGGAGTCTTGACTCGTGGTGGTGGACAAGGAGCCAAACCATGTATTTGGACTGCTCGATGCCCCAACGTTGCACTCGGAAGCATGTACCCTCTCCTGCACCTGCCATTCTGACTGCAAATGTGAGCTAAAATCAGTTATGGCAAGTATTCCCGCCTATGGGGCTTAAATATGACACATTTCCTGCACTTTTTTGTGATTGGCCGTTTTGTAAAATTCTCGGCTGACTGCAGACCTGCTTAGTAATGGTTAAACTACCAATCGTAAGTTTATGAATGTTAATAGTGGCTGCTTCCCCTATGTTGTCATGGCTTAGTGGTTCTGTACTTTGATTATGATGCACAGGGTCCTGGGTTAGAACCTTGTCATTCTTTTATTTTAATACTGTCTAAACAGGCTAGGGGGTGTGGCTGCGTTTAAGCAACTTAGCTCTATGTTGCTGCATGGTGCCCTATGGTGCCCTGGTTGGTGCGGCGCACACGTCCGCGCAAACACATTGCGCTGGGTAAATTGCTTTTAAACTTTGGGCAACTCTATTACGCTGGGTAAAGCGCTATTAAACTATGGGCAACTCTGTTTAGCTGGGTAAAGCGCTATTAAACTATGGGCAACTCTGTTTAGCTGGGTAAAGTGCTATTAGACTATGGGCACATCTGTTTAGCTGGGTAAAGCGCTATTAAACTATGGGCAACTCTGTTTAGCTGGGTAAAGCACTATTAGACTATGGGCACCTCTGTTTAGCTAGGTAAAGCACTATTAAACTATGGGCACCTATGTTTAGCTGTGCAAAGCGTTGCTTAACAGAAGGCTATTATATATTTGGGTCCTTTAAAAATATTTAGTTTGTTCACTCATACATTGGCCATGTCACTGCTTTTGATAAAATTTTAATCATATATGACTGGTATTATTTCAAATAAAACATAAATAAGAAGGGGAGTGGTGGGACTCGAACCGTGAATGCCTTCTCTTTGTGCATACACTCTACCATTATGCTATTGCAATTTGGTGTGATTTGTATAAACATTCTTTCTTATGCTCTTCCATGTCAGAATTGCTAACTCTAGCTAAGCAATGGCACACCCGTGCACACACGAGCAAATACGGGCAGCTATATCGTGGATTTAAAAAAAATATATATATAATTATTTACTTTATATAAGTGTGATGGGGGTTTACAGTGTCGGAGTGTGGTGTTGGGTGCAAGTACATTTGAGCGAACTCACTCTTGTGTGTTGACATTATGCTTTTTAAAACCTTGCAGGGGTGTGCACATTTAGACTGCTCGGCAGTTGGACATGCCCCCTGCTTTCCTACTCAGTCTGTGTAAGAGTTACGGTTGAGACAGCGTGCCCTCATGAATATTCATGGCACGCTGATGTCAAGCCATTCAACTGCAGCCTCTGACTAAGACTTATTAAGTCTTACATGGAGGATTAGTGAATCCGGGAGAATGTCATTTACAACCAAGAATTCAATACCTAAGATTATACAATATATGGTTTTATCTATACAACATAAATCTCCTACTAAAAACATATTATCTCACATATATAAACTAATTAAACTTGACATGGAAGCTGTTTCAGATACCAATTGGAATTACTTTAATTAATAATCATCTTCCTACAGAAGATGATAAAATAAACATATTACAATCAGCAAGTTTTATCACCTCATCATTGAAATGGAAACTTTTTACTTGGAGATATTTACACAGATCTTTAATTACCCCATTCCCTCTTAGTAAATTTAACAAAAGTAATGTCAACTGTTGGAGATGTAATATAGAAGTAAATGCAGAATGGGCTCACATGGTATATGATTATGTAATTTTAAATGAATTTTGGGAAAATGTTAATTCCGTTTTACAAGCTATCTTCACAGATAATTTTACTCTCACCAAGTCACTTGTTATTTTCAATCCTCCTGTATCTAATTGTATAAGCAAAGTTAATTAACCTTTAGTCTGGACTATATTATCAGTTGCCAGAAAAATAATTACAAGGAACTGGAAATCCAATACTACTCCCTCGATTCAAGAATTCAAATCTTTACTTCTGGAAGTCTGTAATATGGAATATTTAGCTATCAAATCAAGATCTCATTGGAATACTGTTAAATGCAATATATGGAAAAAAGTCTACAATTTATTGTAAAAGTAATTATTTAATCAATTTATAAATGTTGAGAATGTCTTTGTATATAGTTCTTTTCAGTTTGTTGCATTACTATTTGATTATCTATTTGAAAATTGTTCATTTCTAATATACATATTTATTTTTTAATTTTAATTCTAATAAAACTGTTGGGGGGTGGCCTAATGGTTAAGGTGTTTGCCTTACAAACAAAAGGTGCAGCATTTGAGTTTCACGGGGGACAATTGGCTAGGCTTAAAATGGCTCGCAAAGGCAATTAGCCTAGTACTAACCTATGAACCTAATCTATGAAAATATATAATAATGTAAACTCTATCCTTCTAGCAACTTTCTAAGTTTACAGGAGCAATATTTAAAATCTGTCCCTATTTTGGGCCTTTCTCCCTCCATTAGTTTTGGCTTTGTCCAGATTTCTTGCACTGAGAAGTTGATAGATATGTGTGGATCTAAATTTGAAGATACTAGATAATGTGTTTGAAATTTTCAGGGATAATCTAGAATTCAAACTGGATTACAAAAATAAACTGAAATAAGGTTTGCTATGTTTACTCTCTACTTTTTACAGTTCATATGATTACTGGAGGTAAAGACTGACTAAATACTGCCACATAAGGTTAACCCAGGTATCAAACATTAGACATTTGAGGTACTCAATTCTAAATATCAGTTAGTTTCAGCTACAGGTAATTATGGACATGAACACTTTCATAGATGAGGAGAGTTCAATCAGTTTCACTTTTCTATTGAAGATTTAGCAAACATGGAGAAGAGGGAAGGCAAGGAGATATGCAATATATATAAACTGCTACTGGGGGCATGACCAGGAAAGTAGAAGGGAATTAGTTCTAACCCAGAAATGAATACCATCTTACTTTTAAAATAGGGAAGGATGGAAGGAGGTCAATACCTAGACATAAGTAATGTGTGGCGATGACAACGAGAGGATATCATCATCATCATCATCAATCCCCTTTTTCCTAATTTTGACAAGGGGTCAGGATGTTATGTTAACTGTCACTATCTCTCTCAATTCAATGCCACACTCCTGCCTTCAACACTCATGGCTGGCTGCCATAGATCTCAATCCAGCTACATCTTTGCTGGATGCCTTCATTTCTTCTTACCTTCATCCTGTCTGTCCCAAATCTTCAACAGATTGTCTTCTGCTTTCAGCATATGTGCCTGAACCACAGTAATCTGTTCTCTTTGATCTTTTTTGCAATTGGAGCTACTTTGACTTCTGCACTTATGTCCTTATTTCTTCATCTGTCCCACAGAGTGCATCCTACCACCCTTCTCAGGCACTTCATTTTCATCACCTCTTGCTTTCTCATCTGTTCTGCCTTTACTATGCAGGTTTCTGTACCATACAGTAATACTGGTTACACCACTGTTTTGTACACCTTACTTTTCAGCTTCTTTGGCATTCTTCTGTCATGTACTACACCTGACACTCTATGCCAGTTAGCTGGAGCCCCTCCGATTCTAACTTTGACCTCTTTATTCAGACGTCCCTTCTCCCCAACCACCCCTCCCAGATACTTGAAGTTATTAACCTGTTCCACTATCTTCAGTTCTCTCTCAGTTCTCAGCTTCTTCTGATTTCCCCAATTTGCTGCCATTACTGGTGTCTGATATGTACTTAGTTTCATCCCATATACTTTCAGTTTTGCATTCCGATCCTCTATGCTTCACTGAAGTTCTTACTTAGAGTCTGCCTGTAATGCCACATCGTCTGTATGCAGCAGCTTTGTTGATCTGTTCCCTCTGACCTGTTTGCTAATGTAGTCCATCACCAGTATGAACTTGTAGCTGAACCCTGGTGCACACGCACTCCCACTAACAACTCCTCTGTGAGACTAAACACTGTTCGTACTTGAATCACTGGGTCCTTGTACATAGCCTGCACTAATTCTACCAATGTTTCTGGGACTTCAAAACACTGCAGTACTGCCCAAATTAGCTTTCTTGAGACCTTGTCATATGCTTTCTCCAAGTCTAGGAATGGCCAGTTGGTCTCTTTCCTCATTTCTAACTTCTTCTCAACTATCTATCTCACTGCAAATATCAGGTCAGTTGTGCTGCATCCTGATCTTAATCTGAGATGCTCATCTCCCATCTTACTTTCTACTGCTCTTTGTATCCTTTTATCAATTACCCTGTCCAGAACTTTCATGCAATGTGACAGGAGTTTGATACCTCTCTACTGCCCACAGTTGTGGATGTCCTCTTTGTTCTTCTACACTGGCATGAGTATGCCTATTCTCAAGTCATCTGAGATACAAAGTCATCTGAGATACATCTTTCTCTCCACACTGCTATGAGTAACTTCAGGAGCCATTTCTCCCCTGTCTCACCCAGTATCTTTATCATATTTGCTGTGACCTCATCTGATCCTGCTGCTTTCCCTGACTTCATTTTCCCTACTGCTATTCTTACTTCTTCAAGGGTGGGCTTCTCTTCTTCTCTCACCTTAGGCTGCATTTGAGGCAGTACTGCTTCTGTGGGGTTTTCTTCATTCAGAAGCTGCGGAATGTACTCCTTCCAACTGCCTTTGATGTCCTGTGGACTAGTGAGCAGGTTGTTGCTAGTATCCCTTAAGAAGGGTGTTTGACTATCTTCTTTATTTTTCTGTCTTTGCCTTGCAACCTGATATGGTTTCTTTGTGCCAACTACTGAGTCAGTTTTCAGAAGCTGGTAGAGTGCCTCTGATGCCCTGTTCTTTGCTATTGCAACTCCTTTCTTATCTTTCTTCTTAGCAAACCTGTATTCCTTTCTAGCCTGGTCCATGTTTCCTATCTCCCACTTTTTCCTGCACTCCTTTTTTTTATGACTTCCTAGACTTCTGGATTCCACCGCCAGCTTTCTTTATGTACCTTATTTCCATACCTTGCTTGTCCACATATCTGTTCTATAGTCCTCACACATGCTGTTTTGAGGCACTGCCATTTTTCTTCAACTCTTTTCCTCCTCTTCTTGGGGTGCTAGAGCCTTGACCAATTCCTTGAACTGTCTTCAACCTGGTCTCTGTTAACCTTGGAGCCTTCTCTGACCATTACTTGCAGCTAATCATGGCAACCAGTGGTTTATGCTGTGGGCCGACTGCGGAATGTACTCCTTCCAACTGCCTTTGATGTCCTGTGGACTAGTGAGCAGGTTGTTGCTAGTATCCCTTAAGAAGGGTGTTTGACTATCTTCTTTATTTTTCTGTCTTTGCCTTGCAACCTGATATGGTTTCTTTGTGCCAACTACTGAGTCAGTTTTCAGAAGCTGGTAGAGTACCTCTGATGCCCTGTTCTTTGCTATTGCAACTCCTTTCTTATCTTTCTTCTTAGCTAACCTGTATTCCTTTCTAGCCTGGTCCATGTTTCCTATCTCCCACTTTTTCCTGCACTCCTTCTTTTTTTTATGACTTCCTAGACTTCTGGATTCCACCGCCAGCTTTCCATATGTACCTTAATTCCATACCTTGCCTGTCCACATATCTGTTCTATAGTCCTCACACATGCTGTTTTGAGGCACTGCCATTTTTCTTCAACTCCACCTATTTCCTCCTCTTCTTGGGGTGCTAGAGCCTTGACTAATTCCTTGAACTGTCTTCAACCTGGTCTCTGTTAACCTTGGTGCCTTCTCTGACCATTACTTGCAGCTAATCGTGGCAACCAGTGGTTTATGCTGTGGGACGACTGTTTCACTGGGGATGACTTTGCAGTCACTGATTCTACCCATCTACTATTCAGTGCCCTTTCCTTACTAGGAGGAAGTCTACCTGAATTGCATGTTGGCCTCTGCTGTATGTGATGTTGTGACTGTCTCTCTTTCTGAACCATGTGTTGGCTACTATCAAGCCATTTGTCAGACAGAAGTTTAGAATAGCCTCTCCTTCTTTATTCATGTTGCCCCACCCATGTAGACCCAGGCAGTCCTCATAACCTGTTCTGTCTGTCTTCAAGTCACCTATTATCAACACCCTGGAGGATAGTTGGGAGTTGTTTAAAGCACAGGAATGGTAGAAGAAGGGTTGAAGGGTTACAACTTTTTCAGTATGCTGCACTACACTGCACTGTAGCTTGAAAAATGTTTTACAACAACTCCCAGTTTGTAGAAGCACTGCAGATGGTAGAAATGGATGGAGTGTCAAATGCGTCCACTGCAGGACCTATGTCAACACACATCCCTGCGATGCATTGATTGGGAATCGATGTAAAGCATTTGTGGAGCCATAACGTAGTGTAGAGTGGCTCACCAAACTGATACGGACCTGGTTTGTTTACTAGTTGTGCCACACATTGCTGACAGCTGACCAGAGTGTGTCCTACTAGTGCAAAATATGTATTCCTCACCACAGCATGGTTCAGTCCTTGGTGCATCTGTGCCATATACCATTAGCTCTACTATGCAGAAAAGGGATTTCTCATGAAAACCACCCTACTTAGGTGCAAAAATGTTTCATTATGATGGAGGATACTAGTGGGGAGACTAGGGTCAATAGGGGTGTGCTGTTTTACAGATTAATGCCAAGGAGGTATGTCATGGTACAGATATAAAACTATAATAACTTACCATTTCATAATGATCCAGACCCCATACAGCACATTTCTCTACTGTTAAACTTTTAATGACTTTGGAATACTGTAGCCACATTTTAGACTTTGAGAAGTTGTATTTGTTGATGTATAGAGGACAGAAAAAACAACTGATGAGCAAAAGAATGGACATAGTATATACAAGTATGGAGAGAAATTTTCATAGGGAAGAAAGCAGAACTTGCAGAATACTAACAGCTGCAGTAGAACAGCTAATAACAGGAGATATGGGTATTAGACGTATGGGAAAGCAGTGGGCATGAGTATATATGTTGAAGAGATTAGAAGATTAAGCAGTCAAGGTTTTCTGAGATGAATACAATAGTGGAACCACGGGAGTTAGGTGACATGGCCTGTGTTCTCACATGTGCGCTTATATTGTTCAGTAAGGTGTCATTTGAACTGTGGTATGAACTGTTTGTAGAGTCTGATTTCAGTAAGATCAGGGTGCAATAACTGCCACAGCTTACAGGTAAAACAGAGAAGCTGTGGTCTGTGGAATGAAGTTTAGTGGATGGAGATTTGAGAGTAGGGCCATTAATGGACTGGCTTCCTAGTGTGTAGTGTGGGTTAGATGTAGTTAGTCTCATAGTTGGGGGCTTCTTGGTGTAGGATTTTGAAGAGAATGGAGCAAAGAAGGAGGCTGGATCTGTCTTGAACTAGTAGCTAAGTTGCCTTTTCCAGGGTGTTGCAGTGATTTTTTTGCCAAATGGAGTTAGTGATGAAACAGCAGATTTTATTAGAACGGGGTTGTAAGGTGGTAGTGTTTTTTTATAAGGCAGTGGTGAATAAGAGTAAGCCATATTCTAGTTGTGCAAGCAGGATACCCTTGCCTAAATCTGCTTTTGCAGGTTGTGAAAGGAAATGAGATAACTTTTGGGCCCAGAATAGGAGGTAGTTGACTTTGAATCTGGCTTTGTGAATGTGAAGGCAGAAGCTAGAGGGAACATAGTCCAATAAACAGTGCTAACTTGTACTGTCTGCTTCAATTAAAAAAAAAAGAAAAGAAAAGAAAAAAGGAGAAGGCACACCTGAGAGATGACATCAGATGTGGGATACAAAAGGAGAAAGCCATCCTACAATGGAGATGACATATGGCTTCCTGGTACCCTATCTGCAATTTTTGCTCTGTTGGAAGAAGAGAAACTCCAGAAAAAGAACCTTATGGGCACTTCCTTTTCATTACAGAAGATCCTTCACAGAAAGAGGATTTTTCCCTACAAAAATCAAAGGCCACCTATGCTTGCAGTTTCTAGCATGAATGCTGGTCAAAGCACACAGGAATCCACATGAAGGGATATCAGGTAAGTACAGTCATGCATTTAACCTGCTGCATGTTAGTCACTGTGCACTGACTGTGCAATATACACTGACCTGTGCATGTTGGTACAGGGCTTCAATAAAAGCAAGACCCCACCTTATAAAAAAATGACTGAACATGTGCATGGTGCCCTGTAATAATGTGGCTTCATAAAGCATGCATAGTCTTTGTGTGTTACTTCAAAGTATATCTCCCAACCATACAACATGCCTGCATGGCTTCTGTGTGCTACTTCTAAGTATACCTTCCAACTATACAGCATACATGCACAGCTTCTGTGTGCTACTTCTAATTATACCTTCCAACCATACAGCATGCCTGCATGGCTTCTGTGTGCTACTTCTAAGTATACCTTCCAATCATACAGCATGCCTGCATGGCTTCTAAGTGCTACTTCTAAGTATGCCTTCCAACCATACAGCATGCCTGCATGGCTTCTGTGTGCTACTTCTAAGTATGCCTTCCAACCATACAACATGCCTGCATGGCTTCTGTGTGCTACTTCTAAGTATATTTTCCAACTATACAGCATGCATGCACAGCTTCTGTGTGCTACTTCTAATTATACCTTCCAACCATATAGCATGCCTGCATGGCTTCTGTGTGCTACTTCTAAGTATACCTTCCAATCATACAGCATGCCTGCATGGCTTCTAAGTGCTGCTTCTAAGTATGCCTTCCAACCATACAGCATGCCTGCATGGCTTCTGTGTGCTACTTCTAAGTATGCCTTCCAACCATACAGCATGCCTGCATGGCTTCTGTGTGCTACTTCTAAGTATGCCTTCCAACCATACAGCATGCCTGCATGGCTTCTGTGTGCTACTTCTAAGTATGTCTTCCAACCATACAGCATGCCTGCATGGCTTCTGTGTGCTACTTCTAAGTATGCCTTCCAACCATACAACATGCCTGCATGGCTTCTGTGTGCTACTTCTAAGTATGCCTTCCAACCATACAGCATGCCTGCATGGCTTCTTTGTGTTACTTCTAAGCATACCTCTTTGATTCCCCATTAAAACCTGCATGTTTTGTTTTCCTGCATGCATCAAAATGTCCTTCATCAGTATGAAGCCGAAGTGAGAGACAGAGAGATAGAGTGAAAGGGACTTGCTGAAGGAGGTGGCAGAGGTAGGATGGGACTTTTTCACTGTGGATCATTTCCTACTTACCTCTCCCCTTCTGCACATGAGATTAAGTGTACTGCATTCAGAGATATAACAACACGTACTAGCTTGGTAAAACATGTTGAATCCCTTTCACAAACTGGAGTATAAGCAAATAAATATTTCCCAGGCTTACAGAGCAAGCTTTAGCCAGTGACGGAAAGTAATGAGTTTTTGACATCTAACATAAAAGTTAGGTGTAGAAAATTAGTTCTGGGTTTAGGGAAGCCATGCTAAGTTCCTGCCCCATTCTTCAAAAGATATTTTGCCTCAGACTTTTGTATTGTCTTCTCAATTGTACAGATTTTCACAGAATGTCCCGATTTTTGCCTCATATTTTTGGTCCATTTCTCATAAAATTGTGGTTTTCTGGGAAACCATTAACACATTACTGAGGGTTGAAGTCAAAATATAATGACAGACATTTCAGTTTCAGACTTCATACCTTTCAGCAAATTCATGCTAATGCACAATCTGTCATTCTATCAATTTTCTAAGTTTGTAAAAGCAATATTTAAAAAGTGTCCCTATTTTTGGGCCTGTGTCCCCTCATTTTTGATGGCTTTGCCCAGATTTCTTGCTCTAGAGGTTGAGAGGTATGTCTTCAGTTGATGACATGACAGCTTTTACAGTTTTGTTGTTATTGTTACATTAGTGAAAAAATATTGTTTAAAGGTAAGTATATAGACAGTACACAGATGAGTCCACAGATGAGGCCCATAGTGGCAGGACAAAAGTGGTGTACTGAAGCAATGTCTATTTTTGTGGAGAAAAATGTAAGACCACTTATTAACTGTAATACTCACATCTTGCAGGACTCTATACAATTTTCATGTGATTTATATAATTTTACTAAGGCTGTTTTTAAAAAAGGTAAATGGTATTTGGTTACACTCGATGTACAGTCCTTATTCACCGTAATACCAAATACTATAGGTATAGAGTGGGTTAAAACATTCTTACATGAACAGAACTGTTTCTCGACTGAGAAGGTTGAAATGCTATGTTCTTTGGTTAAGATGATTTTATATAATAATGTCTTCCTTTTTGATAAAGATTGCTGCCTGCAGATAGATGGCGTAGCTATGAGCACATTATGTGCCAATAGCTACGCCAATTTTATTATGCTTGTATGGGAGATGAAACATGTATTAGGTAGCATGTTAGGCAAACGTAATTTTCTACAGAAGATTCATGGATGACCTGTTTTTCATATGGGAAGGCACTACTAAGGAATTGTCAGATTTTTATAATTATATTAATACAAGCACAAGCTTTTTAAAGTTTGTGATGACTTGTTCAGATCGAGAGGTTACTTTTCTGGATGTGTTAGTGAAGGTAAAGGAAGATGCGGCAATAGATACTATGATATATAGAAAACCATGTTACAAGAATACTTACTTGCATAGAAGTAGTATGCACCCACATTTTACTTTTAATAATGTGGAGAAGGGGCAAGCTATAAGAACATCACAAGTTAATGCTAGTCAGGAAAGTTTTAAGAAAGAACTGAGAGATCTAGAAGAAAGGTTTGTAGCAAGGGGATATGATAAAAAGGAAGTATCTGATAAGATAGTTGAAGTAATACAAAGAAGAGAGAATGAAGGAAGGCCTTATTTTTCCTCAGATCCACCAGCATGTGTGAATAAGGTAGATGAGTTTAGGTGCAGGGTCCCAGTAACATATTCTAAGGACTATAAAGGTGTAATTGACATTATTAAAAAACATTAGGGTGTCATGACCACAAGTATAGAATTGAAAGCTATAATAGGTGAATGTCCCAGCATAGTTTATAAGAAAAATAAATCTTTAGGTCAGCTGCTATGTTACCCCAAGTGTCTTATGGGGTATGACAGCAGGAAACAATGACATGATTCTTATAAAAAATAAAAATAATACTAGACCTTGTTATAACTGCAGTTTTTGCAGTTATATAGATCAAGCAGGTGAATTTTTTTCACCCAGACCAGAACAAGGTCTATAAATTTTCAGTGGAGGCAACATGTAACAGCAGTCATGTGGCTTACCTAGCAGTGTATAAAACCTGCAGTCAATTTTATGTAGGTAAAATGGACAGAAGACTGAAAGAAAGAGTAGAGAACATCTGAATGATGTAAGAAATACGATAGTTAGGAATGCATTAGTTAAACATGTAGCAGACACTTCCCCAGAACATGTATTTAGGTTTCAAGTTATAGATATGGTCCAGGAAAGTCTCAGGGGAGGTGATATTAGAAATGAAACAGAGTGCTTAGAAAGGAAATGGATTATTAGATTAAGAACAGATACAGAGTCAGGACTTAATGATAAAGTACCACTGAAACCAATGTTGAAAGCACGTCCTCTTTTTAAATAAGAAGGGAGTTTTAACAAACTCCCTTTTAACCCCCCACCTTTTATATGCATTCACTCTTTTTATACATGTTCACTATTAGTATTGTATATATTTAAAATGTTATTTCTTTAAGAGTTTTACAAGGATGTCATGTGATTTTTTTTCACTTTGTTATTTAATGGCCATTGCATTAGTTAGATTTTATGCATCTGATGAAGCAGTTGTAATACTGTGAAAGTGTTTATGCATTTGCCTGTGCCTGTTTCCTGAATAAACTGTTGCTGGTTTTATGATAGCCTGGTGTTGCTTCATCTTATCTGCTTGTTGGATTTATCATAAAACTGTATTTTTTTATTTGAATACTTTCCCCCCTCTACCTGACAACCATCAAATATCTTCCTAGTGGACACCCATTCATTTTATGTGGGTGGAAAATCCCTATAACCAGTGGAATGGGAGCCATAATGGGGGGGGACTGTCATACAGGAGACATTGTGGTGTGTGTGCCATCACAGTCATCCTGGCTATGAGAACATTTTTTATTGTGGAATGGATTAATCCATGCCCTGGCGATGATGTAAGTACTTACATCAGTATAAGGACTGCTTATACCCATTTCTCCCTGCATGTGTGCTCCTTCGCACACATCAACAAGAGCTACCATCACTGGCTTGGCCAGTCACACTGACATCCTCTCTGCACCAGCAGCACACATCCTGACAGACTAATGTCCTCCAGCTGTATCATGGTCAAATGGGACCCTAGGCAGGGTGATAGTCAAGGGTCCCCCTACACCCCGAATCCATTCCAGTGTCCCATTACTTGGCATTCTTTCCCCACTTACCATAACACTGATGAAACCTGTCAGAATGCATATTATTTTCTTCTTTACTTTTACAATGATTAAAGAGATTTGATTTAAAACCTTAATTTAAAATTTTATAGCATAAACACTGATGATCATTTGCTAAACAAAACAGTTTCACATTGAAGAGAGACTTTGGATAAGTAGCAGTAAACTTCTCTTTCTATGAAATTCACATTCATTGAAAATTTATCTCACTAGTGGTGGATTATGTCTATATTTATATAATTAGACATCCCCCTAAACCCAGCAATTATACCTACATTGTTAACTGCAGTCTTCTCAGATGTCAGTGTAAAAATAATAATAATAATAATAATAATAATAATGCCCAAAGTCACATTTCAAATTTGTTTCCTACAAATGCACAGTAGCCAAGTATTCCAACTTAATTTATACACACATTCATGCATGCTAACCTTGCAAAGCCAGATTAAAGATGGTTTAAAAATGACCAGATGATAAGAGCATCCACAGAGCATCCCACTTTCATCCACAGAGAACCCCCCCCTGCCTTCACCAGCAGTTAGGGTCTATATTATATCCTCAAACGCTTAAAAAAGCGAACGCTGATTGATCGAACTTATTTTCGCGAAATTGCAAAATATCGAAGCAACAGAAACTCGATTTTTTTCCTAGGGAAAGAATTCGGTTGTCCGTTTCTGTTGCTTTGGTATTTTCACTGTTATGGTGGAAAGTTACCGGTCAGATTCAGGTAAGTGTGCAATTGTGTGGATGTGAGTGTTAGGGTGATTTAGGTGAGTTAGGGTTAGGGCTTGGGTTAGGTGTGTGTGCGATTGAGTGGACATGAGGTTTAGGGTGGATTTAAGTGAGTTAGGGTTAGGGAGCGGGTGAGGTGAGTGTGTGATAGTGACGGACCTTAGGGTTAGGGTTTGGGTTAAGGTAAGTGGGTAGTTAGTGGTGTGTGCATAGTTTAGTGTAGGGTTAGGTATCAGATTTTAGGTGTATGTGTGTGGATTTCTGTTTGTTTGGTGTGCTTGTGTTGTGTGTATGTGTTTTGGATCAGCAATTTCTTTCCCTGGGAAAAAAATCTCTGATCTGACAGTTCGAGATTGTAAGCTTTCACTTAAATTAGGTCGATCAATCAGCGTTCACTTTTTTAAGCGTTCGATGATATAATATAGACCCAGCAGTTATAGACACTTTGTTGACTGTGTCCAGCCCTTATTGTTATAAAGAAATAAATCACATGTACTTAATTGGTAGATTTGTATACATGAAATTGTATAAAGATTGCTAGTATCATACCTTAAGGTCCAACCACATGTAGCACAGTTTGATTAGAAGAGTATTTTTGAGAGCATGAGAAATATTAACCACCTGATAATATATGTTGTCAATATGCACAATCTCTGCAGTAGTAAAAATCTGAATAATTTCACATCAAACAGAACTGCTACTAATGCAGTGGTTGCTTCTGGCAAACAGCTTTACATTTCAGGGCTTTATCTACGAGTGCGGTGCTTGCTGACCTTGAAGAATAAATTGCATATATTACATTAAAAGATTGGTGTGCTGGTGATATTGCCATAACATTTCCTGAAGTAGATCAGCTGTTTAGTAGGGAACAGCTGGCAAACAACGACAACATGTTCATAGTTACTAGGAATGCAGTCCTGGAGAGCAGTAAGGAGTCAAGCCCAAATTCCCATTTGCTCCAAAGCTCTGTCTAAGTACCTACAGTAGGTAAATTAAGGTAGCAGGAAGTAGCAGATATCATTTAGCTTTAGACACTTTTGCTAACTGCCAGAGTAACAGTTTTTAACTAAATGCTGAAATCCTTTACAATCCAGTCTTGTACAGAAGACTGTGTCACAGTAATATGTAACAATAATTTCATAATGGACGCTAAAGATTAGATAGTTTTGATCAACACTTCAAATAATTCAGAGTATATGGCCTGAGAAATGTCAAACCCTTTGCATTTCCTGAAGGATGTAAAGAAGGTACTGCAAAAAGTATATTACTAAAATGCAACATGTTAGACTACTAAAATGAAGCATTTTAGGCTATAGTACACAACCCAGGCATATTAAAAGATTAATTATACAATGACTGGCAATTGATATTCGAAAAGTAGCACACTAATTGGTCAGCCCAAGCAGAGTGCCCATTGTAAATCCGAGCAGATACAAATAATAAAAGGTCTGCTCGCCCGATCTTTTTTCCATTAATATATGCCATAAAAATTTCACTTTGCCTTCACTTAAACAAAAATAAATAAATAAATAAATAATTAACTTGCAAAACCGGGCACTTGAAACCAACAAGAGAGATGGGACAGACACAAATAAAAGAATAATCAGATATGTTATAAAAAACTAGAGAAATATACCTGATTATCCTTTTATTTTCTGTGTCATTCATCTCTCCAGTACCTTCAAAGTGTCCTGGTATCTTTTTTAATTAGAAAAAAAAAAAAACAGAGATCTTCCTTTCTCCATTGTTTCTTATACACAGCACCTGTCACACAGCACTGATGTACTGCATAAGCATGGGAGAGAAAGTCCCATACGCATACACAGTACATAAAAAAACAGCGGGATATCTGAGGAAAGCAGAAGAACACCACAGAGCTGTCATGCATTGACATAAATTAAGAAAAGTAATTTTTTTCTTAAATAATCTCATTGTATAATAGCAATAACCAACTTTGTGGTGTGGTATATTGAAGATTTACCCACGGTTGTCTTTGTTTAATCAATCGGGCTTCGTCTTCATGATTAAACCACACCAACCATGGGTAAATCTTCAATATACCACACCCACATCACTTATTGCTATATTCATTTTTTAGTGCAATGAGTAAAGCAAAACAACTAAAGACAATTTAAACGCAGTTTTTCCTTCAACAACCAGAAGCTGGACAAAAGTCAGAAAATCTTACTGAATACAAACTACTATTTTTGGGAGAGGGCTTACATGTTTAACGCAGGATACCTACATCTCATTTTTGACCTCCCTATGTTTTCTCAGTCATCAAGAATAGCTGTCTCATCTGACATCACTCAACACAGGTCTGACATGAGTGACTAATAATGCTGTACTGCTGCAGCTTACACCTACAGGGTCAACAGAGCTGGATAAAGGGACAAATGGGCCCTATGCATGGTAATGAATCACATCCCCGACAACCATACCAATATCACATTACTTGCCTGTCTTTTCCCTATTACCATAAACATTATTCGAAACCATCAGTGACCATACTATTTTCACCTTTACTTTTACAGTTATCACAAAAAAATCTGGATTTCATTTAAAATGTTTGTTTCAAATTTTACAGTAAAAAATGCCGACAACCCTTTTCTAAACAAAACAAAGCATTCTCACATATTAACTTCTCTTCCCTTGAAACTCACATTTAGTGAAAATGCATTTCTCAACCCATCAAACTACAAGAAACATCCTAAGATTCGTACTCGAATAGTATATACTGAAGTACTGATTTGCATTTATGTGAAGGGTGCAGGAACTCAAAAGACAAATGTGTAATGTATTTACTAAACAGCCTCAGACAGCCCACTGAAAGTACAGTTGTGTAAAATCTTGCCATTAACAGTAGAGGTCCTTGCCTTCACTGCTGCAGTATTCCTAACATATGGATTCCCTGCCATTGAAGCCTGACATCTGGCCAGCCTATCAAAGACTCCTGTTGCTTTAAAGGCACGCCGAAAGTCATCCAAGTGCTCCTTGCATAGAGTAGGGCATAAAGGTGATGTTCAGCCTATCATAGTCAGAACTGATTGTCCCAGTAGGACTATATATCCAGGAAGCCAAAGGACTAGGAGGAAGGAGGGAGGGATCGAATACTGCAGCAGTGAAGCCAAGACAGCTACCATTATGGTAAGATTTTACACAACTGTACTATGTCCTTACATTCACTGCTGCAGTATTCTTAACATATGGGACAGCACCAAAGCTCAAGAGGAAACTAGGGAGGGGAAAGGAGCAGAAGAGTCCCCTAAAAAGTCATGAAGAACGGCACTAGCAAAACCAGCCCTAGGTCTAGAGATACCATCCAACTTGTAGTGCTTGATAAAGGTATTCACAGAAGTCCAGGTAACTGCTTCAAAAATAGAATTAGTATCTATGCCCTTGAAAAAAGCACCAGAAGTAGCCACAACTCTAGTAGAACGAGCTTTGACTGAAGAGATAAGGTTCTTGCCATGAAAAGTGTAACAAAAAGAAACAGCCTTAGAAATCCAGGAAGAAATAATTTGCTTGGATACAGCAAGTCTGAAAGATCTAGGATGAAAAGAAACAAAAAAAAATGATCAGATTTTTCTAATAGCCTTAGTCTTATCTAAATAAACCTTGGGTTGCCTATGCACGTCCAAAGTATGCACTACCCTCGCACTGTCAGTTTCCGGAGACAGGAAAAAAGTAGGCAGATTAATAGACTGATTAAGTGATAGCTCATTAACCACCTTAGGCATAAAAGAAGGGTTAATGCACAAGTACACTCTGTCCCCATGAATGATCAAAAAAGGAGAACAAGACATAAGGGCCTGTAACTCAGACACCCATCTGGCAGCAGAGTTAACCAAAGAACAGTCTTCCAGGAACAATGTTGCAAGGGAGCTGAAGCAGCAGGCTCAAAAACAGCCTGAGTCAACCTCTCCAAAACAAAATTAAGATCCCAGGGAGGAGGAACAGGCTTCCTGGGAGGTCTAATATTAAGGATGCCTTTAAGAAATAGTTTCACCTCAAATCTAGAAGCTAAAGGAAGAGAAAAAGGCAGACAAGCAGAGAAAGCTAAGTGGGCCTTAATAGAAGAGTAGGCCAAACCAGCATTGAGCAACTCACAAATAAGAGAGAACCAAGGAACATCCACAGTAAGTGGGTCCAGGTTATGAGAGAGACACCAAATGGAAAAACTGTTCCATTTGGATAAGTAGGATTTCCTAGTAGTAGGTTTCCTGGCCTCCTGTAGGACTTGCAGCACATTCTCAGGAAAAAAGGTGTCTATGAGGAATCAAAATCCTATCACCCACAGTGTCAACTGAAGCATGGACAGGTGGGGATGGATGAGAGATCCATTGCCTTGTGAGAGTAGATCCACCCTGTGAGGTAACTTGTGATGTTTGCCACTGGCTAAATGTAGAAGAAGAGTCGTGGCCAAAAGGGAGTCACCAACAAGATTTTGAGAGCATCCTGCTGAATTTTGAACAGGACATTCGGAATGAGAGGAAGGGGAGGGAATGCATAAAGAAACGTCCTCTCCAAAGAAAATGAGGGGGCATCCACCTTCCACACCAGAGGACCTGGTACTCAGGCATAAAACAGAGGAAGTTGTCTGTTGAGAGTGGAGGCAAAAAGATCCACTTGAAGACTACCCCACTGGTGGATAATGTCTAGCAACAAATCCCTGTGAAGCATCCGTTCATGGAACTGAGTTAAGGACCTGTTCAGAGTGTCTTCCACAATGTTCTGACCAGAAGAGATATAAACTGACTGAAGAGTCACTTGACACTTGACAATAAGATCCCATACTAGAAGTGCCAACCAGCAAAGAAGATACGATCTTGTTCCTCCCTGTTTGTTGATACACCACATCACTGTGGTATTGTTTGTGAATACCTTGAGAGGCCCTGTAGAAAAAAAGAGGATGAAAGGCATGAACAGCCAGCAGAAGAGCTCTCATCTCTTTGACATTGATGTGCTCCTACTGCTGCTGATGAGGCGACCAGAACCCCTGAACTTTTAGGAGCCAAATATCACCCCCCATCCAATGTCTGAAGTGTCTGTGAACAATTCCCGAGAGGGAAAAGGGGGATAAAAAGGGATCCCTAGTTTCAGGGACAACTACTGAATCCACCAGTGAAGTTCCTGTCTGAAACAAGGAAGAGGAACTACAAAGTCTAGAGGATGTGCATGTTGAAGCCACACTGACTTCAGAAACCATTGAAACTTTCTCATGTGAAATTTGGCTAGAGGGAGCATCGGAATGGTGGATGCCATGAAACCTAGAGCTCTCAGAAATTCCCTGGTGGTAATGGAAGCCAGAGGAAGAAGAGTGTGAAAGAAAGAAATGAGAGTTAAGGCCTTTAGGCGGGCCAGGGAAGCCAGTACTGGCACTCTCTGAATCTTGCAATCCAGAAAAACATGATTCTGAGAAGGAGTCAGAGAAGACTTTTTGAAATTTATAATGAACCCCAGACTTTGAAGAAAGGTAACAGCAAAATGAAGTTTTGCGAAAGTGTCTCTGGAGAAGATGCCTGTATTCATAGGTCATCCAAGCAAAGAAATATTTGGATTCCTTGAAGGCTGCAAAAAGCAATTACAGGAGCAAGGTATTTGGTGAACACCCTTAGGGCAGTAGAAAGTTCAAAGAGCAAAGTAGAGAACTGAAAATGGCAGGAAGCCACAGAGAAATGCAAACACTTCCTGATAAGAGGATGGATCAGAATATGAAGATACACATCCTTGAGATCCACAGATGCCATATAGGTCTGAGGGAGCAAGAGAGGAATCTGAAGGGTCAACATCCAAAAGGAAGGCACTTTTAGAAAAGTGTTTAGATAAGAGAGGTTTAGAATAGGTCTCTAAGTGTCCTCTTTCCTGGGCACTAGAAACAGTCTGGAGTAGAACCCTTCCCCCTTTGGGACACAGGCACCTCTTCAATAGTACCCTGAGTCAAGAGATTTTGAAGAACCTCTGGAAAAAAGAGACGTTGTTCCCGAGGATGCTGTGGAACGCCCATAAAAGGAGGATGGAATTTCCACACCATGAAGTACCCCTGGCAAATAATTGACAGACTCCAAGAATCTTGAGTGATCTGAAGCCAAACAGAAAGAGAAAGAGAAAGGTAAAGAGAAAGAGGAATGTGGCTGGAAAGGGATGGATAGTCATACAACACCTGGTTTGTCTGGAAAGGAAGGCTTCGGAGTCCCTGAAAACTGAGGAGTCTTAGCAGGAGGATTTGCCACACTTCTTACCTTTAATAGAAAGGCAGGATTGCCTATGAACAAAGGCAGGCCTAGCAGAATAGTTTCTCTGAAATTTAGGCACAGGAGAATCAAACACATATGTAAGCTCCTGTAAGCCCTTAGCCTTATCCTGAAGGGACTTAAGCAAACAAAGAGCAGCATCCCCAAACAAAAGTTTAGAATCCAGAGGAGCATCCATCAACTTAGCTGTAATATCATCAGGAAGAGTTTGAAGTCTAAGCCAAGAATGCATCCTCATCACTGAACCAAAAACAGCAGCCCTAGAAGAGGCATCTGCTGGATCATAACTACATTTAATAGAATGACAAACAACTTACAAGCAGTGAAAGAACAGAAGTTTTACCCTCAGAGTCTGGAAAATCAGAAATAAATTGACAGGTTTGAGAAAGAAGAGCCAACACATACCTAGACATATGGGTCTGATGGGTCTATATCACTTTGTCGAATGTCAGATCATCGAACTGCTATTCGTCGAACCCCTATTTGTTGAAGCCTCGGATTGCAGAATGTATTTTTCAGCAAACGTTTTCCTAGGGCAAACCAACAATAGGCCACCCTAGTGACCATTAACAAAATAATAAAATTTATCACCTACCCAGGTGGGGGCTTTGCCCCCCCCCCATACCCCCAACTAAATATACCAACTCCAAGATCACACTGCAGTAGGGAAATTAGCAAATTCCAGATGGTGGCCAACCATTGGTTTGCCCTAGGAAAACTTTTGCTGAAAACTCTGTTTGGCAATTAATGGCTTTGATAAATAGCAGTTTGATAAATGGTGGTTCGATGATCTGCCATTTGACAAAGTGATATAGACCCGGGTCTGATAATTAATAGCCCGAAAAGCTAGGGTAGCAGAAGTGTAAACCTTCTTACCTAGCCTTTCTATACCTCTGCTGTCCTTGTCAGAAGGCAATAACTTGGGCAAAGGATGCAATGGAGACAGCTTATCAGAGGCTAAAGACACTACAAAGTTGTCAGCAGCAGGACATTTATATAAAAAAATAACAATCCTCAGGCACTCTATAAAATCTGTTAGGTTTCCTGGGAGCAGGGGATGGAGAATGAGGTGCATGACAGGCTTAGGAGATTCCAGCTGCAATAACTCGTAGTATCTCTTATGAATATCAGAGATCTGAGCAGAATCCCACTTAAGAAAGTCAATCATCCTAGAGAGTGTGTCCTCAAAGGAAATTTTCTCAAAAGGAACATCAAGACTAATAGATTCCTCCTTCTCTGACTAATAGTCCAAAGGAGAAGGAACTTGAGTAGAATAAGTCAGGGATTCATCATCAGAATCCAACTCATCCTCAGAAGAATCTTGTTCTCTAGGCCTTTTAAGAAGAGTAGAGGACTAAGGAGGAGCAGGAACCAAAACCCCTTGACGAGGTTTTAAGGACATTAAAGCAGTAAATAGCCCCTGAGTAAAGGCCTGCCAGTCACTTTGTGGATCCTTAGGAAGAGAAGAAACATGTTTAAGTTTTTGTGTCTTTTTTAAGGGAATGTCCCCTCCAAAAAACTGAGAAGGCTCAGCCCCAGGATGACAGTCGAGGACCGTAGTAGGCACTTCTTCTCCATCTAAAAGCAGAGGAACTACCTTAGGCCCCTCAGAAAATAATTAACCGTGGTTGCCCTGAACATCCAAGATGGATGTCTGCAAAGCCTTTTCAGAAGTGCTACCAGCCGGATCCTCACCGGCCTCCAACACAGTCTTGGCAGAGAAATCTGATGCAGCTGAGAGAGCCTCTGGGTTTGTAATGATCTTGGGAGAAACAGCTGGCAGAGGCTGGACAGTGGAAGATTCCTGTTGTATCTTTTTCACCTTCTTCTTCCCTAATGGCTGACTCTTGGAGCAGAAGATTCCTTCCAGGGTATCTTTAGCAAGAAGCTCAAGACACTGGTTATCAAGACACAAGGAAAGGGAGTCTACTGTGAAGGGTCTTCAGGATTAATACCTGACAAACTGAACAAGACATATGCTCATGAGAAGCTCTTTATGGGGAAACTGTCTTCCGCACTGGTATTTACCCTTCCTGGATGACATTAACCCCAAGGAGCAAAAAAAAAGACAAGAAAAAACAAAATCCTCAATGGGGCACTTATCTGCAACTGCAAAGAAGTCAGCAAGCAGGTGTATGTAGTCACTGGAGAATGAAAATGCATTCAACTGGCAGAAAATGGAATCAGGTAAACAGACCGATGGTGAAAAGATATGTTTGGACTGGCGGCAAAGAGGTTCTGAATATGGTAGGCCTGAACATCAACTTTAGGGCCTACGCTATGTAAGGAGCATTTGGGTGATGTTTGGCATGCCTTTAAAGCAACAGGAGTCTGTGGTAGACTGGCTGGACATCAGGCTTTCATGGCAGTGACTCCCATATGTTAAGAATACTGCAGCATTGAATGTAAGGACATCACATGTGCATTTTCAGGAGCAGAGCAGGAGTAATGCCTAGTGATGTAACTTGTCAGTATCATATAAAAGACAAATGAATAATGTGGTATCAAACCATGTACTACAGGAAGCAGCTCTTTAACATCTCATAGCCTTTTTCATCTGCACTATGTGCTAGATGAACTGTTGCAACCCAAACATACTGCATTACAGATTTGTATACCTACAAAAAACAAGCTAAATAAAAACATTTTCATAGTTAAAATATTAACATTATACTGATGGACTTCACTCTGTCAAACTTTTTCCAAGCTAAATAATAAACACACTGTCAACATTCAACAGAGTAAGGAAACCAAGGATCACATCCAAAGAACAAGGCCCATATTATGATACTCCTGTTTACTACAATCAGTTTCTTTCCTTTACACCATAACTACTTTGGTTCATGGGTAGTTACTATGTGTGCATTCCACGGGGACTATTCAGAAGCTTAACCCAAATTTTCAGTTGCCCCAAAATACTGTCTGGTTAAGTGACTTGCTCAATGAGAGGCCAGGGCATAAATATGCGGCAAAATCAGAGATATTCTACAAAACTGGAGACAGATAGGAGCAAACTGCTCTAAATCACTTAAAATAGTTAACAGGACAAGTTTTGCATAATAATGTATTTCATGAATAACAGAACTATGAAACTCTATGACTGACACTGACAGATTGTAATTCTCAGTGATTTACCACAAAAAAAGAAAGTTGAAGGAGACCTGGCAATTGGTGTGGAGGAAGAAGACACTAACCTTCAAAACCTAAGGTACAGGGTCTAAGTCTATGGGACTCTAGGCAAGTCCCTTAACTAGACAGTGCCCCTTATGTTAGGCATTTTATACACACAATTGCCCCTAACAGGGAGCATTTTACAAACACAATGTACTGATGCACTATCTCATTTGTAAGGCTACATGGCTTTCCATCACACATCTCATTCAACTGGTAATGCTTTTGCAGTGCCCCCTAATCTGACTCTGTTTCATTCATGCTATATGAATTTTAACAACTATCCCCATGTCCAACTTGCACAAGAAATCTGATCTACTTGCCTTTCAAATATTGCACTTCTGAATGCACTCCAGTCACATTGCGTACTAAGCAGGAAGTCTGCTCTGCATGTATGTGGTCTCTGAGCAAGAAAATTAATAAAAATGGACTTTTTAAAAAGCAAAAACAGACTTTTTTTAACTAATGTTGCTGTCAGGGCCCATAAGCAAACACCAGGCTCCAAGCAGATGCCTAGGTTGTCTTGTGCTGGATCCGGTCCTGCCATGCTCATAATGCATGTACCCCTTGTTCCTCCACTGCCTCACAATGTCTCATGCTTGTGTGTTACCCATAATCAGTGCACCCCATGTTCCTGCAGTACCTCAGAATACCGTTTTTATGTGCTGTCCATAATATATGCACCACTTGTTCCAACACTGCCTCAGAATGCTTTGTACTTACGTGCTTCCCATAATGTGTGCATCCCTTGTTTCCACACTGCCTCAGAATGCCTCATTCATGTATGCTATCCATAATTTGTTCACCCCTCCTTTCTATACTGCCTCAGAATGCCTCAATCTTGTGTGCTACCCATAATTTGTGCTCAGCCTTGCTCCTATACTACCTCAGAATGCCTTGTTCTTGTGTGCTACTTGTAATGCATACACCCTCTGTTCCTACACTGCTTCACTATGTCTCATGCTTGTGTATTACTTATAATGGGTGCACCCTTTGCTTCTACACTATGTCAGAATGCCTTGTTCTTGTGTTCTACCCATAAGGAGTGCACTGCTTTTTCTTACAGTATCTCATGATGCCCTGTGCTTGTGTGCTACCCATAATGCATGTATTTCTTTGCTTCTATATTAATTACTGTTTATGTATCTAGATTTCCTCAGATATATTAAACATAGTAAATGGCAATAATTTATTATATACCAAGTTTCCATGTGTGAAATCCAACTATATATATATAAGACGAAATGTTTATTATCCACAGTTTCTAGCCTAATAAGCACATATGTGCATGCATATATTACTCACACTATCTGGGTTGCAAAAATATGCATTTTTTTTCTGTAAGAACTAACGCATTTTATATTCTAATACCTGATCACTGCCTTTGTACTGAGTTCAAAAAGATATTCAGGACATTATGAATCAATGTAGTAACTTAAAATAAAGTTGTATGCAACAATAACAATGCCCATGTCTCTACAAGTAAATATGTCAAGTGAACCATTAGCCAGGCCAACTATACTTAAGTTGAAGTGTTAATAAAGAAGCTATAAAACTTGGTTTACTATACGGATTTATAATCTGTATATGATATATAGTTACTAGAAGGCACAGGCCTTCTTTCCGCATATGTATAAAATGGAACCCCAGAAGCGGTACCCCTAAATATTCACTAAAAGAGTGTGTGTGCATCAGAAGTGCTCATTATCCCTAGAGCGTATGTTCTCGGAATAAAGTGGCCTAACGTTAAACAGTTTCAGCTAGATGCTGCACATACACGTACATGCTGCTGAACAAAATCATATATGTGATCTTTGTATCTAACAAGCTATATTTATATGGCAGCTGTGCTCTGTTATGCATATTCACATCAGTGTTTATATGTGTGCGTGAGTGTGTGTTTGTAGTCATATGTTTATATATGCACTGCACATACACACAAATATAGGTACACACACTCGTGCACACTGTATGTATGACATATCTTCTATCTGTTAGCACTATGTGCGTGTGGAAACTTGAGTTCTTAGATACAGAGGCTTGAAAGGTCTGATTTCAATGGACAAGTAAAATTAGGACTTAGTTCAGTAGTTATAAAGCTAATCAGGTCATGTTACTTGCAGAGCGTAGGTGTCTGTAAAGCTGCTGATTGTTTTCATACCTCAGTAAGCATTCACTTACAAGGCAATTTATTACATCCACAATCATTCAGTACCATAGTGGGCCCTTGGGACGGTAGGAGGCAGTACCTTTCAACATGAATGTCTCTGCTTTTTTTTCTATTTCTTTGGCTTTTCTTATAAACAAAGTACTTTTTAAAGAGCCAGCAAAATGTTCTAAGCAAAAGCTCTGTAGTGTAAATTCATATTTTTGGAGCTAAACACCTATTCTGGTCAAAAATGGTACTTGCATTTTCTAAAAAGATCATGTTCTGAGTAAAGTGAAATTAAATTAAATGAATAAAAGGAGTAAGGTCTGTATGGTTAAATAACTTGTTTAGCTTAAAGTATTCACACTGTATTTTCTTACTTCAAAGACCTTCTTGAAATATTATTGGAAAACTGATTATCTCTTTTGAAGAACAGGATATTTGTATATAAATTGATTTTATTGACATTATATTAAATATTAAATTCTATTCTTTTTATTTTGCAGACTGTAATGATTCACCCGTTAATCCATCTAACTATTTTTAAGCCTGCTTTATCTAGTTGAGAATAGTGGAGGTGGGGTACAGCTTATCTCCATAAGAAATGGATGCAAGGCAGAACCTAGACCTGGATGGGGCAGTAGGCCCAAGTCACATTCACACTCTCAGGTACACATACACACACACACACACACACACACACACACACACGCACACACGCACACACACAAGGCCAATATAACATTGTCAGTTCAGCTACTACCTTGTCTTTGGAATGCACAAGAAAACTCAAGATCTGGTTTTAAAAAGTATGAACACAGACAGACTATGCAAACTTTGGAATGGATAACTGACAATTCATTTTTACTTTATTCTTCAAAACTGATTTACTGAATGTTTTGAAAAATAATAAAAACTACAAGCAACTAGACCTAGGGAAAGTGCTATCATAAGAGCCAAGTGTTCACCAGTGCATATGTGAATGTTTGCCTACTTTTTCGAACTTTGTACTCTTGGCTGCATGACTGACCACTTCCCCTGAGCCTTCAAGGGAATAGGGCAGACATACAAACAATTATAAAAAGTCCAATAAAAAGATGAGCATTATTTTTTCCAGTATTCTCATTTATGTCCTACCATTTTTAACAACATCGACTTACTCCACGAAGGGAGCTCCTGTTGTGCTTAATTCTGCCTTGTACCTTTTTCAAGCCTGATAAAGAGTGGCATGAGCTTCAAAGAAATGATATTTGGCCGGGCATATCAGCAGTGGTCTTCCTTTATTGTGTTTTAAGTCTGGCTCTTTAAAGGGAAAATTGGGAACTTAACATGTTACCAAATAATCAATGAAGTGATCACCCCACTTCAGGAAGTAGTTAATGCGCTTGCAGAAAAATATTGCATAGATTTTGTAATAAGCAAAGACACATGCCAGAGTGCTGTACAGGCCAGGGATAGATATCCCTTATACAACTGCAGGCATGATATTTGTTGTCATAAGTAAAATTAAAAACTCGTATTCCATTGGCCTAGGCAACAGTTCTGGTGGTTTTCTACACAGGCCCAGGAAAAACCCTACTAAACTCCTATCAATCATATTATATTAAATATTCTTGTATAGAAATGTCTTTAACCTATGACAACAGGCCATAGTGGCACCAGTTTACAAAGGGAGGTAGTCACATCAGATGCAAACAATTTTAGACCCACCAGACTGAGCAGTTTTCTCTGCAATATCATCAAGTGAGAGAAACAATGGAGTTTATCCAAAATGACACTTGGAACCTATTTCTTTATAGATTAGTTTGATAGCTTCATAAATATGCCAAGGCTATTTAGTCTTATGACCAGTTACTCCTTGCCAGTATCCAGCTGCACCTCCTTTCTCCAGGAGGGCCATACTAGTCATTCCTGGAGTAAGGTTATGGATTCCCATCCAGTCATCTAGGTTATGTTTAAAGGAAGACAGTGAGTCACACTGCTTAACATGGAGGGGAAGTTTATTTCCAGAGGCTTTGGAGGACCTGAGTTATAAATCTGTCTATTTACTATAGTTTGTTTATCTGTTAGTGAGCATTTAAGTCCTTACTTCTTCTACTGTTAGAGCCACTGCATTTGTGGACATATAGGTCCAAGACAACCGGGCTTCTAATGAAGCAGTAAGCAAGACAGAAATCTCCCCTCAAAAGTCTTGAAGACACTGAATAAAGGGCTAGAGCTTCCAGCTTCTCTTGATAGCTCAGGGACATTAGGCCTTTGATATTCTTGGTTAGGTACCTTTGGGATCTTTCTAACTGTTTCATATGTTTAGTGAGCTACATCCTGAACAGGATATTGTACTCAACAATTGGTGTGATCAATGTTGAGTATAAGGGAGTGATTATATTTTTAGACCTTGATAATATTTCTTCAGCAATTAGATGCACTAAATAAAAGTTTTTTTTTCTGACACCTATTACATCACAGTCAGATGAGAGACAACTATCAACTAAGATTCCTAGATCCTGTGTATATTTTCATTTTGTGATTGTGTGTTGTCTACCAAAACTGAAAGGTTTAAGCTAATTGTTAGTATACCAAAAATTTACTAGGGAGAGTTTAATATGGAGGGTTTGGGTGTCAGAGAATGACATATCAATAACCTCAGTTTGAGGTTATCTGCAAACTTTGTTAGTCAGACGTTTTAGTTCTCTGCTCGGATATCTGAGAAGTAAATGCTTACAAATGAGAAGTCCAAGCACTGACCCCTGAGGAATACAAGTGGTTACTTTCATAGTTTCTCATGAGGTGTTTGCAACTCACACTACCTGAGTTGTCTCTTTCAGTCTTTTTCCTATCCATCTTAGCATGTATGGGTGGATTTTTAAATTATTTAGCTTCTGTATGTTGTCAACATGTGGAATGGTGTTGAAGGCCTTGGCCAGGTCAAGATAAACCATGTATAATACAATGGCCACTGTCTACAGCCTCCATAACCTTTTTAAAGTCTACCAGATTCAGTACCCAGGACCTATCCTTCACAAAGCAAGACTGTTGGTATTTATATATGTAACTGTATGGTTTGTTAAGAGGATGTCTTGGCTTTTGAATCTGGTACATTCTTTGAAGAGGTAACAGCAATGCTTGATAAAAGGTGTACATGCTGCTTATCCTCTGTTTGTTAAGGCTTCTGATACTTTTCAATATAAGGAAATAGCTGACAGTTAAAAAGTATTGCATATTAGTCCAAATATAATCAACTTAGTAAACCACTGGTTACATAATAGTAAACAGCAAGTTAGGGTGGTGCTAGGAGGTTACCGTCTATGACACAAAGGGTTGTAAGTGGTTTACCACAGGACTCCATACTGGGATCAGTTCATTTTAGGCTATTCTTAGACACAAGTATGAGAAATGGGATATGTGTAGTAAACTATGCTGAGTAAGGTTGGCACCCCACCATTTTTTTTCCGAACTGATTCTCCAGTAGTCTGGATAATGCTGTACAAACTCCAGTATTCTGTTTCAAAAAAGGAAACAGACTATCGGAGTTTGTAAATCGGCTGATTTACTATGCTGTTTTACAGAAAACTATAGTAAATCAGCTGAAAACAGGCAGCAGGAACGAAAAAAAGAGGGCGTTCCCTGCCATGTGATATAACCACGGTGTCACAAAGTGGGTGGGGTACGGGTGGGGTGGGCGGGGTTACTTGTGATGCAAGGGGAGTGGCTTTACTCTGGTTTTAGCCACAACAAAAGGTGGCAACCCTAATGCTGAGGATTACAAACTGAGTTATATAATTACTTTAGTTAAAGATACTGAAATTTTCCAAAATTGATTAAAAGTTACACACTTGATGTAGTAGTGATAACCTCACCTGCTTTAAAAATACTGTCCCTTGGATGAGATGTTAAACTGGGGTCCTATCTGCTTGAGTTGGTGGTAGCTCAGGTGAATGTAAAAGATCCACAGCACCTTTCAAAAAGAGTAAGGGGAGTTCCCTGATGCCCTAGCCAAATTTCTCCTAGTAGTATAAATAACACTTCAGGTCTCCCCTGAAAAGAGGCCACTAGGCTAGTGAGACTAACTCATTCAACAAAATTTAATGCCAGTAAATATAATATGATGGGACTTGGCAAAAATATAAATTATGATTACAAAATGAATGGTCAGGTAATAAAAATGACTAAATTAATAAATATCTGGGAACGATTGAAGGCAACTCAATGTATGCCTAAAAAAATCAATAAAGCATATGCTGTATCTCATGTAGTTCAAGGCAACGTGTCTAGTCTCTACAAACAGTTCATTGTGCCACTTTATATATCATGGATCCTACCCATTATCAAATAAGCATTGCATTTTTCAGCCTTAAAACAAGCCACCTGAAACAACCTAAAAAGGTACAACTATTCCTAAACAGAAAAAGTAATACAGTTAGAAAAATTTGGTCTATTCAGGATGGCTTTGAAACCAGCAACTATATTCTATTTTTAGTTTTTTAATAGGTTACTAAAAAGTGACCATAACCTAGTCTATAAGACAATGTGTCATCCACTTCTATTTAAAAGCAAATGCCTGGAATGCACTGTAGAGAGAGTTAGCACTAAATCAGGGAACATAATACTGAAAATAAATATCAGTAATAAAAACAAACATAAGTAGGATGAGGTGAAGGGGGAAGCTGCACTTGATGCAAGGTGTGAATGAGGTGTGGTTGACAGTGCCACTCAAGTGCAGGTACAGTAGCATCTTGATTCAGTAGCTGTATTATCTGAATTAATTCCTTTAAAAAATGAATCCTAGTAATGTGGTGTGAGTTGTAATCACAATCAGTACTGTAACAGAGCATCATTGCAGTTTCTGAGGAGTAATTATTTGCTGCTCAGATTAGAGGAGATTTTTGTTCTATACTCCTCAATTTCAGCTTGAGGGGAGTGTCAGCCTGGGGATTCAGGGTGCCAGTTTACCTAGCTATTGCTGTAGACAGCTATAAAATGCCTTTTATGATTATGGAGTAAAGATCACCTTACAGACAAAAGAAATCATTCATTAACCTTCTTCTAAACTAATCTTGATATGTACATGGGAAATATACAATATCAATATGTGGCTATGGTTGTCAAACTTCTTGATAGCCAGAATGTTATATGTTTGACAATCAAACACAACCTGGTCTGCTGTTTCTTAATTCCATAGGTAGTAGACATCTGCCTATATGAAAGGGAATTAATTTGATTATTACCTGTAGATATGTTGGTTTCCTTCCCTGCGTTCATTTGGGGCCACATTATGTGTAAGTTCAGGGGACATTCAGTTGCTTATTAATTGAAAATGTGCTGTTTTCCTTCCCTCTGTTCAATTGTGGCCAAATGTGTGTGTAAGTTTGGTGGACATTCAGTTGCTTATTAACTGGAGATATGCTGGTTTTCCTTCCCTGTGTTCAATTGTAGCCACATGTGAGTACGTTTGGTGGACATTCAGTTGCTTACTAACTGTAGATATGATGGTTTCCTTTGCTGTGTTCAGTTGTGGCCACATATGTGTAAGTCTGGTGGACATTCAGCTGTTTATTAACTGTAGATATGCTGGTTGCCTTCCCTGTGTTCACTTGTGGCCCTCAACACAACCCAAATGACACATAGCCCATATACTCAGTGTGCCACTCAACTACAGCCCATAAGGCATAACGTACCCAGCACTCTAGTCATAGGTGACTCTATAGTCAGGCACACTGATGTTCCACTCACCAGGCTAAACAAGGAAAAAGTTACTGTTAGCTGCCTGTCAGGTGCCAGGATCTGCCACATAATGCACACACTCAGGTCACTCCACAACAAGTACAAATATGACTCTGTCATTGTCCATGTTGGTGTGAATGACCTGAGACATACCTCCCTGGACTACATGAAAAGAGACATGGAGGAGCTCTCCGATCTTGTAGCCCAGGCAGTATGACCCTAGCCCTGAGTAGCATCCTGCCATCACCCAGAATGATACCACAGTACAAGGACAAAATGATTGACTTTAACAATTGGCTAAGCTTCTGTTGTCATTCTAAGGGAATCCAGTATCTGTCTGCCTGGGATGACATGATCAACAGACCACGCTGCTTTGCCAGAGATGGCCTGCACCTGTCGCCCTTGGGATTCCGGATACTGGCAAAGGCTCTTGCCACCCCATATAGTGCCTTTTTTAGGAAGGGTTCAAATGACAAATTCACCACCATAACAGATACAAGCAAGCAAAATCTGAGGGTAATGCTACTCAATGCTAGAAGTCTAAACCTCAAAATGCACTCACTCGAGGCACTCCTTAAAATGGAGAACATTGACATCTGTGCAGTGACAGAGACCTGGTTCAAAGCTCCAGAGAGCACCCCTGCATTACCAGGCTGTAATTCATACCACACCTTTCGGCCACCAAACCCAGACCGAAACACTAAAGGTGGAGGCGTGTCCATATTCATTAAGGAGATCCACACCTCGAAGCTAGTTACTCAGCATAATGCATCCGAGATTATCCAAGTTCAACTAACTCTAGGCAAAACCACAATCCAAATTGTAGCTTGCTACAGACCCCCTACCATGCCCCAGGATTCCCACTCCTCTTTTCTTGATAAACTGGAAAATATTAAGGTACAACCCAACACTCTAATAATGGGTGATTTCAACTACCCTACCATTAACTGGGAAAAGTACTCATGTACCAACTCTTTTGCTCAACATTTTCTGGAAATCATCAATTCCAATGCCTTGGATCAACTTATCCACACCCCCACCAGGGGCAGCAATATCCTAGACTTGGTCATCACCAACATGGGTGACCGGTGTTCCACACCAGAGGTCAGCTCCTCGTTGGTCAGATCCGACCACAAGCTCAGCACCCTAGACATCCACATCCCGCTCCCACCCCCCATTAGGAAAACAACCGTAAAAAAATTCTCCAAAGCCAACTTCACGTTTCTTAAGACAGAAGTGGCAGACTTCACGACACCCATGCAGATGGACAATAGAGGCAAGACTGCTGAATCCTACACAAATGCACTTTATAAGCACTTGCACGAGTGCATGGATCGTACTATCCCTAACAGAACCAAGATGCTATCCTCCAAAAAAAGGAAGCCAATCTGGTGGTCTTCTGCCATAAACAAACTCTACAACAGAAGAAAGAAACTGTTGCAAAAAAGAGTAAAATCCCACGATTGGGGGAACTCCCTGGTCAGCCTCATTAAGAAGCTGAGATCCCTCATAAAATCCTCCAAAGCTAGTTATGAAAACAAAATCGCCACTGATCCTAAAGACAACCACAAAGCATTCTATAGCTATGTCAAGAATCTCAATGGCAACACTCAGATCTGCTCTGAGTTACAGCACAATGACACTAAATATACAGAACCAACTGATATTGCCAACATCCTGGCAGATAGGTTCAGTGCTAACTTTACCCTCCCCTCACCCCCTAAAGGGCCCATCTTTATTCAGGAAGAATGTAAAGTTTCTGTAATCACGGCTGCACAGGTAAAAACCTCACTCTCCAAAGCCAAGAACACAGCATACATGGGACCTGACAACATCCCAGGCTGCCTTCTACATGAACCACAGAATGAACTGTCACCCCACCTAAGTACCATGTTCAATCATAGCCTCACCTCAGGCTTTGTGCCCATTGAATGGCGCACCACAACGGTTATCCCACTCCACAAAGAGGGGGGCCACAACAGACCCTGGGAAATACTGCCCCATTAGCCTGATGAGCCTGGTCTGCAAGGCCATGGAACGTATCATCATGGAACTCATAAACAAAGACATTGGAGATCTCCAAACTCTGGACCCCACACAGTTCGGGTTTGTAAAAGGCAGATCATGTCTCCTAAACCTGATAGACTTCTTTGAAGTAGTGACCAAAGCCATAGATGAGGGTAAGGTAGTTCACACAGCCTATCTAGATCTCACCAAGGCATTCTACACCATCCCCCACTCTGGAATTATAGATAAACTCACTAAACTAGGTATAAATCCCTATGTCACAAGATGGGTTGCCAACTGGCTTACTGACAGAACCCACATTGTGAAAGTAGCAGACTCCAAATCAGACTTCAGACCAGTGACAAGTAGAGTACCACAGGGTTCAGTCCTGGGTCCTCTCCTGTTTGGTATCTACTTCTCTGAAATTCAGGCTAACACAGAAGGTCTTTGGCTAACTAAATTTGCAGATGACTGCAAACTAGGAGCCATAATCAAAACTCCTAACGATGTGGACATCCTACAAAAGGGCCTCACTGAGACGGTTGCCTAGTGTCAAAGCCATGGTCTCAAGCTCAATGCCAAAAAGTGCATTGTCATCCCCTTTGGTAAAAACTCTGTACCCATGAACTACCACATAGGCGGTAGTCTACCTAACACCGAAAGTGTGATAAGAGACCTTGGGACACAGATGGGCAGTAGTCTCTCCTTTGATAATCACATCGCCACAGTGGTCAGGAAATCCTTGTACGTGGCACACCTCATCACAAAAGGTTTCTCATCCAGAAAAAAAGAGATCATTGTTCCCCTCTACTCATCAGTCATTAGACCCATTATAGAGTACAACGCCCCTTTTGGTATGTACCTCACAAGACATCTACAACAACTAGAAAGGCCTCAAAAATACCTCACAAAGAGGATTACTGGCCTCAAACAGATGCCTTACACAGACCGTCTCAAAAAACTCCAGCTTTACTCCGTCGCATATCGCCTACTCAGAGGCGATCTCTGCCTAACATACAAAGTTATGTCAAACCCAGAGCTGTTGGACATGCTCCACTTAAAGAAATCCCAATCCCTCCAAGCTACATGCTCTAGGGACCTAAACCTTGTCACCTCAGTAAACAGAACATGCTGGTGGGATAGATTCCTGTCCCAGAGACTTTCCATACTCTGGAACAGATTACCTATCTATGTCAAACAGAGCTTCTCATTAGCAATCTTCAAGAAAAATCTTGATGATTGGATGGGTAATAGGAAATTCACCCGGGAATCAGTTCTGTGGTTCTGCTTGACAGGGGCACAGGAAAATAATTTTCTTGGGTGGCAAAAGCCAGGGTACCTTTTTGATTAGGCTTGTATAGGCCCTAGGGACAATAGCCTAGTACCTACCTATGAACTTATGAACCTATGTCTGTAAGTTTGGTGGACATTTGATTGCTTATTAACTGTAGATGTGCTGGTTTCCTTTGCTGTGTTCAGTTGTGGCCTCATATGTGTAAGTTTGACGGACATTCAGGTGATTATTAACTGTAGATGCTTATATGTGCAAGTTTTGTGGACATTCAGTTGCTTATTAACTGCAGATATGCTGGTTTCCTTTCCAGTTTTCAGTTGTAGCCACGTGTGTAAGTTTGGTGGACATTCAATTGCTTATTAACTGTAGATGTGCTGGTTTCCTTCTCTGCATTCAGTTGTTCCCACATATGTGTAAGTTTGGTGAACATTCAGTTGCTTATTAACTGTAGATGTGTTGGTTTCCTTCCCTGTGTTCAGTTGTGGCCACATGTGTGTAAGTTTGGTGGACATTTAGTTGCTTATTAACTATAAATGTGCTTGTTTCTTTACCTGTGTTCAGTTGTGGCCATGTGTGTAAGTTTGGTGGACATTCAATTGCTTTTTAACTGCAGATGTGCTGGTTTCCATTCCTTTTTTCAGTTGTAGCCACATGTGTGTAAGTTTGGTGGACATTTAATTGCTTTTTTACTGTAGATGTGCTTGTTTCTTTCCCTGTGTCCAGTTGTGACCACATATGTGTAAGTCTGGTGGAAATTCAGTTGCTTATTAACTGTATATGTGCTGGTTTCCTTCCCTGTGTTCAGTTGCGGCCACATGTGTGTATGTTTGGTGGACATTCAGTTGCTTATTAACTGTAGATGTGCTGGTTTCCTTTCCTGTGTTCAGTTGTGGCCTCATATGTGTAAGTTTGGTGGATATTCAGTTGCTTGTTAACTGCAGATGTGCTGGTTTCTTTCCCTGTGTTCAGTTGTGGCCACATGTGTGTGAGTTTGGAGAAGTACTACAACTGTGTTCACTTACTACTGCTCTTTCTGAAGCTGTGGCATTTTATACTGGTTATATGCTGAATCGTCTTGATAAACATACCTGTTACAAAACATATTTTAAGCCAATCGTAAAGGTGCATAATCAAATAAGTGAGAAAGAAAGAATTTTATGACATTTTCTTTAAAGAGAACTTGAATTTAATTTTAATGTATTCGTTTCTTGCCAGAGGAGGTGAACTGATTTACTTCAGTCCCTTTTTAGTCATTACTTGGGCTAAAACAGCAAGGGTAAATCTAGTACACAAGAACAGCTTAATCCAATCATTCTACCAGCACATTTTGGGGAGGTGGAAGGAAAATGAACTCCACACAACACAACAAAACACACACACACACACACACACACACACACACACACACACACACACACACACACACACACACACACACACACACACACACACACACCAATAAATATGCTTCCCAATCATTCTTAGGACTTTATACCACCTAGGTCACTTCCCATAACTATTGAAAACAGATGTCAGAGTTCACCCCCACACTCTGTAACTAAAATGCTACGATTTTAAATACTAAGCAGTCATATCAAACATACACTATGAAGCCAGGAAACCTACAAGGCCAAAATGTAAGACTGTAGTGAAAGATGATTCCATGATACCTGGATAATAGTACAAAAATGTGCAGTCTGTGTAATGTGTAATGCATAGTATACATTGTACTGTCATTCTGCTATGTTTCATTACTGTTTTTAAGTAAATATTTTAAATCTTTTTTCCACACTAAAGACAAAACAGACACACACCTCTCTGCAGATACACCAAAACCATGTGACTGCTTTCTCAGTTTTCATCCTGTACTTCTGTGTATTATACACATTATAATTTTTTAGTACTATATATTTGTTTATATTTTTGTGACTACCATCTGTGTCTTACAGATGAATATCTCATCGATCCCTCTATAGTCAGACTGACCACCTTTATCTGATTGGTTGCACTTAAATATCCTTTTGCAATTTATTTGACCTTGGACTACATTCAGTAATTTACCAGTAGATGTTGTTTATTAGATGGAAGGTATAAAATACAGCATCTGCCTGCGGGTTTGCATTCCTTTCCTGCATAATGCAATTTAATCAGCCTTTTGGCAAACTTCTGTGCATAATTCCACACGCTTTTTTTCCTTTCACTTCATTATTTGTTATCTCTGTTGAATTACTTCAGGTTTATGGTACAATCAATCAAGTCAAAGCTTCGAGACCTGAAATGACTTGAGGCCTGTAATGTCCAACGCCTGCGGTTGATGGCTGAATGTGGCACACTGTGGTGAGCTGCGAAACATGACCTTCCACTCACTCATTAAGCAGCTAGTTTGGGTTACCAACAAAGTCACCAGTAGGTGTAAACAACAATAGGTAACTCCAGACAATAAACAAAAAATAAATTGGGAAATAAAAGGCCACTGTAATGAAATGCACAGGGGAGAAGATAATGCAAAATCACACAAATGGCAGCATTAACATATGTAGGAAAATATAATTAGTAAGTTCAACTCCTTTTTGTTATCCGCTCTGTCCTCTTATAGAACTGCCATAATTATCCAGACCCATTAAACATAGTCTGTTTGTACTTTAGAAGCTGGTGTATACCTTTAACATTGCAATTCATTTAGACGGAGTACACTATCTGTTATATAATTCTGGCAGAAGGAGATATATTATAATATGAGTATTCAGATCAGAAGTTTGATACCATGGTATCTCCCTGATATAGGCAGCTTACTCTGGGTGCAATTTCTTGTTTTATTTAAGCAATGCATATTAACATAATAAAAATACGATAAGTAGTGCAATAGTCCCATTTAATTGAAATATGTCTATCTTCTTTTATTCAGATGTCATTATAATTACATTTAGGCATCATGATTTTCAGGGAAAATGCTAGGCAAGCCATATAACATAACAACTGATTATGGTTTGTTGATAGGTAATACTAGGCTAGCTGTCCTTGCATATCATTTTAAGCCTATTCAGTTTCCCTCAGAGATGAGAATCAAACCTTGCACCCTGTGTCTGTGAGGTAAATAACCATTATGCTAACCACCACAAACACACAGAGCTCTGTCCTTTTTCCATATTGTTTTAATTTCTGTACTAATAGTACTATTCAAAATCTCAGTTGATTATCTATTACAATTTTGTTCTGTCATCAGTATTATCTAGGCAAAGTTTCAACCAGATTTAAAAAAAGACATTCAAAGCTTCAACTGGATGAAAAGAACATTACAGAATGTTGTTTTGTTTTTTTGCAGGGAGATGTAGGGTACTGAGCACCCCACTCATATATAAGTACTAACTCTATAGTCAAACAACATGTAGAAAACAAGTCCAGAAACTGCACAGATAGAAAACACCCCTGCAGTAATTCTGTCTGGTGAGCAGTGATTACATATATGTCTGCATATTGGGGGGAAAGAAATCAATGAGTCTGAACTTGCCCACTTTACATTCATTCAAAGATAAGATAACATCTGCTTTGCTATCTGGAATGCCAAAAGAATGAATGGAATAAAATAAAACACAAAGATACTGGAACACAGATGCAATGTAATACCTTCTATTGGGCTGGTAAGAGCTCTTTGCTGTGAGTTATTAATGCCAACCCAAAAGTTCAAAGAATTGCAAAAGCTACTATGGTCCAGTTAAAAGTATTGTATCATGTCTGTGTTCCAATTTCTTTGTGTTTTCTGTTAGTGGGACATTTCTTTATTTTTTTCTGGAATAAAAGAATGGAGACAAATAAGAAGAATGAATAGAAGAAGGGAAACAAAAGAAAAAGAGAAAGATAATGTAATTATTGTTAAAAAGATAATTTAATCTTTAAAATGACGTGCTTAATGTTTGGCTCAGAGGTCCAAAGAAACACGACCTGCATAAAGTGTGCCATATAAAACCAGAAGAGAATTTACGTGCTGTCATGAAATGCTAGATCTCTATTACAATCAGAATAAGATATTCTGGACAAGTAACAGATGACTGTTTTGGGGCAAGGAACATTTAATCTCATTTAAAATGGGCAATTAACTCTGACCAATCAGATTTCTAATCGCTTCTGCATCAAGTCTATTCTACTACATAGTAGAAATGAAGTGCATGCCACCTAGACCTTACAGTCACATATACCTTATATACCTTCTAACTTATAGACTTCAAAGTCCAGCACAAACTGGCACCATCTTGAAAAGTAATTTAGCAGGGAAATACTACGAAGCACAAATATATTGTAAGAAAAATGTAAATCAGTCAGCGACATCATGAAACATCAGAAACACATACCCCAAACTTGAATAAATTACTAAATCTGAATAAAAAAATAGTTATGATTGCCACATATCATTTTTTTCAGACTACCAAAAATTTGTACACTAGAAAATACTGGAGAAACTGCCAGAGTTTATTACAGTTCCAACTTGGTCTTCCTTTTTTAAAGAAAAGTCTCACTAATGCAATATTGTCAGGTCTGAGACTAAAAAAGAAGATGTTCTGCCTCCCCTGATGTGCTTATTTATATGGCCAAGATGCTGAGGAGACAAGCAGGATTCTTAAGTTCTGCTGTTTTTGACATATTTCTGACAGGAAATTTTATTTCTAGGTTATCTTTTTTATTTATAAAAAGTTAATAATTTAAATTATTCACTTTGATAACATAAAAATCATTTAATTATTCCTGTATTTTCCTGTCACACTATTACTTGAAAGATCTATTCACATACAAACAAAATGAGTCACAACAAAACTAACTCTCATGACACTTCATTAAAGAAGGAGACTCAAATGGTCTTAACTAACATCCAGGAGCTATCTTTAAAAATTAATAAAATAGAGAGCAAGATAGAAAACTTCATGGACAGATGCACAAAACAGATGGAATTGTTCCAAGAGTCTCTTAATCAGCAGAAAGTACAAATATCAGGAATAGAAGGAGCTTTAAATGATATGGAAAAAAGACTGTTGGAAGATGAAAATAATACTGAATTTTTGTTAAAGCAGAATACACTTCTGTTAAACTGGATGATCTGGAGAACAAATCCTGAAGAAATAATATCTGTATTTTTGGACTCCCTTAGAAAATTGAAGGAAATAACATAATAAACCTTTTAATCTCCTGGCTCCCTAACATACTTGATTTGAATGAAGCAATGTCATATGGAATTGAGAGAGAACATAAATCTCTCACAGTGTCTCCTTCTGATATAAAGCCTACTCCGAGATCTGTTATTGTAAGAATTTTTTTCATCACTTGAGAAGGAATTGATTCTCAAAACAGCATGGTCAAAATCTCCCATCAAACTAGAAGGAAAAATATAAGATTTAACAATGATTATTCACCTACAGTAATCTCAAAAAGAAAAGACTTCTTATCTATCATCAATGAACTCAAGAAAAAGCAGACTAAAGTTCGCTTGCTTTTCCCTGCTAGACTAAAAATATTTTTTTTCTGATAATACAAGAATCTTGTTAGACTATATTTTCTCTCCTAAAAGTAAAAAAATAATAGAGCAACCTAAAGAAATGGATTTGAGTAATAGTTCCCTGAAAAGACTGGTTGAGAGAAATGGCTGGAACACGGGTCTATATTAGATCATCGAAACAGCAGAATTTTGAATGATCTAATATCGAACCCAATATCACGAACGCTGAAAACAGCAAAGCTGCACAAAACTGAATTCTTTCCTAGGAAAAGAATTTGGTTGGCCATTGTGGCTTCGCTGTTTTCAGCGATGCAGTAGAAAGTTACGGATTGGGTTAAGGTAAGTGTGTGATTGTGCGGACGTTCGGGTTAGGGTGCAGGTTGGTTGAGTTAGGGTTAGGGCGCAGGTCAGGTAAGTGTGCGATTGTGACAGAATTTGGGGTTAGGGGCGGGTTAAGTGAGTTAGGGTTAGGGCACGGGTGAGGTGAGTGTGCGATAGTGAGAATTTGGGGTTAGGGGCGGGTTAAGTGAGTTAGGGTTAGGGCGCGGGTGAGGTGAGTGTGAGATAGTGACAGACCTTAGGGTTAGGGTCTGGGTTAAGGTAAGTGGATAGATAGTAGTGTATGTACAGTGTAGTGTAGGGTTAGATGTAACTTTTAAATGTATGTGTGTGGATTGCTGCTTTTTAGTGTGCTTCTGGTTTGTGTGTTTCTCGGAACAGCAAATTTTTTCCCTGGGAAAAAATTCGCTGTTTTGAGGTTTCGATATTGTTAGGGTTTGGGTTTTGCAGTTCGACGTTACAGCATTCGATAATGAGACATTTTGATGATCTGATATAGACCCTTGGAAAACACATAAAAAAAAGAAATTAAAGGAGAAGTGACTACTTAACTAATTAAATTATTGTTATGATTCTGCAGATTACATTTTTGTTATATTTAACTAGCATTTTTCATTTTATTACTTCAATATAAACTTCCCTAACTTAAAAAAAGAATTTATAATTCTACAACTTTGAGGTAACTTTACAGTCAATGCAGTCATTGTAAACAGTGTAATTGTATTTTGATTGGTGAAGTTTATAACATCAAGGGGCAGACATAAAGTTTTTGGACATTTTAACTGTGATACTAGTTAGGTGGTCTATGCAGCATGTTGTATTTCTTGCCCAGCTTTTTATATAGGTAAAATTATTAGAAAATTGAGAGAGAGAGAATTTATGAGCATGACCTAGATATTAAGAAGGCAAGAAACACTAATGTATTGTAGAGGCACATCTGAGATAACTTGAACCACAAATTTAAATTTCTGGTAATTAAACATATTAAGAAAGATCTGGGGGGTTATATTATTGAAGAGCATTTAATGTTAAAAGAACTTGTATGGCAATTAAGATTAAATGCTATGGTAACCCCTGGGTTGAATGAGGCCTGTTGTATTGCTCCATTACTAAAATGTTAAAGTTTACATGTTTAAGAGTTTAATGTTATCATTTTATTAATAGTTATTGTACTAAGTTGTTACATAATTATGTGTGCTTTTAGTAAGCAGTTGACTTTTATAAATTATTCATTCATTAGTTTTTAGTTGAGTCATGTGACACCAGAACAGTAATTAAGCTGATTGACTGATTAAATGATAGTTCTGAAGAAGCCCCACAGGGGATGCAAGTGCTTGACACTGCTAGTTTATGTAATAAAGTTTGACTCATGGAAAGAGGAATTTGCTGTGTTTTTCCAATATACATTTTGGTTCCTTACATGAGTTTCTTCTTGGAATCATACATTTGTGCTTTCAATATAGAATTAGTATAAACGTCACTGTTATGTAGTTTTGGTCAGATTAACTTACATAGCTTTTATATAAAATCTATTAAAGAAATTTAAACTTATTTGGTCAATATCATTTTAAAACCTTCTAGATCCAAAATATTTATTCACTGTTACATTTTAATGCAATAATATACAATAAACTCATAGCCTGTTTCTCTCTTTCTTCCTTAGTATCCCACTATATTCCAGCTCGTTCACTTTGTAGCTCTAACCAGAACCTTCTAGCTATATATAAACCAAACAAAACTATTGGCAAACTCCTCTACAAAGCTCAGTGTCCCAAGCTTGGAATAGGCTTCCTCCTCACATCTGTAGCATCAATTGTACCTGATTCTTTAAATCTGAAGTCAAAAACTACCTCCTGAACTCAAGAATCTGCCCTTGCCATAACCTCCTTAATTTTCATTTCCACTCCATTTCTCTTCCACCTCTATTCTACTTTTTCAGAATATTTTATTCATACTATCTCCTTTCTAACATATGCAAAATACACTATTCTTATCCTTGAAAATCTACCCTCTGTACATAGCAAATTTTACCCTATCTGCTGAAAATTTATTTTGCTACCTGGTAAAATATATACTTTTATTGACCCAACTTCCTCACAATTTCATTACCATGTAAAAGATATGCTTATGCAGACTCTGCTTTTTCACATAGAGCAATTTATTCTTAAAAGTTGTTAACTGTTAGTTTTGTTTGTTCCTCCACTTGATGTATAATTTATGTACTAGTGTTTCAACACTACATGTCAACATTTTGTATTCTTTGTTTTTATACTTTCTTGTAAATAACTCCCTTATCATGTAATCAATATATAGCTTGTGCACTGTGTGTTTCAACACTGCATGTCAACTTTGTATTCTTTGTTTATTTACTGTTTTGCAAATAATTCATTATTCTGTAAACTGGAGCTTTTCTCCTCAGGTCTCCACTGAAAAAAGGCCTGTTGGCTCAACTTGACTAACCCAGTTAACAAATGTCAAATGTCAAATAAATAATAGATAAAGTGTGTTGTACTTTATCATTAAATAGAATCCTTAAGAAATATGACATTATATGTATAAATAGTTTCACATGGACACACATTGTAGAGCTTTGTAACAAACATTGGTCATAACTTGTTTAATTCATACAGATCTAAATTAATATGAGAGTCAAGTCAATTTATTTATAACATTCATAAAACATTTTTCCTTATTTTATTTAGTATAAAGATATATATATATATATATATATATATATATATATATATATATATATATATATATATATGGATCTAGGATGTTTGCTCGAGTGAGCAAATGTCCGAATCCATAATAACTGAACACATTTTAATGAAAGCGCTTTTATCAGAAAAACGCTTTCGTTAAAGTGTGTTACAAAAAAATAAAATAAAACACTACATTTGCATTTTAGCAGGGGGGCTTTGAGACCACACTACAGTGGGGAAAAGGGAAATTTTCTTTACCCGCACCGTAGTACAGCCTCGGCAACAGTAGTACAGCCTTTGGTGAAAAGCACTTTTGCATAAGTATGCCCAGCCATTTGGGTTTTGGTTGTTTTCTCACTCGAGCAAACATCCAAGATATATATATATATATATATATATATATATATATATATATATATATATATATGGTGGAGATGAACTAATTCTGCTTCTTTTTTTGGATAGGATGACTTGGATAGAATTGCTATGTAAGTCTGGAGCTATATACTCCACGTGGGGTAGGATAGTTAGAAATTCACTATGTTGTAATTTTTGAGATACTTATTCTTCTTTTGGTGTCTATACACAAATGCTTCTTACATATTACAATTATTTCAAAATCCAGTATACTTTTTAGAAATTACATATATAGTGGTTTATATATGATAATATATTATAAGTTACAAAAATTCTTACATATAATAATAATTAGGTTATTATAGATGATGAGTTTAAAGTGTTTATCAATTAATATTAATGGTTTAAACAATGGTTGCAGAAGAAGTAGTTTCTATATGTATTTTAAACTATCCTCACCTCAGATTATATTCATCCAAGAAAGACATATATTAACAAAAGATATAGACAAACTTAATAATAAGCAATATACAGTAATAGTTCCGAATTTAATCAAAAAAGAAGAGGAGTAGCTATTCTGTGGAAAAACCTCTTTGCCTATACCACATATTTTAAGCACCTATAATGATGATAAAGGTATGTTTTGTTTACCTAATATATTAATCAATAGAAAAATATATTCCTTAGTAAATTTATATGGGATTCCTGGTCTGGGTGTCAAAATAGCCAAAATTCAGCTAGATTAGGTTCTTCAATATTCAAATGGTGTTTTCATTATAGCCAGAGACTTTAATTGTATTCTACATGAAAAAGATTCTAATACTAAGGGGAAGTATAAAATACCCACCACTGCTAAAGCATTAATACATTTTGCCAATATACTTAATATTAAAGATACTAATTAATTTTTAGTTAAAGATGCACTTTGTTTTACTCATTTTACAAATAGACATGTCTCACAATCAAGAATTGATAGAGTTTTTATTTCAAATGTGTCAGGTACTTATTTAGACAAAGTTAAAATAATTTCCTGCCCAATTTCAGATCATAACACCATAACATTTGACTTTTTTTGAACTATAACAATAACAGTCATATTAAAAGAATTCCGGCATATATTACACATTTGAAAAAATTTAGGGAATTTTTCAACAAAAAGATGCAAATTTATTTAGAATTTAATAATACAAAGGATATATCAGAAGCTTATATATGGGATGTTCTCAAATCCTATTTATATGGAAAAATTATAAATTGATAGTCACTAAAAAAGAAACAATAGGATAAGTATTTAAAAGATTTACAAGAAAAATGATGAAACTAGAACAACAAATTAATAATAGTATCTCATTAAAAAAATAAATGAATTACAAAATAAATATTTAGAAATTCTAAATCATAAAATTAAAATAAACATGGAAAAGATTAACAAATTACTCAATAAACCCAAAATCTTTACGTAAAATTGTTTCTAGAACAAAAAATGATGATCAAATCAAATCACATTAAAGAATTATACATTCAGAATAAAAAAGTCACTGCAATGGAAGATATACTTAAAGAATTCAGAAGACATTTAATTAAAATTAATCAAATTAATCCAGTAATGGATTAGCAAGAAGAAATACAATTATTAATTAGCAAGTACACCAAACACAAATTAACAGATCAGCATTTGAAAATAATTGAAAAGCCTATATCAATGCTTGAACTTACAAATCAAACAAATAAGTTAAAATCTAATAAAGCACCAGGTAATGATGGGATAATTTTGGAACTTTATAAGTTAATGTCCAAAAATGCACTAAATATTTTACTTCATACTTTTTAAATAGCTAAAAATGTAATGATAGTCCCTCCTTCATGGAAATATATAATTATTTCCCCAATTTTAAAATCTGATAAGGACCCAACTGAATGTACATCTTACAGACCTATTTTATTACTAAATGTTGATTATAGATTATTTATGTCTATTATAGAAAGTGGAATTCAACAATTTCTTCCATATCTAATTAATAATGACCAAACTGGATTTATAAAATGTAGGAATACGTATGATAATATCAAAATAATTTTAACTGTATTTGACTAGACTGATAATATAAAGGATTATTTGACATTAGTGGGCTTAGATGTTAATAGTTCATTTGATACAGTTAATTGGGACTATCTTGTGTTAGTATTGCACGGTTGTAACTTTTCTGCAGATTTTCAACAACTTATAAAAAATGTATATGATGAATCGTTTGCTTATATAAAAATAAGTCCTTATGTCTCACAATCAGTTCTCATCACTAAGGGTATGAAACAAGGTTGCCCCCTATCACCACCACTATTCACTTTAGTTATGGAACCCTTTGTAATCTACATAAGAGCATATTCAGGAATTAAAGGTGTACAACTTGGACATAATCTAAATTCAAAAATACTTTTGTTTGCAGATCATGTTTTATTGACATTAACAAATAACAACTCATCTCTTAATTCCCTTTTAAGGCTATAAGTAAATTCTGATCTAAATTGGATCTTGCATTTAATGAAGATAAAACTAAAATTTTATGTATAAACTCTAATATTACTAATATGGCAAAAAAAATATTCTAAATATCTAGTTAATGATAACATAAAATATTTAGGAATAATATTAACTAAGAACATTAAAGGTATAATTAATATAAATTATAGTGATAGTTTAGATAAAAGTAAAACTCTTACTAATAAATGGGATAAATCTTATTTAAAATAGAAAAAAAACCCTTTAATTATAAAAACGATAATATTGCCAAAAATACTATATATAATACAACCTTTAGCCCTGCCCATTCTTAAAAAACACACAGGAGCTTTCAGTACCCTAATACTTAAATTTATTTGGCATCCCAATAGACCTAGGTTAGCAATAAAACATTACCAAAGAAGTTGGACCAATGGAGAAATAAGTTTACCAGATATAGAACTATATTCTGCTTCAGCCATTATAAAAGCAATTATTTCTTGGAAAAAAATATTCTGCTAAGTGGAAAGATATACAAGAAAGTATCCTTATAAAATAATCACCTAATTAATAATCACTATAATAAAATTAATAACAATAGTTTTCTTTAGTTATTAAAAGATTATATATTGGGATATCAAAATATATTAATAAATTCAATCTACATTACTATGATAATCTCCAGCTTTAGAAATCTTCTTTATAGAGAGCCTGAATATAAAGCCTGTATATTCTTAACATTTCCTATAACATATGTACAAAACAATATTAACTCATTTAATACACTTACAATTAACATTTTTAAAGGAAAAAAGTTAATATCCTGGTTTCAATTAATGGACAAAGAAAAAAAAACTAATTCCTAGATTTTATATTAAGTAAATTTAATTTAAATAGTGAAATGTGGTTGGATATTCAAAATTGTAGATATGCTATAGAAAAGAGGATAACTTTGATGCAAGCATCAATAAAAAAGGAGATTCCAAAATTTATAGAACTTTTGATTTTATTGATTCATCAAAACTTTGCAGAGAAAGGATGTTTATCCAAGATATATAAAGTGATAAAAATTAAGTCAGAACTTTGTAAAGATAATTATTAGGACTACTTTATAACTATTTACAATCATTACCCAAGTGAAAGTGAGAAGAAATGATGGTTACATATTCTGCACAAACCACTATGTCATTAAGGTGGACATTTTTTTCATGGAAATTTATGCACAATGCTTTTATTACACCTCATAAAATAGAACTGATGTCTAAAAATAAAGTTGGTTGTTGGAGATGTGGGTTAAATGTTACAGCTGATTGGCAACATATGATTTGTGAATGCAGTATAATTAAACCATGTTGGAATGATGTCAATTTTTTACAGGCATTATTCAATGATAATTTCATATTAAACAAATCACTAATCTTGTTTAACACCCTAATTCCTGCATGTGTTAAGAAAATTGATTATTCTCTTCTTTGGACCCTTTTAACAATTGTGAGGAAATTGATATAAAAATGGAAAAGCACTTCTACTCCAACAATGAAAGAATTTTCTAACATTGCAAGAGAAGTCTGTCAATTAGAGATTTTATCAATTAAAGAAAGAACCACTAGAATGACCTCTTTTTTAAATTCATGGAGGAAACTCAAGAAATTCTTGAACAAATGGACATTAATATAAATTTGTTAAATACTTGAAGTGGTATCTTACTTATATAAGTAGACACCTTGTAAATAGTTGATTTTGTCTTTTTGTTGTTTATTAATAATTAATAACGTTTATGTATCAATGCAACTTCTATATACACACTATGATACCTTTTGTTGTTTATTTATAATTCTCAGTAAAAGTAATTAAAAAAGAGAAGATAGGTTTGATTAAGCGAAGTTCAAGGTGTGTGGCTTTGATCCAGTTTTTGCCACAGTGAAAGATGGAAAATCTAACCATATTACCAAAATAAAACAAAACAGCAATCATGATTCTGACACAAATTAAACACACACATTAATAAAAGCAAGGAAAACTCAAATGTAAGTATATCACTTGATGAGGAACTGTAAATGGCATGAAAGTGAAGGAGTAAACTTCACAAATGGGAAATAAAATGGAAGTGATTAAGGTATAGATACAGAAAAGATCATCTAATTCCCATAGCTAACCTAGGAAAGTCTAATTAAACATACATACACAGAAACACAATGGAAAGCATCTGTTGTGATAAATCTGAAAATGCAGTATATGAAAGTAAAACACCATATAAATACAAATGCTATTAAAAGAGAAATAAAACATACATAAAATAACAATAGAAATCCAATTATATAAAGCAACAGTCACACAATTAGCTAAGTCAACTTAAAAATGATAGGAGCTGGAGGAATACATTGTGATAATGGCTAATGCCTGCTGTAATTTCTTGTACTCAAATATTTCAAATTATCGTTGAATCATACCTATAATTTGATTATTTTGTCTTATAAGGATTGTTGTACATCTATATATAACCAGTTGAATCTGTACATAACCAAATGTCTTATCTGCTGCTCTGGACTTATTGCATTTATGGCTAAGTGCTCTGTCTGTAGCATATGCGATCCATATTGTTATATTTGTTGTTGTATATTGTGCTTGGCAGCAAATTGATGCATGTAATGCTCTATGACCTCAGGTCTTGGCTAAAAAGGCTCAACAAACCAGCTCACCCAGCTAGTAAACAAATAGCAATAAATAAATACATACTGCTTACATTTTTAAGTTAATAAACATTACATAACACATTTAAATTAACTGAGGAAAAAACTGTAATAATAAACGTAATATATTATATATAATAAATACATATAAAAACATAGTCAAATAAGTCAGTTCTGTAGAGAGAAGGAGCTCTGACTGTTAGTCAGGTAGCTTTGGCCTGACTAGTAGACCCAGTCCTTGAAGAATAGATTGGATGGTAGGGGGAAAAAAGAAAGCAATGCTTGCGCTCTCACCTATCTTGAAGGAGGGAGGGATCCTTTGCTTAGATTGTAGCCCAAGTAGAAACTGAACGACTCTAGTTTTGAACAAAAGGAAAGAACACATTGGCAGACTGCAGACAAAGTCCATATTGGATATGGGGTGGGACTGTGGGTAGGGCATAATCAAAATAACCTCCCACTGCTGTCACATTTATGCAATAAAGGGTCAGTCTGATTTTCTCTTTGTCCAGTTATCTAAGTTGTTTCCACAAAGTGGGGCCTTGGCTGGCAAGGACAAATATTCTGGGCAGAAAGATTACACAAAATGTGAAATAGGACCAGCAAACATCTGAAGAGAAATTGATAAACAACATGAGGAACTATACAAAGACTTTTTTTAAAATACATTTTAAAGGGCTGTTGAGCCCCATTTTATTGCTGTCTTGAAAACAGAGGCCAATAAATTAAATGACAACAGTGATACTGCTAAGATCTTCTTTGATCATTTTGTTAAAGTTTATGGTAATAACAGTAGCCTGCTGAATGACACTTTTGGAGCCACCTATACTGATCCAGAATATATTACAAACCTACTGGCAGATAAATTCAGATCTAACTTTACCCTTCTCTTCCCCTCAGCCTCCCCTCAGGAAATGCTATCAAATATACACTTCCCCTACTACCACTAGGGAACAGGTTCTCAATGATCTCTTTAAGGCCAAGAACACTGCATTAATGGGCCCAGGCAATACCCCAAGATGCATTCTAAATAGTATGAAACATGACCTATCAGGCCATCTGGAATTGCTATTTAACTGTAGCCTCCAAACAGGCTTTGTGCCTCACAAATGGAGAACTGTCATTCCTCTGCACAGAAGTGGGCCATTTACAGACCCTGGAAACTACAGATCCATAAGTCTCACTAGTCTCATATGCAAAGACATGGAAAGAATTATGATGGAAATGATCAGTAATGACATAAGAAACCTCCATACCCTGTACCCAACCCAGTTTAGTTTTTGTCAAGGGGGAGGTCATGCCCACTCAACCTGGTGAACTTTTTTGAGAAGGTCACCAAAGTAATGGATGAGTGCAGAATGGTTCACACTGTCTATCTTGATCTGTCCAAAAGGCATTTGATACAATACTCAACTTGAGCATTGTTGACAAACTCAAGAGGTTAGATATAAAAACGTATGTCACCTGGTAGATAGCCAGCTGTCTCACATACAGGACTCAGGAAGTTAGAATTGGGGAGTCCACCTGAACAAAGAGGACAGTCACAAGCAGAGTCCCTCAGGGATTGGTTTTGGGACTGCTCCTTTTTGGTATTTACTTTACTTAAGTCATGAACAATATTAAGGGCCTCTTACTGACTAAAATTGCAGATGATTACAAATTAGGAACAGTCATATAATCACTCACAGACACAAATGTTCTCCTGGAAGGGCTGACACAGACAAATAACTTGTGTCAGAGCCATGGACTAAAACTAAATGCCAAGAAATGCATATTAATATTCATCAGAAAGTCATCCACCCCTGGTAGCTATCATATTGACAACACACACTAGCCTTTGACCATCACATGTCTACAGCAGTGAGGAAATCATTCTATGTTGTGCAACTTATAAACAAAGGTATGACATCTAGATCCAAGGAGGTCATTGTTCTACTGTATTCAGCATTCATCAGACCTATCATTGAGTACAATGCACCCCCCTTTGGTTTGTACCTAACCAGGCACATCCAACAACTGGAATGTCCATAAAGGTTCCTCACTAAATGAGTACAAGGTGTAACATGTCCTATGCAGACTGCCTCAAAGCCCTATCCCTGTATTCTGTCTTCTAAGGCTGTGGAGGCGGAGATCTATGCCTGGCATAAAAGCATTGCCAGACCCCACATTGATGGACTTCCTGCATATTCATAAAACAAACTGTACCTGTTCTAAAGACTTAAACCTTGCCTATGATATAAATAGGACCCATTGGAGAGAGAGGTATGCATCCCAGAAACTACCCCATTCTCTGGAACAGGTTTCCCATCCATATGAAGCAGAGTTCCTCCTTAAGCAAATTTGAGTGTAATTTAGACAATTGGATGGGGAACCGGAGATTTTGGCACCTATGTCTCTAAAGGACACAGGCAGCCTGTAAATGATTCATATCCCAGGCCCCTGCTTATAAATGTTTTATCTCCCAATGCCCTGTGTACACTTATCAAGGACACCAGAACTTGTCAGAGATTTTGGATGCATGGCTAGGCTTAAAAAGGCCCCTGTGGTCATTAGTCTAAGGTACACCTATGAACCTATGATAATAAGGTTAATTAGGAGGATATATGAGGACTGGAGGCAAAAATTAAAGTGGGAGTTTTACTCTGTGATAAGTTGTGTCTGAACAGAGGAACCAGGCAGGGGTGTCCTTTTTCCCTTTTGTTATTTGCATTATATTGAGTCATTGACAAAGAAAATAAGAGACTCAGAAATTCGAGGATATAACTGGTATGGTAATCAAGAAAAGTTTGCTTTATTTGCAGACAATATTATTTTCTACCTGATAAAACTAGAAAAAGACATCTCAGTGTTGTGGAACATTCTGAGGCAGTTTCAAGTCTTTTCGGTAAATAAAATTAATAAAGACAAAACAAAGGCTGTAGATATAAATGATGTAATCAGACATGAATTTGTTCAGCAGTACCCATATTTATGGGGACATGATAAAATAAAGGATTTAGAAGTATAGGTTAACTCTTTTACACCTAGCCTGAGTGAAATTTCTTACCTCGTGACACATGAAGAGTTCCTGCCTGTACAGCATTTGCATGAGATAAAATTCTGAGATTGCACTTTTTCATCATTTCAACCTAGATGTAAACAAATGTGCATATCTCAAAAAATGATAGCAGTCACAAAAAAGTTAAAATATGAAAGTTATTCAGCACACACTCCTCTTCATAATGGTAATATTAATATGTCAACCAGACATAAAAATAATAATTTTATATTGAACAAGTAATTAGATAATATATACATTTACTTACTATAATTATGCAAACAACATGAATATCTCTATAACAACAGCAGACAGACCCCAACTATCAATGAGACTTTTGTTTGGGCAGATGTGATCTTCATTTTGCTACAAACTAGTTTTGTTGATGCTAATCCATTTTTGAGATATTTGCATAATTATGAATGGAATGGATGTGTGCAAATTTAATAGACAAATACTTTTAAATATCTTCCATGCAGTGTTAGCTAGACACCAACTATCAGGGCAAAGCTTTTTCAGCTTTGTGTATACTTTCATTTAATACCATGGAGTACCTTGTAAACACTTGCTGGTTCAAGTTATTAATAGAGTTCTGAATGTATGACTTACATGCATAATATTTATATGAAAAAAAATTGCAATTTTTGTTGTACCTAGTACGCCATTGTTGTAAGGAGCCAGTCTTGACATCTCTGGTGACTTGGAATGTGAAATACTCAATCACAACCTGCCCAACTGCACAATGCCAAAGATATGCACAGAAATATCATAATCATGCTAATTATTTATTACTGAAAATTATAAGTATCTGCCAAATGTTGCTGCACAGACAGTTGGGGTATGTGACAACTTTTGCAACATTATGTAAGCTTTCATTTGATACCATGAAGCACCATGTAATCACCTTATGGTTCAAATTATTAATATAATTATTAACATATGTCATACATCTATAATATAAAAAAATAACTCGGCCGTTCCTGACCTCTCTTGGTGACTGGATTTGTGAAATAGTGAATCACAATCCATCCACGTTCACAAGGCTTGAGATATACAGAAATATTATAATGATGTTAATATGCATATTTCACTGCTGAACAATGGCAGTATACAAGCAGCTGGTATAAATGACTATTGCCCCCCACACCACCCCTAACTAAATATATGAAATCCGAGATTGCAGTACAGTGGGGAAAAGGGCAAACTCACTAGGATGGCCAAGCGATTTTTTTTCCCAGCAAAACAAAAAATCGCTGATGTGGCCATTCACTGAAATGGCAATTTGCTATTTATGGGTCGATGAAAAGGCGTTCGATGGAAAGCCTTTTCGACAACATAATATAGACCCATGCAAAACATGTTATTCTAACAACTTTCTAAGTTTATAGGAGCAATATTTAAATTCTGTTTCTATTTTTGGGCCTTTGTCCCCCCATTATTTCAGGCTTTGTCCAGATGTCTTGAACTGAGAGGTTGAGAGATATGTTCACTGCTGAACAATGGTAGTATGCAAACAGCTGGTATAAAGGACAACTTTTACAGCATAATGTAAGCTTTCATTTTATACAATGAAATAGCATGTAATCACCTTCTGGTTCAATTTATTAATATAATTATTAACATATGCCATGCATTCATAATATTTCCAGCCCCAAAATACAATTTTTGTGTTACCAAGTACCCATTCATCTGAGGAGCTGTTCATGGCTTCTCTAGTGACTGGACATGCAAAAGATTGAATCACAATCCATCCAGGTAGACAATGTCAGAGATATGTATAGAAATATGATAATTATGCTAGTATGCATATTTTATTATTGAACAAGTTGGAATATCTGCCTAATGGTAGTATGCAAACAGGTGGCATCAGTGATAATTTTTGCAGCATCTTCGTCTTCTTCTCTTTCGGCTGTTTCTGTTAGGCGTCGCCACAGGGGGATCATCTGTTTCCATTTCTTCCCATCCTCTGCATATTGCTCTGTCACACCAACTGCCTGCATGTCCTCTCTCACCACGTCCATAAACCTTATCTTAGGCCTTCCTCTTTTCCTCTTACCCGGCAGTTCCATCCTTAGAATCCTTTTCCCAATATACCCATCATCCCTCCTCAGCACATGTCCAAACCAACGCAATCTCACCTCTCTGACTTTGTCTCCAAACCATCCAACCTGAGCTGACCCTCTAATATACTGATTCCTAATCCTGTCCATCCTTGTCACACCCAGTGCAAATCTTAACATCTTTAACTCTGCCACTACCAGCTCTGACTCCTGCCTATTTGTCAATGCCACCGTCTTCAACCCATACAACATAACTGGTCTCACTACCCTCTTGTAGACCTTCCCTTTCACTCTTACTGGTACCCATCTGTCACAAATCACTCCTGACACTCTTCTCCACCCATTCCACCCTGCCTGTACTATTTTCTTCACCTCTCTTCCACAATCACCATTACTCTGAACTGTTGATCCTACATACTTAAACTCATCCACCTTCACCAACTATACTCCCTGCATCCTCACCATTCCTCTATCCTCCCTCTTATTCACACACACATATTCTGTCTTAGTTCTGCTGACCTTCATTCCTCTCCTCTCTAGAGCATATCTCCACCTCTCCAGAGTCTCCTCAACCTGATTCCTACTCTCACTACAGATCACAATGTCATCTGCAAACATCATAGTCCATGGGGCCTCCTGTCTGATCTCGTCTGTCAACCTGTCCATCACCATTGCAAATAAGAAAGGACTCAGAGCTGATCCTTGATGTAATCCCACCTCCACCTTAAAAGAATCTGTCACTCCCACTGCAGACTTCACCACTGTCACATTACCCTCGTACATATTCTGTACCACTCTTACATACTTCTTTGCCACTCCTGACTTCCTCATACAATACCACAACTCCTCTCTAGGCACCCTATCATATGCTTTCTACAAGTCCACAAAGACAAAATGCAACTTCTTCTGACCTTCCCTATATTTCTCCATCAACAGTCTCAGAGCAAACATTGCATCTGTAGTGCTTTTTCCCGGCACAAAACCATACTACTGATTGCTAATCATCACCTCCCTTCTTAACCTAGCTTCCACTTCTCTTTCCCATAACTTCAAGCTGTGATTGATCAGTTTTATCCCTCTGTAGTTACTACAACTCTGCACATCACCCTTATTCTTAAAAATAAGTAGTAAAACATTTTTTCTCCACTTCTCAGGCATCCTCTGACTTTCCAAGATTTCAGTAAACAATCTGGTTAAGAACTCCACTGCCATTTCTCCTAAGCACCTCCATGCTTCCACTGGTATGTCATCTGGGCCAACAGCCTTTCCATTCTTTATCCTCTTCATAGTTGTCCATACTTCCTCCATGTTAATCTGTTTCACTTCCTGATTCACTATCCCCACATCATCCAACCTTCTCTCTGTCTCATTCTCTTCATTCATCAGCCCCTCAAAGTACTCTTTCCATCTGCTCAACACACTCTCCTCACTTGTGAGTACATTTCCCTCACTATCCTTTATCACTCTTACCTGCTGCACATATTTCCCAGCTCGGTCCCTCTGTCTAGCCAATCAGTACAGGTCCTTTTCTCCCTCTTTAGTGTCCAACCTTTCATACAACTCTCCATATGCCTTATCCTTAGCGTTTGCTACCTCTCTCTTTGCCATGCTCTCTTTGCCATGCTCCTCATCTCCTTATACTTCTGTCTACTTTCTTCATCTCTCTGACAATCTCACTTCTTCTTCTCCAGCCTCTTCCTCTGTACACTCTCCTGTACTTCCTCATTCCACCACCAGGTCTCCTTGTCCTCCTTCCTCTGTCCAGCTGTCACACCAAGCACCTTTCTAGCTGTCTCCCTTACCATCTCTGCTGTAGTTACCCAGCTATTCGTTAACTCTTCACTGCCCCCAGTGCCTGTTTTAACTCTTCCCTGAACTCAACCTCACAATCACCCTTTTTCAACTTCCACCATTTGATCCTTGGCACTGCTCTCACACTTGTCCTCCTCTTCTTGATCACCGTCATCCTACAGACCACCATCCTATGCTGCCTAACTACACTTTCTCCTGTCACCACTTTATAGTCTCCAATCTCCTTCAGACTGGCCCTCCTACATAGGATATAATCCACCTGTGTGCATCTTCCTCCACTCTTGTACATCACCCTATGCTCCTCCCTATTCTTAAAATATGTATTCACCACAGCTATGTCCATCTTTTTTGCAAAATCCACTACCATGTGACCATCTGCATTTCTCTTCTTAACACCATACCTGCCCATCACTTCCTCATCCCCTCTGTTCCCTTCACCAACATGCCCATTGAAATCCACTCCAATCACCAGTCTCTCACCCTTGGGTACACTCACCACCACTTCATCCAACTCACTCCAAAATTTTTCTTTCTCATCCATCGCACATCCATCTTGCGGAGTGTATGCACTAACAACATTTATCATTACACCATCGATTTCCAGCTTCATAAACATCACTCTATCCTACACTATTTTCACCTCCAAAACACTCTTGGCATACTGTTCCTTCAGGATAATCCCTACCCCATTTCTCCTCACATTCACACCATGATAGAACAATTTGAACCCACCTCCTATACACCTGGCCTTACTCCCCTTCCATCTGGTCTCTTGCACACACAATATATCAACCTTTCTTCTCTCCATCATACCAGCCAGCTCTCTCCCTATACCAGTAATACTGCCAACATTTAAAGTTCCTACCCTCATTACTACACTCCTAACCATCCTCCTCTCTTTCTGCTTTCGGGCATGCCTCCCCCCTCTACTTCTCCTTCTCCTCCTTCAGCCAACAGTAGCCCAATTTCTGCCAGCACCCTGTTGGCTAACAGTACTGGTGGCAGTCGTTGTTAACCCGGGCCTCAACCGATCCAGTATGGAAATTTTTGCAGCATAATTTAAGGTTTCATTTGATACCATGAAGTACCATGTACTCATCTTCTGGTTCAGGTTATTAATATAATTATGGACATATGTCATACATTCATAATATTTCCAACCAAAAACTTCAACATTTTTGTGTTATCAAGTACTCCATTCATTTGAGAAGACTGGACACAGATGCCACACCCAGATACAGGACCTGAGCATGGATACAGGTGCCCTCCAGACAGCAAGACTTGAGCATGAGCATAGACCCCTCAGCCCAGACATTAGATCCTGAACCAGGACACAGATGCCCCCCTCCCCCCCCCCATCCAGACAGCAAGACTTGAGCCTGGGCACATACTTTTCTCCTTAGTTAGCAATGCAAAGTTCAGTAGTATTGACTGTGAGCTGTCCTTTGTAAACCCTCACATGTAGCAAGTATAGGCTTTAAGCATAGCTAAAAGGCATGTGGTCAGCACATCTACCCAATACAATCAAACAATTGGTGGACAGTGGTTACAATATATGGACATTTTTGACAATAGTACTCAAAGTTACTGAAAAATATAATGCAACAACACATTCAGCATAACCTTGCACTCTGGTAACAGTACAGATAACCTTACTACAAAGTCAAGTAAACAGACTGCAAGCCTAATGGAGTGACCAGAACTTTCCCTTTGCAAACTCTGACATACAGCATGAAAACATAGCTAAAAGGCCTGTGGTCAGCAACATACAAATGTTTAAAAATGTTTCTAAGTATTTTGCATCAGAATGGGTGCAGCAAAGAGCATTGCCACCTCATTACAAGAGCTTCTGCAGTTTCTCAGCTGGTGTGCCTTCTGTGCTCAGTTTACAAGTCCACCTTGTATCTGTGGGGATTTTCAACACATAACTAAATTAACAGATTAGCCTTTTATGGCCCTACAAGTATACAGAATGGGAAAGTGACTTCATATAACAACCGTTCACCCTCAGCTGTTCTCAGAACAACAGATAGATAAATATACAGATGAACAACTACAAAAACTGACAACTGCTACATTTATGACCTACAGTGAAGAAATATGACACTGAATATGTGGATTAACACTATCATCAAAGGGTTTTTTCATATTCAAGGTGTTTTTTTATTCTTTCACACATTATACTATCCAATATACATGGATGCACATCATGAACAACTTTGAGATTTCTTTCAACTGCTGCTAAAAAGTACACTTAACTAATTTATAATGAATTACTTTTTTGATATTAGTGTATTCAAAACATCACTACAGCTGCTCATGTGATTGTTTACAGAAAAAAGTAAGGCTAAATCTAACAATTCTATTCAAAATATGTACAAGTTGTGGCCCTAAGTCATAGCTCTCAACTGTCCAGATCTTCACAGAATGTCCAGGTTTTTAACTCATATTTTGGTCTATTTCTCATAAAATTGTACTTTTCTGGTAAATCACTGAGGACTGAGGTCAGAGAATAATGGCAGACATTTGATTTTCAGACTTCATATCTTTCAGAAAATTCATGCTAATGCAAAACCTGTTATTTTATCAACTTTCTAAGTTTTTAAGAGCAAAATTTAAAAAGTGTCCTTATTTTTCGGCCATTGTCACCCCATTATTTGTGGCTTTGTCCAAATTTCTTGTTCTAAGAGGTTGAGAGGTATACCCTAAGCCAATCATCCAGTAAGGTTTACTTAAGACTGAAACACAAGCAATGCCAATAAAATAAGTTTTTTTTTCTCAGTTTATGTATGTTGGACAGTTTTTGCAATCTTTAATGCTTCAATAACAAGATACCAAATCACAATGCCTGAAATGACATGCATTTCTCCAGTAGCTAAAAGGTTATATTGCCAAGGCAGAGAAATCATTCCTTTTGCACTACACTTGTTACATAATGAGAATTATTTTGATTCTTTGTGAGTTGTTTCTATCTTGGTTTGTTTATCTAATGTAGCAGAAATGGTCAGGTTATTTTTGCACAGATCAATACAGCATATTCCCTAGTGGCAGAAGGGCAAAATTTTATACTGACCACTGGTATGTCAAATAGCCATTTTAAGATCACTGCAATTTAGAGGAAAATAGTTTTCCTTTTGCCATTTCATTGACACAGAATAATTGCTTAACTCTGTTTTTTGATACAGCAGACATATTGCAGTTTACTGAGAAATATGCTTTTCCAAAATGTCATTTTGTAGTTATGTGATCAATAGCCCACTGCTGAGTGTTTACAGTTTATAATCAAGACATATCTATGGTCCATGAAGATTTAGGAAGCAACCTCTACAGGGACACATTGAAATAGTTTTTAAATATAGTACATTTATTTTGCATTACCTTGTCATTTCCGAAACAACATCTGACAGTAAAAAGTGCTCCAGTAGGCTGACCTCTCAAGATGGCCTGTATCATATTTTTAGTAAACTAGTCCATAATTTCATTTCAAATGCCCTAAGAACCTTCATACATTTGTTTAATGAAAAAGAAAAGCAGTCCATACAAAATGAATTGGTGCCTTAATTTCCGTTCCACTGGCCTACAAAACTTTCATAACTCAATATAAGTAAAATGCCAGTACAAGACTGACAGATGCCTCAAGTCATTGCCGTAATAGCCAATTGGTTGCTAAGATATCACATATGACAACAAGCGTCTCTCCGACTTGTACCTCCTTTTACTTTAAATGGAGAAATGAAAGTTGAAACTAAAATGAAGGCATTTATTTGTTTTTTTTTTATGCTCTGCTTTGCTAAATTATGGGACACAACACTTTTAGACAACAGCCTGCTGGAGTGCTTTTTAAAGAGCTGTGCAGCAGGTACCTATAAAACTCATATTCATTATGCAGTTACTTAAAATGGATTCTGTTATGGTAGCTAAGGATATTTGAGAAGAGAATACGTAAAACATAATACAAAAACTGAGAAACTGGATGCTTTTGTTTATGGATATGCATAGCAAGGTACATGCAGTGAAAATGATTTTAATCCCTTTAGTTTTATAAACAGGCCGGGCACATTTTTATCAACCAGAGGAGAAGTAGTGGACAGTAATTAATAAAGAGTTGAAGGGTTTTATCTTGGAGGGGAACAGGGCAAGGGGTCAATAGAACAAGTTGGTTTAGGATTACTGATTTGAAGGGATATTGTAGAGCTACACAGTTAAAGCAAATGCAAATAGCACAAGCAGAAAGCTAGGAGTCTAAACAAAAAACATGACTCCCTAGAAGCTCTCTTCACCCAGGGAATGCTGATGTCTGATGTAAAGCAAATGCATATAGCACAAGCAGAAAGCTAGGACTCTAAACAAAAAACATGACTCCCTAGAAGCTCTCTTCACCCAGGGAATGCTGATGTCTGATGTAAAGCAAATGCATATAGCACAAGCAGAAAGCTAGGAGTCTAAACAAAAAACATGACTCCCTAGAAGCTCTCTTCACCCAAGAGAATGCTGATGTCTGATGTAAGGCAAATGCATATAGCACAAGCAGAAAGCTAGGAGTCTAAACAAAATCATGACTCCCTAGAAGCTCTCTTCACCCTAGAGAATGCTGATGTCTGTGCAGTCACTAAGATATGGTTTAAAGCTGCAGAGAGCACACCAACAGTGCAAGGTTATAATGCTTTCCATAGATTTAAGAGAGCTACTTCACAGGCAGGGACTAAAGGTAGAGGTGTCTCTATTTACATCAGAAATAAATATAAATATACTTCAAGACTGGTCAGACAGGACAATGCACGTGAGCTGCTTCATGTTCAAATCACCATAGGTAAAATCCAATACCACCTCCTTACAAGCTATAGGTCCCCTCTATAACCCAAGAAACCCATACCATGTATTTACACTTATTGGAAACACTCACCATCCAACAAAATGCTATATTCATGGGTGACTTTAATTACCTCACTATTAAATGTGAATCCTATACAACATCAAATGTACATGCACAGAGATTCCTGGATTTTGTAAACACAAACTCCTTGGACCAGATAGTCAGTACACCAACCAGGGGTGCAACCATATTGTATATGGTCCTCATTAATATGGGAGAGTGCTGCATACTCCCTACTGTAGTGCCTTCCTTGGCAAGGTCACACCACAAAATGGTCTCCTTTGAAGTAAAAATAAAACCTGGACCCCCACCTAAACCTGGAATATTCAGGAACTACTCTAAGGCTAACCTCCTGCTATTGATAACCTGGCAAAATTTCAAGCCCCCGTAAACCCTGAGAACATTGCTGCCTATGCAGAACTGTTCACAGAAACCTTGTACAAGCATGTTAATAGCTGCATAGAGGCAGCTATACTCACCTGAAAGAAGTACAAATCTAACTCAAAAAAGAAGCTACTGTGGTGGTATCACAAAATCAATAGGCTGTATAACAGAAGGAAGAAAATCATGGCACAAATTAGGAGGTGCAGTACCCAGCAGGATAAAAACACTCTTGTCAAACTAAACAAACAACTCAGAGGACAAATAAAGTCTACCAAAGCCAAATTTGAGGTAACTTTGGCCTCCCAGGCCAAGGATAACCACAAGGCATTCTTTAGCTATGTCCACAACCTCAAACGCAATGCACAGTTGTGTGCAGAGCTCATTGTAAATGGAGCCACCTACACTAAGCTAGAAGATATAGCACACCTACTGGCTGATAAATTCAGCTCCAACTTTACTCCTCTCTCCAATTCAACCTTCACTCAGGAAATACTATCAAATATAACTCTCCCTGCTATTATTAGGCAACAGGCCCTCAGTACTGTCAGTAAAGGCCAAGAACACTCCATCAATGTGCCCAGAAAATATCCCGGGATGCCTTCTAACTAGTACAAAGCATGATCTATCAGGCTGTCTGAAATTGCTATTTAACTGTAGCCTCCAACCACGCTTTATGCCTCACAAATGGAGAGCAGCAACAGTCATTCCTCTGCACAATGGTGGGCCATCTACAGACCCTGGAAACTATAGACCCATATGTCTCACTAGTCTTACATGTAAAGCCATTGAAAGAATTATCATGGCAATGACCAACAGTGATACAGTAAACCTCCAGAAGCTGGACCTATCCTAGTTTGGATTCATCAAGGGAAGGTAATGCTTACTCAGCCTGGTGGACTTCTTTGAGAAGGTCACCAAAGCAATGGATGAGGGCAAAATAGTTCACACTGTCTACCTTGACCTGGCCAAGGCATTTGACATAATACCCCCCTTGGGCATTGTTGACAAACTCAGGAAGTTAGATACAAATCCGTATGTCATCCAGTGGATAGCCAACTGGCTCACAGACAGGATGCAGGAAGTTAGAATTGGGGAGCCCACCTCTACTAAGAGGCCAGCCAAAACTGTAGTCTCTCAGAGATCAGTCCTTGGGCTGCTCCTTTTTTGGCATTTACTGTTCTGAAGTCAAGGCCAATGTCAATGGTCTCTGGCTGACTAAATTTACAGATGATTGCAAATTAGGAGCTGTCATTGAATCCCACACTGACGCAAATGTTCTCCAGGAAGGGCTGACATAGACAAACAACTGGTGTCAGAGCCATAGACTAAAACTAAATGCCAAGTAATGCATAATAGTATCCTTTGGGAAGTCGTCCACCCCTGGTAACTATCATATTGACAACTCACCCCTTAGACTTGAGCCAGTAGTCAGGGATGTAGGGACACATATAGACAGCAATCTAGCCTTTGACCATCACATGTCTACAGTAGTGAGGAAATCATTCTATGTTGCACAATTTATAAACAAAGGTATGGCATCTAAGTCCAGGAAAGTCATTGTTCCAGTGTATTTAGCATTCATCAGACCTATCACTGAGTACAATGCCCCTTTTGGCATGTACCTAACTAGGCATATCCAACAAGTGGAATGTCCACACAGGTTCCTCGCTACAAAAATACAGGGAGTAAATAAAATGTCCTATGCAGACTGCCTCAAGGCACTACTCCTGTATTCTGTCTCCTACAGGCTTTTGAAGGGAGATCTATGCCCGGCATACAGGGCATTGTCGGACCACACTCTGTTGGACCTTCTGCCTATCCACAAAACAAACAGCACCAGAATTACCCATTTTAAAAACTTAAACATTGCCTGTGGTATAAATAGGACCTGCTGGAGAAACAGGTATGTATCCCAGAAACTACCCTGTCTCTGTAACAGGCTCCCCATCCATGTAAGCAGAGTTCCTCCCTAACTCAATTCAAGTGCAACTTGGACAATTGGATGGGGAACAGGAAATTCATCCCTTATTTGACATCTAAGAAAAAAGACCTTAGGTGTCGTCCACAACTTCAGGCTTCAGACTGTTAAAACACAATTTATTAATCGCTTAAAAAGTGAAGCTGACAGGATGTAAACTTCACTAGAATATGATGAAATGAAAATAGTTAAGCATCCAAACAGTTGTCATCCACAGCTTCAAACTTCAGGCTGTTAAAACTCAATTTATTGAAAACTTAAAAAGAGAAGCTGACAAAATGCAAACTTCACTGAAGTACTGAAATAATTAGCCTAGTAATTAACATCCACAACTTCAGGCTTCAAGTTGTTAAAGCACAGTTACTAGATGCTTTGTAAGCAAAGCTGACAAAAACGTATACTTCACTGGAGCGTAAAAAGCTGAAAAGATTAAATTGTCCACACGATAAACGCTTTCAGCAGATGCCTTCTTCAGATCGTATAAAAGTGTGGTTAGCTCTTCCTGTTTATAAAGGAAACACAATCAAGAGCTGGTAGCTGATTGTCTTTGATGTTCTTAAAGACACAAGACAAAAATAAAAGTTCAAAGTGGAGATTTGTCTCCTATAATGTAATTCAATGTTAAAGATGTTAGAATCATGTATTAATGTTTGGTAGGTTTCTTCTAGATTTTAAAACAGGTCACAGAGGTACTATTGTATTGAGACCTGGGGGTCGATTGGCTCTAAAATTATTGATCCAAGAGATCTCTCTTGATTCTGTCCTACTACCTCATCAACTTCTCTTCCCTGTTCGACTTCATCTACAGGAGAGGAGGTTCCTACTGTCAGCACTGATATTGTCACCAGGGATCTGGGAGGTACTGGCGTTAACGATACCAATGATGGTAGTAATTCCAACACCACCATTAATTGTGCTACTAGACCTAAAGAAGCGATGACGCACCTACCAGTAAACTGGCCGTTGCCGGTTTTTGTGAGGGAGAATTCGTACAGGCCACAGAGGACGCAGAGTTAAGAACGCAAACGGAAGAAGTTTGTGGACTAAATATTGGGGGTAATGACTTAGTAGTTAACTTATCCAAAATCACACTGGATCCTGATGTTATCAGCCTGATAAATAAGGGGCTGAGTTTTATTCCAGCTGTTTCTTCTGATGTGAATGAATTCATGACGGATGTTAGGTTGTTCTGCAGGAACGTGTCCCTGAAATGTATTTTTGGAGAAGGTTCTACGAAAGAACAGCAGACCTATAAGAAATTGATCTTATTTACTCCAGTTAATCCTCCTCAAGTAGAACTTTTTATGAAATTGTGTGAGGATGAGATAAACAAGGTGAGAGGTACAACAGATAAAGTTAAGAATTGTTTCTATAATTTAAACAGGAAAGAAAAAGAGGCTCTTCAACAGTTGAGAAGGACAGATAGCTTGGTGATCAAACCAGTAGATAAAGGTGGTTGCATAGTAGTGATGGATGCAGACTGGTATCATAATAAAGTTTCACTGATGTTGGATGACAACATGACTTATCGCAAATTGAGTAAGAAAGAAGTAAATCAGAGAATTGAACGTATCAGAGGGAGCACCTATGATCGATTGATGGAAAGAAGGATCAGTCAAGATTTATATGAATTTTTTGAAACACCTCATCATATGTTTCCCAGCATTGGTGGATTACCTAAGATACATAAAGATCTTTTGGACCCTCCTTTATGTCCCATTGTCTCTGGGAGAGGATGGATCACTGAATCCGTATCCATGTATGTTGAAAATGAACCCAAGAAAGCTTTGCCTTATGCTACCACTGTCTTAAAGGATACAGGCAGCTTCTTGAAAGACTTGTTCTCCACTGTTAAGTCTCTGGATGGTTTTGATAACCTTCTACTTGTAACTATGGACATAACCAGTCTCTTTACTGTGATCCCCCATGAGTATGGCCTGAGGGCCTTGCATGATTTTTCTGATTAGACATAATTTAACAACGGAACCTCTTTGTTCTCTGCTGGAATTAGTTCTTGAGAATAACATCTTTATGTATGGAGATACCTTTTATTTGCAAACCTGGGGTGTGGCCATGGGAGCTCCATGTGTCAACAGTTATTCTAACTTGGTCTTGGCTGAGTGGGAATTTAAAACAATCTTCAGTGATAGAAATATCTGGAAGAATGAACTTGTCTATTATGGGCAATTTGTGGATGATGTTTTTTGTTTATGGAAAGGAGGCATTGACCAATTGGATCTTTTTGTCAGCTTTATTAACAACAGCACTGACTTCCTTGAGTTCAAAATGAAACACTCATCCTCAGTCATAGATTTCTTGGATGTCAAGATATGTTTACATCCAATTCAAGGTCTCTCTACTGGGGTGCATAGGAAAGAGACCTGGCAAAATCATTTCTTACACAGGCAGAGCATGCATCAAAGACATATTTTTGATAACATCTTTGACAACCAAATCTTAAGAGTCTCAAGACTTTGTACTGATGAGGAGGAATTCTTGGAAGAGCAATCCAATCTACATAGATATTTGAAGGATAGGGCCTACCAGGAAAATAATTTTCCACCAATTTCACAGGTGCAAGCCTAAAGAAAGCAAAGAGGTCAACCTTATTACTCAGAGAGGTCTGAACAAGCTTCACGAAGACAGTCTAATGACACAACACCTCAACAACTTAGATGTATGCTTACTTACAGTTCAGACAATCGACAGGTCTGTGAAGTGATCAGGAAATTCTGGCCGATTCTGACAGCGGATGATAAAATAAGGAACATTGTTGGAGAGAGACCTAGGTTTCTCTATAAGAACAAAAAGAATATCAAGAGATTACTATGTCATAACTATGGACATAACCAGTCTCTTTACTGTGATCCCCCATGAGTATGGCCCGAGGGCCTTACATGATTTTTCTGATTAGACATAATTTAACAACGGAACCTCTTTGTTCTCTACTGGAATTAGTCCTTGAGAATAACATCTTTATGTATGGAGATACCTTTTATTTGAAAACCTGGGGTGTGGCCATGGGAACTCCATGTGCCAACAGTTATTCTAACTTGGTCTTGGCTGAGTGGGAATTTAAAACAATCTTCAGTGATAGAAATATCTGGAAGAATGAACTTGTCTATTATGGGCGATTTG